>NW_006408703.1:2394340-2460752 GCF_000296735.1 Chrysochloris asiatica
CCATGTACCATCAGTTAACAGTGTTTCTCTCTATTCACTTTAGTTTTTTTAAAAAAAACACTCAGGCATATCTAATAATTTACACCACCAAAGGGCACATTCTGCAAGTCTGCTCTTGGCTGCCATCTCTTAGTCCCTCACTTCCCATGAATCTAGAGTCCTCAGCTGCTCCCTCTATCCATCATGTATGATGTTTTTGATGTAATCCCACAATCCCTCTGTTTTTGAGATGGTCTCTAAATTCAGACGGAATATATTCAAGTTAAATTTTGGTTCTCATGGACTTGTTTTAATTTTCTTCAGCTTCAGTCTGAACTTGCATGTGAGTAATTGATGGTCTGTTTTGCAGTTGGCCCCTAGCATTGTTTTGGTTTCTGATATTGAGGTTATCCATCATCTCTTACAACATATATAGTCAATCTGTTTCCTGAGTATTCCATCTAGTAAGATATGCATTGGTATATAAAATGTTGTAGGAATTGCTTGTCATAAGAAGAGGAACCTGTGGATATCATAAATATTTAATAGTTGTTTTTGAATATATGTTCTTAGATTTTGAAAACCAAAGGCAAGGGTAATAGGGCAATCCCCTAAATGAAATATGTGACCAATTCTCTATTTCACAAATGAAAATACACTCTCTGCTCTTACTTAACGTGTTTTAACAATCTGGCAGAATGACGAAGATACTCTAGTGAAAACTCCAAATTTTAGATGATGATAGTCTTTTCTATGTTGTCAGTAGCTAGCCTATAAGGATGAACTTCAGGAAAATGACATCAGATTTTGTAAGATTCCTGGAATGTTATTATTCTATTTGGATCATTGTATTTTCACGTTAATGCATGTTCATTTTTCTTTAGAAGAACTGTTTGGAATTTGTTTCTATAGAGGTAGGATGGTTATTGTTGCTGCTTTACAGATAAACTGTGGAAAGTAAAAGGATTTCCCCAAGTTCATTCAATTAGTATGTGAAAAATTTGGGGCTGTTTGATTCCTAATCTAACAGTGCCTAACTCAACAAAGGCATCAGAAACTGAATATATGTATAGACTCACAAAGGATTGAGATAAATCCTTAGATGTCAGATCCATGACATATTATTAAAGTTCATCAGATGTTCTTATATACATCTACTTCTTCAAGATAATGTCATGGAGGATAACCATGAAATCCTCTATAAAATCCTTTGCTGTCACTGTCAGAGATGGCATTCTGGACCCTAGGTCCATTGGCCTATCCCAGTGAGCCATTTCTCAAATTCTTATCTTTTGAATACAGAAGCATATTACTTGGGAGTGTGAAGGGAAAGTTGACTTTAATATCAATTTCTGCATAACAGTATATTTTTTAAATGATCTCACTTTGTAAAATATAAAACCCTATCATCATTCTAGAATTCATGAATCCTAGAGCAGAACAAAGGTTATTAGAAAAGAAAGCTAACCTTGCAATAACTATACTGTTTGACCCTCTGAATTTGCTATCAAAATACAGATGCAGTTCCAAAGCAGACCATAGACAAATTAGAGATGGCACAGTCTCTGCAAATGCTATACCTTTGCTCAATTTGCATGCTAGAGACGGGAGGGTAGTCATCTAAATAATATTGTTTTTGTTTTTCCCCTTCTTTCTTGATATTAGAATCTCCTTTTAAAATCTTTGTTTAAATTCCTGTTTGAAAATAGCTTGAAGAAGATTGCAAGCGCAATGCTTGTGGCTTGTCATATGATACAGGTTTTGCTAATCAACATTTTAATGTTGTGATTATGCCATGACTGGAATTCATGATTGGGGCAAATGGTTAAGTGCTCATCTACTAACCAAAAGGTTAAAGATTAAAACCCATCCAGAGACTCCTTGGAAAATAATTTTGTCAATCTGTTTCCAAAATTGCACAACCTTAAAAGTACAATGGAGCAGTATTACTTTGTAGGCATGGGGTCACTATAAGTTGAAATTGACTGGACATCAAAACACATGCTGTGATTAATTTGGATACTTAATCTTACTAGAAAGTTATCCAATTCTCCTTGAAAAAAAAAAACTATGGAGCCTAAATCATAAAACATCTGATGTTTTTGTTAGCCAACTTAAGCTAAATATGTTGCTGTTGTTAGGTGCAATCGAGTTGGTACCAACACATAGTGACCCTATGCACAACAGAACAAAATGCTGCCGAGTTCTGGGCCAACCTCACAATTGTTGACACGCTTGAGCCTATTGATGCTTCCTCTTTGCCAGGCTATCTTGCTGGGGGTCTTCAGCTTTTTATCTGACCCTCCACATTACCAAACATGATATCCTTCTACAGCGACTGGTCCCTCCTGAAAATATGCCCCAAGTATGACAGATGAAGTATGGCTATCCTGGCTTCCAAGGAGCTCTTTGGCTACACTTCTGCCAACACAGATCTGTTTGTTCTTTTGGCAGTCCATGGCACTTTCAATATTCTCCTCCAACACCATAACTCAAAAGCATCAATTCTTCTATGGTCTACCTTATTCACTGTCCAGCTTTCACATGCATATGAGGTTATTGAAAAATCCATGGCTTGGGTCAGGCACACCTTAGTCCTCAAGCTGACATCTTTGCTCTTCAACACTTTAAAAAGGTCTTGTGCAGCAAATTTGCCTAATGCAATAAGTCATTTGATCTCTTGACTGCTGCTTCCATGAGTGTTGATAGTTGATCCAATAAGAATGAAGTCCTTGACAATTCAATCTTTTCTCCGTTGATAAGAATGTTGTTTATTGGTCCAGTGGTGAGGATTTTTGTTTTCTTGACATTGAGATGTAATCCATATCGAAAGCTGTGCTTTTTGATCTTCATCAGTAAATGTTTTAAGTCCGTTTCACTTTCAGCAAGCAAGGTTGTATCATCTGCATCTCGCAGGTTGTTAATGAGTCTTCCTCCAATCCTGATGCCATGTTTTTCTTTATATAACCCAGCTTCTCAGATTATTTGCCCAGCATATAGGTTGAATAAGTATGGTGAAAGAATACAACCCTGTTACATACCTTCATTTTAAACCATTCAGTTTTCCCATATTCTGTTCAAAAACCTGCCTTTTTGTCCTTGTACAGATTTATCATGAGCACAATTAAGTGTTCCAGAATACTCATACTTTGTAATATTGTCTATAGTTTGTCATGATCCACACAATCGAAGGCCTTTGTGTACTCAATAAAGCATAGGTAAACATCTTTCTGGTATTCTCTGCCTTCAACCAAGATCCATCTGACATCAGCAATGGTATCTCTTGTTCCACGGCCCCTTCTGAATCCAGCTTGAACCTCTGGAAGTTATCTGTCAATGTATGCTTGCAGCTGTTTCTGTATTACCTTTAGTAAAACTTTACTTGCATGGGATATCAAAGATATTTATTGTCTGATGATTTCCACATTACATTGGGATGGGCACAAATATGGATCTCTTCCAATCAGTTGACCAGGTTGTTGTCTTCCAAATTTCTTGGCAGAGATAAATGCCACCTCACTTTCTTGAAAGATTTCAATTTTGATTCCATTAATTCCTGGTGCCTTGTTCTTTGCCAATTCCTTCAATGCACCTTGGCCTTCCTCCTTCAGTGTCTTTGGCTCTTGATCATATGCTACCTCTTGAAATGGTTGAACACCAACCATTTCCTTTTGGTGCAGTGACTATTTATTCCTGCAATCTTCTTTTGTTGTTTTCTGCATCATTCAATAATTTGCCCAGAGAATCCTTCAATAACGAAAGTTGAGGCTTGAATTTTTTTCTTCAGTTCCCCCAGCTTGAGAAATGCTGAGCGTGTTCTTCCTTTTTGGTTTTCTGATTCCAGAGTTTTGCACATTTCGTTCTAATATTTCACTTTGTTTTCTGAATCTGACCTTTGAAATTTTCTGTTCAGCTCTTGGACCTCCTCATTTCTTCCATTTGCTTTAGCAACTCTAAGCTGGAGAGCAAGTTTCAGTGTCTCCTTTGATATTCATTTAGATCTTTTCCTTCTTTCTTGTGCTCTTAATCACATTTGCTTTCTTCCTTTATGATTATCTTGATGTCATCCAACAACTCTTCTGTTCTTTGGTCTTTAGTGTTTAATGTATCAAATCTGTTCTTCAAATGAGCTCTAAATTCAGGTGGGATATATACAAGGTCATATTTTGGCTCTCATGAACTTGTTTTTATTTTCTTCAGCTTAAGTCTGAATTTGCATATGAACAATTGATGGTCTGTTCCACAATGTGCCCATGACCTTGTTTTGGCTGATGATATGGAGCTTTTCTCACCATCTCTTTCTGCAGATGTAGTAATTTGATTTCTGTGTATTCCATCTGGTGATGTCCATGTGTATAATCATCTCTTATGCTGTCTAAAGATAGTATTTGAAATGAACTAATGATTGGTTTTTCAGAATTCTATCATGCTATCTCCAGCATCATTTATGTCACCTAATTCATATTTTCCAACTACTAATCCTTCCTCTTTGCTCCCATCCTTTGCATTCCAATCACCAGTAATGATCAGTACATATTGATTTCATGTTTGATAAGTTTCAAATTGAAGAAGTTGGTAAAATTCTTCTATTTCATCCTAACTGGCTTTAGTGTTTGGAGCATAAATTTTAATAATTGTGGTATTAACTGGTCTTCCTTTAGGTGCATGGATATTATCCTATCACAGACAGTGTTGTACCTCATGACTGATTTTGATATGTTCTTTTGACAATGAATGCAACACCATTCCTCTTCAGTTTGTCATTCCTGGCATAGTAAACCATGTGATTGTCAGATTTAAAGTGGCAAATGCCCGTGTTTTTGAGGTCACTAATGCTTAAGATATCAATGTTTATGCATTGTATTTCATTTTTGACAATTTCCAATTTTCCTAGATTCATACTTTGTCCATTCCATGTTCTGAATATTAATGGATGTTTACAGCTGTTTCTCTGCATTTTAGGTTATGCGTCATCAGCTAATGAAGGTCCCATGGGCTTTAGTCTCACGGGCTTTACTCCATTTGTGTCATCACAGTCAACTCTACTTTGAGAAGGCAGCTCTTCCCCAGTTACATTTTGCCTGCCTTCAACCTGTGGGGCTCATTTTCTGGCACAACATCCAACAGTGTTTCTCTGCTATTCATAAGGTTTTCAGTGACTAAATATTTGGAAGTAGATCATCTCTCCTTGTTCCTAGTCTGCCTTCGTCTGGAAGCTCATCTGAAACTTGTCCACCATGGGTGACCCTGCTGGTATTTAAAATGCCTGTGGCATACCTTCTAGAATCACAGCAACTCACCAACCACAGCAGTACAACAAACTGACAGACGAGTGGTGAAAACTGAATATAGTCTAGTTTTCTTGTACAAGTATCATCTTCTTATATAATGTAATTATCATCTAATAAAGTTAAATATAGTCCAGTTTTATTAGATGATATTTGTATCATTCAAGAAACCTTGTGGTGCAGTGTTTGATTAGTAACTCATATTTTGGAGTTTAGAACCTACAACTGCTCTCCTAATACTAATGTGGCAGTTTGCTTCCATAAAGATTACAGTCTGAGAAACTCTATGGAATTGTTCTATTGTATCTTTTCACAAAATAAATTGCATTGTATACACTTTTGCCAATCACATTCCCCCTTCACACTGTGTCTTACAGGGGCACTATGAGTCAGAATCATCTCAAGTACAAGTTCATGTCCTTCCACTTGTATTGATGTATTCTAAGTGAAAACCAATAATGCATTATTGTTTCAATTGCCTGTTTGTTAGTGATTTATGATTTGACATAGTAAGAGAAACTGTTAGTAAATACATTTAATCTTTAATAAATTTAATGTTTTGTTTTAGTGGTGGTGGACTCATGAAGATACATGATTCTTGGTTGGCTTCTCATGTAGAGAGTGAATCAGATTCAGAACATGACTGCTTTCAGTTATGAAAATGAAGTTCATTTCTAAGGTCTGTGCAGCAGAAATGGAAATTTACAGAACAATGCCACTATTGACTTTTAAACATTTTCTACAACATTTCAGTGGGTGCAAGCTATTGTATAGTCTCCTAATAATGTCTAATACATTTAATGCTAGCTGAAAAGGTGATCAAGTGTATCAATTCCATGATATGTCAAATCTCCATTCACAAATATATTCCAGTGCACAGATGCATTGGAACCAGAAGACTTCGATTTGAGCCCTTGCTAATGTTGCTGCTTATTTGTTCTGTCATCTTGACCAGCTTATTTTAGGTCTCAGATTCTTAGTTTCGTCTGCAAATATGAAAATAAACTTTGCTTTAAATAAATAACATATGCCAATGTGCCTAGCAAAATTGTTGGTAATAATTAGACAGTTAGTATCAATAGCACTATTTTTATTGGCATTGAATATGATAATATGTGTCAAAACATTCTTAAAACTTTCAAGCATGATGTGAAGCCTGTGCAAATATAATAATTTCAAATAATTTTAGCATCAGTATGTATCAAGAATACATGCAAATAGACTTTAACTCCTTAAAACACATATTTTATGTTTCTAAAAGGTTTATGTGTGTGTGTGTGTGTGTGCATAATATGATGGTGGTGGTTATTATATATATATATACACACACACATACACACACACACATACATGTTGTTGTTAGTGGCTGATCCTGTGTATGTTTTACGAGGAATGGTTGATGAACTTGAACTGCCAACCTGTGGTCTAGCCAATTAAGACACATCAGCACTCCTACTATATATATATTTCCCCCAAAAATTCTGCACTCTTCCAATTATTCCAAGTCAAGACAGTACTTTTGGCATTCTTAAAGAACACAAATAGTTTTTCCTTAAAATATTCTTTGAGTTTGGGAACAAGAAGAAGACTGAAGGCACAGGTCAAGGCTGTAGGGTGGAAGAGATAAGGCTTCCTAACAAAATCTGTTTTGTTGTTAAGTTGATACTGACACATAGCTGTCCTATGCAATGAAACACTGCCCACCCCTGCATCAACTTCACAATCATTGCAAGTTTTGAGCCCTTTCTATCCTGGAAGAATGTCATGCTGTAGGGCAGCGGAGGAATCCTCAATGCAAGTTTCCTTGCCTTATTTTCACCCAAGCAGCTTGCTTTCTTTTTTTTTTTAATTTTTTCATAGTAATCCCATGATTGTCCTATGTCTTTTCAGAGTATATATTAAGATTATAGCTTTGAAATAAAACAAAGCTGTAACCACAATCTTGTGAGATGATCTTGCTCCCTTGAATTTAACTGACACAGCAGATGCCTTTGGAAACCACTGTTTTGACTGGACTCCTTTTTGAAGGCAATCCTAATGAGACAAAAGCAAACACATTACTGAAAGAACTTGTCTGTGGTTGTTCACAGACTGCGAAGATGTTTAAGCATGTTTTGTTTTGAATAAATCCATGCTTATGTGAACTGGAACTCAGGTAGCACTATTTTTTATTTATTCTTTCATTAGTGTCTGTGTATTTGTGCATGTATTCAGTCATTGATTTATTCTTTCTAATAGCTTTTACCTTCATCATTCAAACCTAGTATATTGGAAACATTAATGTAGCTTGGACATAGAGCATATATTTTCATTATAAAAAACAGAAAAATTGAATTTTCACTAGCCTCTGGGCATGGATTTTGTGGATTTTGTAAACTGTTTCTTTCCTGGGATTCTTGGGGGGGAAAATTGAATTATAAGCATAACAATACCATCATAAGGAGAAGATTGTGGAAATCCATAGCACCATTCATAGGTCTCTGACATGTAGTTTTCTATGCAGTTGATGGGGCCAGGTTGTTGTTAGTTACTGCCTCCAGGGACAGTGTGCTTGTGCTGTCGCATACAATGTAACCGGACATCCTCATTCCCATTCTCCTCCCTTGCCTAGAGCAGACCTACAATTAGTCTAAGGACTTGCATTTGCATGAATATGTGCAGAACTGGGCTACGGGCTCTTACCTTTTCATAACACAGGACACAGCCCATCAGCTTTTGTTGACCCAAAGGGGGCAGCCCTCAAAGATGTGATAACTTCTGCCTGACTAATATTTCTTTCATTAGAAAACTTAGGAATTTTGTCATGCACTTATTGTTCATACAACTTTCCCAAATAAAGATCTCCCAATATTTCAGTGAATAAGGAAGACCAAAGAAGAATTGATGCTTTTGAGTTATGGTGTTGGAGGAAAATATTGAAAGTGTCATGGGCTGCCAAAAGAACCAATAGATCGATTTTGAAGGTGTGCAGCCAAAGTGCTCCTTGGAGGCCAAGATGGCCAAACTTTGTCTGTCATACTTTGGACATATTGTTAGGAGGGACCAGTCACTGTAGAAGGGTATCATGTTTGGTAAGGTGGAGGGTCAGAGAAAAAGAGGAAGACCTCCAATGAGATGGATTGGCCAAGTGGCAGCATCAATGGACTTAAGCGTTGCAACAGTATGAGATTGGCCCAGGATCGGGCAGTGTTTCTTTCTGCTGTGCATAAGGTTGCTATGAGTGACCTTTTTTTCAGAAACCAATATTTCAGAAACCAAGTCAGGACAGATGCATACACTTAAGTCTTTAAACATTTTATTATTCTATTTTTCCTCAAATTTTAGTAATACATACTGACTTCTTAAGAGCTCTCCCCCCACACACAAAAAAAAACATGTGTAACATATGTCTATTTCATTTAAGTCCTAAACTATAGTAGAGCCATGTGCTCAAGGAATGAACAATGTTGCCTCAGGGCTTATAAACTTTGATGTCAAAATGTAAACGGTTGCATTTGAAAAGTTCGTAATTATGCCTAAGCTTTGGGATTACTATGAATAATTTGAAATATATGCTATAGCAGATTCATTTTTAAAAACCTTGTGACTTTACTGTTCTAATTATCTTTCCATTGGAAATATAGTGAACCAACCTTAGTCCTGTGTGGTTCTGTAGGAGAAGCACTGAACTGCTAACTATAAGCTAACCATAAGGTTGACAGTTCAAACCACCAGCTGCTCCTCGGAAACACTGTACAGGAACCCTCTGAGTTGGAACTGACTAGATGGCATTTAACATCAACAGCAGCAACCCTAGATTATTTGAAACCAATTTTTTAAAGGGGATTCACCTTAAAACGTGAAGTAGTAGGACATGATTTCCTGAAACTAAAGCTAAAGAAGCATACACAATGAACAAAATTCTGAACTAAGATGCTGAAAATAATTAATAAACTATCTGCTGCCAGTTATGTTAGGATTTCTTCTAAGAATGGTAATTAATGGAATGGGATCAGTATAGATGGAGTCTTGGTGGGCATGCTAAAGACATATGGACCATTTATATCAATAACCTTATGAGTCTATATAAAGCATCAACTTTGGTGAAAAACCTTAAAAATGACTACCATTATAATCGCCACCATGCAATGAACAATTTTATGTTAGATTCTGTCATTTATTCTCATAACCAAATGATGAGATAAATTTTATTTTCTCATTTGACGGATATATTCTTCAAGTGGTTAATTAATTTGCCTACAGTGTTAAAAACAATATGGTTAGTACCTATACCCTTATCTATCTGATTTAAAGATTATGAGTCAGCTACTACTTTATAGTACCTCTGAAGTAACTTACTCAAAAAGGAAAAAAAAAAAAAAAAACTGAGTGAAAATGAACAATAATAAGACTCAATTAGCATAAACAAGTATCAAATACATAGATTCAAAAATTGAACTGCAAACTGTATAAGACAAAGAGATTTAACTCTGACAAATTTTATGAGATAAAACAAAACAAAAAAAAAACAACACATAAAATGAGAAGGTTGCTGCAAGTTCGTTTTAGGTTACTGTTGTGATGCCTTTGAGTGATCAATAAATCTTTTTGGTATTCTCTGCTTTGCTTAAGATCCATCTGACATCATCGATGATATCCCTCATTCCACTTTCTCTTCTGAATCCATCTTGAACCACTGGAAGTTCTTTGCCAATGTATGGTTGCAGCCATTTTTATATTATATTTAGTAAAAGTTTACTTTCGTGGGATATCAATGATATTGTCTGATGATTTCTGCATTTCCTTGGATCACCTGTCTTTGGAATGGGCACGAAAAGGTACCATAAACTGCCAAAAGAACAAACCAATCTATGTTGGAAGAAATATAGCCAGAATGCACCCTGGAGGCCAGGATGGCTGGACCATGTTGCTTATATTTTGAACACAATGTCAGGAGGAACCAGCTGGTTGGGGGTTTTCCTCTTTCTCTACCCTTCATTTTACCAAGCTTGAAAAAAATAGTTTATCATGTTTGGTAAAGTGAAGGCTAAGAGAAAAAAAGGAAAACCCCCAATGAGATGGGTTGGCAAAATGGCAGCAGCAAAGGGCTCAGGTAGCAACGATATGTTTCCTTCTGTTGTGCATAGAGTCACTATAAGTTGGTACCAACTTGATGGCACCTAACAACTACAACAACAACAGTAATTGTAATGCACCTTGTAAAATTTTTTACTATCTTGTTTATCCACGGCTGTTATTATTTTAGGTAGGCTCATTCTTTGGTATCCATTACAGTCTTTGTTTGGAAAGACATTTAACATAGATAAGGCTCACCCACTAAATGCTACTTGTACCCTTAGGCACGGAAACAATGTTTCTACACATAAACATCTTCTTAGTTGCACAGCTTCAGTAGAAAAGTAGTAGAAAACCTCTGCATTAGTAGACAAGTTGTTGTTTGGTCCTGTAGAGTCAATTGTAATTCATAACGACCCTATGCACAACAGAGCAAAACACTGCTTGGTGTTGTGCTATCCTCACAGTTGAGCCCATTGTTACTGCCACTGTGTTAATCCACCTCATTGGGAGTTTTCCTCCATTTTATGAAGCAAGATGCAATTCTCCAAGGACTGGTCTCTCCTGACAAACGGTTTAAAATATGAGCTAAAAAAGTCTGACCATCCTCACTTCTAAGGAGCATATTGGTTGTATTTCTTCCAAGGCAGGTTTGTTTATTATTCTGAAAGACCATTGTAATTTTAATATTTTTCTTCAACACCATACCTAAAATGCATCAATTCTTTTATGATCTTCCTTTTTCATTATCCAACTTCACATTCATATGAGATGTTGGAAAATACCCTAGCTTTGATCAGGCATACCTTAGTCCTCAAACTTATTTTTTTGCTCCTTATCACTTTAAAGACGTGCCGGGGTCTGACCTCGACATAGTTGTCACGTGTGTTTGGTTCACGAGGAGGGGAGATCCAGCGGCAATAGGGATAGCGAAAGAATACACAGACAAACAGAAGAAGGGAGACAATGAGGCACCCCAAAGCCAGGGTGGATACATCACTGGTGGGCAGGCTTGGGACTACAGGCATCATGGCCTCTGCAGGCAGCGACTCACTGCCCTGCAATCTTTAATGCATGCCTTCGAACCCGTAATGCACCGCAATCTTTACTCCATGCCTTCCAACCAGTAATGCACGCCTGGGGAGGCCCGGGCCTCTGTTTTATTTAGGGGAGGAGTTTCACACCAAGCTGGGAGGGACTAAAACAGGATACAGCTAACATCAGTAATTTTCCAGACATTCAGGTAACTTTACATTGTACTTCACTGGTTCGAATCCCAGACCAGCAATTTGGATTCTCAGGCCCAATTAACATATCTATAGCCCCTGAGGTCAGTTGGGGGAAGGTGAGAGTTCTGCAGGAGCCGCCCAGGTGAATGGATTGCACCTGGAAAAGGGATTAGGGAGGATGGGTTCTTTGTCTATAGAACAAAGAACCGAGAAGTAGCTAAGATATTTTTAGTTAATCCTTTGGAGAAAGGTTTAACCTTGCAACCTTTAGTCTCAGGCTTTAGGAAAATATCACATTTATCTGTGGATTTTCAAAGGCTCCAGTGTATTAATTTAATATATATACCTGAATATTAAGATGAAAGCAATTTTCCATTAACTGCCAGTGGCCTCATTTGTTACACTCAGCCCTAGAGGGCCTCGAACCTCTGACTAGTCTTACACGGTCTGCAACAAAGAAGTCCTGTGCAGATTTGCCTAGTACCAGATATACTTTGATCTATTGGCAGCTGCTTCCATTAGTGTTGAGTATTGATTGTGGATCCAAGCAAAATGAAGTTTTCTCCATTTATCATGATGTTATTTATTGTTCCAATTGTGAGGATTTTTTTTTTTTTTTTCTTTACATTGAGGTGTAATTCATACTAAAGGCTGTAGTCTTTGGTTTCTATCATTAAGTACTTTAAGTCCTCTTACTGTGGCATTGCGGATTAATGCACTGGACTGCACCAGCAGCTCTGTAGAGAGTTGTTATGAATCATAGAGACTATGGCACTTAACAGCAACAACATTGTGGTGCTTAGGAGATGCACTGAACTTCTAACTGCAAGGTTAGTGGTTCAAACCTACCAGCCACTCCTCAGAAACATTATACAGGGTAGCTATGAGTCAAATCCCAATTGATAGCATTTAAGAACAAAAGTAGACAAGTAGTGCTCATTAAAGGGAAATACTAGATAAATTTTACTCTGTACTGGTCAGAATTCACGGAATCCATTTTCACCACTCTGTGCTGCATATTAAAAATATTTTTTTTACTGAGAAAAGACCATCCGGAGGAATATGGATTCAAAATTGTTGACTTTTATGAACCATCCAGTATATGAATAGAAAATTTCTTCTTTTAAACTAACTTCATGTGAATTTTAGTAACTCACAAACACACTATCCTGCCTAACTATATGGTTTCAAACTTGAAACCATGTAGTGTTAGAAATGCCAAAAGAATTGAAATGATTTGTGTTAAAAATGATGATTAAAGACATAACATTTTCAAAACTTTGATGTGTTAACATGTCTGAGGAACTAGATCTGTGCTATGAGCTCCAGATGGCAGAAATGAGACACGTGGCTTGAAGATGTAATAATTTGTAATGGAGCTTTTTTGGGAGGTGGAATGTTATTTACCATTACATATTTCAAAGGGTCTCTTTTTGAGATTCTGTCTATCTATGAATGACATGGGAGACTAGACACCTGATACTGTGCCTTTTTAGCTTAAGGTAATTGCAAATTCATTTACTTCTAACGTTTTTTAGAAAATGTCTCCCTTTTTCTTTCTACACTCTGAGTGCATACCAAACAATGCAGTCTCTCTAAGACTTATTTTTAGATACCACAAAAACTTCATAGATTTAGACAGAGATCAAAATATTCAAGCAGCACATCAGGGTCTCCAGAGCTCTGCACCTGAAAAGAAGAAAAGAAAAATCCAAACACTTTATTAGCAACTGTTCATTCTCCTTAGAACACATAGGTTTAGCCTGCTGTGTTCTCAACACTTAGTCTTCCCTCCTCTGGGGAGGAAGTCAAATCCAAGCTCATCAGGGCTGCAAAGCATTCTGCAAAGGAACAATTCATGGTTAATGAACTGGTCCAGTAGGACTAGACAGTGAATGGAAAAACTGGTCCTTTCTAACACTCCAGTGAAATATTTGTTCTTGTTTTTCTCAGCCCCCTCCTTTCTATTTTCTAACAGAAGAAGGAAAGCCACTTTAATTACTATTAATTTCTTATGAAGTCTTCTGAAATGAAAAGGTTCTATTTTTCATCACTGTAATTCTGAGAGGCACAGGATTGACCCAACTGTCCTAAAATTAGTGAGAATTATATACGTACAGGCATGTTTTTTCCCTTCGCTCTGGCCTTGGGTTCATCATTCTATTAAAACTGTGCGCATCTGAAAAAGGGAATAGATAATGGCATTATAAGAAATTTGGCTAGACAAAATTCTTAGTATTGAACATCTAGAATAAGTGCCTATACAGAAAAACTTAGATACTAAGTCTCACTTTGTTGTAAATTTCTGTTGAGTCGGTTCCAACTCATAGCAACCATGTGTATATAGGGTTCCCAAGGAGCTCTGGTAGTGGAGTCCAGCTGTTTGAAACTATCAGCTGTTCAGCAGGAGAAAGATGAAGTTTTAGCTCCCCCCATAAAGATTTACAGCCTTCAGAAACCCCATACAGGTGTCGCTATGAATTGGAACCAATTTCACAGCATACCACCATCACCACAGGTTTTCCAAAGAGCAACTAGTGTGTTTGAACTGCCAACCATGTGGTTTGTAGTCTAGTGCTGATCCTACCAAGAGTCCATTTAAGTCTCACTAGGATTAAATATACACAAAGCAGACCAGGTTTGCTTTCCTGCCCTTTAAGTGAGAAGAAATCATAACTGCATTCTCACTGCTCTCTTATTGCTATCTTTTCTTTTGGCTTCCCTTTGTCTAACTTTTCTAATGAAAGTCCCCAAATCTCTTTTGTGGACCATATACCCTACCGTATTTTTATAGTTCTTTAAGATATTTTGTGTATTGATATTATTTCCATTATAATGTATTAACTTTATGTGTTCATGTCTCTTTTGTATTTTACCCATGGTGGAGCTTTATAAAGCTCTGAGGTTCTGGTTTCTTATTGACACTTCCCCTGCATGTTCTTCCACTGCTTAATAAAATGAATGATTCTTACAGCAGATTCGCTTGTTTCCTGGGATAAACTCAGCTGCATCTATGCCAGCGTTGGTATCTTAGGTTCTGGTGTCTCTAGAACTGGATGCACCGCTTCAATGTACATACCACAAAGTGTTCCAACAGCATAGTTGTTAACTATGGAATTCAGCATTCATTTCCCTGCAAAAAGTCATAGTTTTGAATGAATGCATCACGGCTTCATATATGAACTTCTGCTGTCATTGCCACTTTGATTAAATAAAGTGTTTTAATGTTGTTGTTGTTAGGTGCCATCACGTCAGTTCCAACTCATAGAGACACTGTGTATAAAGCAATGTAATACCGCACAGTCTGACACCATCCTCACAATTGCTGCTACACTTGAGACCGTTGCTGCTGCCACTGTGCCAATCTATTTTACTGGCAGTCTCCCTCTTTGTTGCTGACCCTCCATTTTAAGAAGCATGATGTCCTCCTCCATGGACTGGTCCCTCCTGATAATATGCCTGAGTATAAAAGACAGTGACCAGTTATCTTGACTTCTATGGAGCATTCTGGCTGTACATCTTCCAACACAAATTTGTTTGTTCTTATGGCAATCCATGGTACCTGTAATATGCTTCTCTAATAACATTACTCAAAGTTATCCCACTTTCTCTTTGTGATTCATGTTTTCATTCCATCCTCCTTCCAATCCCTTCTTAACTTAGAATAAGTAATGCCCTGTTGATCTTGAAAGGTTGACAATTTCATGGTGAGCATACCTTATTTGTGTTGCTGTCCCACCCAATATATGCATCTACTAGTTGTCTGAAAATTGGGTCACAGTGGTGAATTTCTTTCCAGACCTAGAGAATAATCAAGGGCCATCATCTTGGGTTCCTCCAGTTTCTTTCTGACCAGAAAAGCCCAGAAATTTTATAATTTTGAGTTTTGTTCCACATTTTCTTACACTGTATCGTGTACCTTCTAATCTGATCCCTTTCAGAGCATTTGGTAGTGGTAGCTAAGCACCATCTAGTACTTCTGAGCCCATAGTCCTGGAATACTGATGTTTTGTATGTATGTTCATGAAAGATATTGATCAATAATTTTCTTTATTTAGTCATGTCTTTACCTGGATTCTTATGAGGTCTGTGTTTACGTTATAAAATGTGTTTGGGAGTTTTCTATCCTTTTTTTATGTTCTCGAATAGTTTGAATGGAATTGGTGTCAGTTCTCCTTAATTCACTAACAAAGTCATTTGGGCCTGGATATTATTTTGTTGGAAACTTTTAGTGAACTGATTGATCTTTTGTTTAGGTTTGTTCAAGTTTTCTAATTCTATCTGTGTTAGTTTTGATAGTCCATGGTTTACTAAAAATATGCCCATTTCTTCTAGATTTTCAAAAGTGTTTGGAGTACAGTTCTTCACAGTATTGTTATTTATTTATTTATTTTTCTATTGGTTCTGTTGAGGCTTCACCCATAACCTTTTTTATATGTGTTATTTGTATCTTCTCCTTTTCCTTTGTTAGATTTGCCAATTGCTTGTCAGATATTATTAATCCTTTCAAAGAACCAACTTCTTATCTTGTTGACACTTTCTATTGGTTTTCTGTTTCATTCATTTCTGCTCTAACCATTATTATTTCTTTTCTTCTGGTGGATATAGGATTACTTTGCTGCTCTTTTTCTAATTGCTGGACATGTTGCATTAATGTGTTGATTTTGGTTCTTTTTTCTTTTTTGTTGTATGCATTTATTGCTATGAATTGCCTTCTCAGCACTGTTTTTGCTGGGTCCCAAAGGTTTTAATGTGGTACTGTAGAATAAACACTGGACTGCTAAACAAAATGTCAGCAGTTAAATCTAACAGCTGCTCCTTGGAAACCTTATATAGGGTCGCTATGAGTCATAACCGACTCAAGGACACTTAACATCAACAACAAAGGTTTTGGTATGTTGTTTTTTCATTCTCATTTAATTTGAAGGAATTTTCCATTTTTATTTTTTATTTGTTCTATTACCCAGTGGTTTTTATATGCAGGATGCTATTCATTTTCCATGTATTTGATTTTTTCCTTTATCTTCCTATTGCTGATTTCTAATTTTATAATATTTTATATAAAAAGAGGCTTTGTATTATTTTGATGTTTTAAAATTTGTTGAGGCTTGCTTGGTGGCCTAAAATATGGTCTATTATGGAAAACATCCCATGTGTACTGGAAAAGAATGTGTATTGACTATTGTTGGATTGAATGCTCTGTATAAGTCTATGAGTTCAAGTTAGCTAATTGTGTTGTTTAGTTATCCTGCATCTTTGCTGAATTTCTTTCTAGTTGTGAGGTACTTTACTGAAAGTGGCGTATTAAAATCTCCTACTATTATTGTAGAGATTCCTATTTCTTTCTTCAATTTATTAGAATTTGGTTTGTGTAATTGATACTCTTTCATTGGGGACATAGACATTTGTGATGGTTATGTCCTCTTGTTCACCTGACCTTTAATCAGGAAATAGTGTCCTTTTTGTGGTTTATGCTGGTGTTTACCTTAAAGTCTGTTTTATTAGAAATTAAATTGCCAGTCCTGCTCATTTCAGATTGCTGTTATCTTGATATTTTTTTCCATTCTTGATTTTTAAACTATTTTTGTCTTTGTGTGTAAGATGCATCTCTTATAGGCAACATATTGAAGGATTCTGTTTTCATATCCATTCTGGTACTCTCTTTCTCTAGACTGGTGCATGTAATCCACTAATGTTCAGTGGGAGGAGTAGCTAGTGGATTTGAACTGCTGACCTAGTGGTTCAAAGTCCAGTGTTGGTCCTACAGCATCATACCAGGAGTCAACTCTGTCCTGTAAGTTAGAATCCACAGGATAGCAAAGGTTTTGTTTGTTTATATTTTTATGTGTTTCCAATTCAATCTTAGAAGAAATACAAACAACGTGCCTGTAAGAATTGATAATTGCAAGAAGTCAGCTACTTACTTTGGACTCATAATTGTTTTTGAGTGTTGTGAAGTTGGTTCTTACACACAATGACCTTGTATGAAGTTTCTGAGGAGCAGCTAGCTAGTGGGTTTGAACTGCCTATCTTGCTGTTAGTAGCCCAGTGCTTACGGCTAAAGTGTGACATCAGGTTTCCTGGATGGCTAGAAAAAGACATATAGTTTGGAAAAGGATGTTGTTGCTAAGTGCCATTGAGTCGGTTCTGAATCATCGCACCCCTATATCAAATAATCAAGGATCATCAGGTAAGTTTGAACTGCTGACCTACCTAGTGGTTCAAAGTAGAGTAATTGCTGAATCATAAAGTATTTCTATTTTCAACCTTCTGAGGAAGCGCCTATTGCTTTCCAGAGTGGTTGGACCAGGAGTCCTTGGGAAAATGTGTTGTTGTTAAATGCCGTGGAGTCACTTCCAACTCATAGCGACCCTATATAGGATTTCCAAGGAATGACTGATGAGTTTGAACTGCCAACCTTGTGGTTCAACCCAACCTTGCAATCCAGTGCTTTATGCCACTAGGGTCAGCGAAAATGAGGGAAACTCTCAAAAAGATGAGTTGACATAAAAGTTACAACAATAGACTTGAATATTCCAATGATCATGAACATGGTTCAGGACCAGGCAAATTGTCTTCTGAGTTATAAATCTTAACAGAAAGTTATGAGTCAAGGCTGACTAGAGAGTATCTAACTGCATCCGCATGTGCTTTCAGGTAACTCAGTCCTCCTCAATTGAAATTAAATTCAATTAAAAGTTTCTTTTGAGTAGCTACATCATTACAGATACTTTCTTACTAGTACAAGAAAAAAATATTTTGCTCTGTGACCTTAAGAAATGTACAGTGGTAGCAGTAGATTGACAAGGTAGTTGGTTTTTATTTGGATGGGATAAATTTGGTTTCTCACTGTTTTAGTTAGAGACAAACAAACAAACCTATCAAATAGACATTATAGAAATGCTTTGCTAGATAAAATGTCACGGCATTGGGAAGAAGTCATCTCCTGGGGAAAGAGAGTTTCACAGATGATAACTCTTGATTGTGAGTTTTAACATTCACTGTTCTACTTATTCCATGAGACAGTGAGTGTTTGTAGAGCTGTGACAATGAAGTGGAAAACAGAATATCTATAAAGTATCAAACCACCAAAAATACCTTCATTTTAACTTAAATTATGAAAGCTTGATTCGTTTTATAATCTGTAATTTATATTTCTAGGGATGAATATTATAATATTGAATAATTGTAATATAATGAAAAAGAGTCCCTAGAATCCCTTGATCATAGATTTCAATAATAAATTTCAGAAAGTTAATGAAATTCCTCTTAGAAAAGAAAACAAAAAAACAAAAATAAAGAAAACACTTTACTTTACTGTTTTAATCCCAAACCAACTTCCAGCTAATATCTCACTCTTAGTACAAATTTGATGTGATTTCCTACACCTTTAACTTCTATAGACAGTACAAGCCAAGTGAGAATGAGTGTTCAGAATAAGGGCTCCAAGGCCCTGCAAGGTTTTCAGTCATCAAAGAAGTTTCAATCATGTTCTCTGTTTCCCCCTTACAAAGGCAGTAATTGGACTACTGCATTTTGGAAAGTCTATTTACTGCAGAGTTGTTTAGTTTAGTTTAAGTTAATTTGAATATAGCACTAGTTCTGTATAACAATGATTAATGTCTAGCCCTGTTTTATAATTTTATTTATAAATAATTATGCTTGAAATGAAATTACTGTGTATGTAAGAATTTCTAAATTGAACATTATATGAAGGTTTAAGATTTTGTAGTATGTTTGGTTTGGGGTTTGATCTGATATTTGCATGAGAAAGATGTGTCAATCTGCTTCCATAAAGATTACAACCAGTTCTACTCTGTCCTACTTTTTGTTGTGTTATGTTAATTGCCAGTGAGTCAGTTCTGATGCATAGTGACACTGTATAGGGTTTCCAAGGAGTGGCTGAGTGTGAACTGCTGCCCTCGTGGTTCAAACTGACTTTGTGGTCGAGTGCTTATCCTAGAGTGCCATACCCGGACTCTGTCTGATAAGAATCTAAAGTGTACACATTGACTTGACAGCAATAGATTATTATCTTTAACTATCACTCATTGTACTGAGGTGGCTTGTATGATGTTCTAATGTTGAAAGCTATGCCACCAGGATTTCAGATACCATAATGGACAGGTTAAATTACACCTACCAGACTATGTAGACTAAAAAAAGGCATAGCAATCTTCCTACAAAAATCAGCCAATGACAAGCATTCAATTCCCTTCAGGACAAACCCCCCTCCAAGACTGAAACTCAAAGGGAACATACACGTAGGCATGTAAGCTTGCTAGCAACCACGTTTGTCTACTGGTGAGTGGAAGTGGTGGAAAGGCAGCAATGAAGATATGGGCTGAGTTCAACCATATTCCATAGACTCCTGTTGACACGGAGATCAGAGAGAGAAGAGGAAGGGCTGGTTGGTCTGAAGTGTGGTGAGACCTGGGGACTCCTAAACCCATAGGCAAGGATCTAGCCATGGAGAGCTAGAGTTGAGAGTAAAGTGTTTATTGAGTGATATTAAGTGAGAGAAGACACATAAGAATGCCAAAACTTGTAGATAGTACCCATTTGACCTAGCTTTGATGGATTGATGATCAGAGCTTTACTGTTGTTGTTGTTGTTGCTAGGTGTCATTGAGTTAGTAGCCACCCATAGCAACCTTATGCACAGCAGAACGAAACACTGCCCGATCATGGGCCAACCTTACTACTGTTGCCATGCTTGAGTCCATTGATGTTGCCACTTGGCCAATCCATCTCATTGGGGGGTCTTCCTCTTTTTCTCTGACCCTTGACCTTACCAAACATGATATCCTTCTCCCTCCTGACCATGTGTCAGAAATGTGAGAGATGAAGTTTGGTCATCTTGGCCTCCAAGGAGCACTCTGGCTGTACTTTTTCCAAAATAGATCTATTGGTTCTTTTGGTAGCCCATGGCACTTTCAATATTCTCCTCCAAAACCATAACTCAAAAGCATGAATTCTTCTACGGTCTTCTTTATTCGCTGTCCAGCTTTCACATGCATATGAGGTTATTGAAAATGCCATGGCTTGGGTCAGTTGCACCTTAGTCTTCAAGCTGACATCTTTGCTCTTCAACACTTTAAAAAGGTCTTGTGATCAGATTTGCCTAATGCAATACGTCATTTGAGTTCTTGACTGCTGCTTCCATGAGTGTGGAGAGCTTGACTAAAGGAAAAAAAAAAAAAATTTTTTTTTGATAAAGGAAACAAGTGTAAATTACTACAAATTTACTAATTTGACCTATATTTATGGATGTAGTAGCTCAAAATACCAATTGAAAGGAAAGGAGTCTTCACATCAAGGATCATTCCCATCCCCTCTGTACATAGAGTTGATAGGGAAGGGCAACTTAGACAATGACTAAGTAAAATGGGGGTGGGGGAAGATGATAAAGGCACAAAGTGGCTGGCTTACAAGTTTTCAGGAGGTAGTTTAATTTTGGAGTGTATACATGGAGTAAGATAGAATCCCCACTGAATTGTTTTCATCTAGACGGGTCTGTTGTAAAGAGATGGGGATAAAATTTTATGATTCAATAGTGAGTAATTGTTATCACAACAAGTGTGATTGTCACAACTATAAAGGTAGCAGTTTTTTAACATACAGCAGTGAGTAGTTATTCTTACATTCAAGAAACAGAGGAACCTAAGACCATCGAGGGAGAAGAGCATGAGTGGAATGTGGGACCTTATCCAAAGAAGCAGTGCCATAAGAAATGGAGGCAAAGAGGATTATATGGAGAGATGGAGGAGCTGAGGACTCTAGACTCATAGAAAGAGAAAGACTGTGTGATGTCATCCAAGAGGCATGTGCCCTTTGGTTGTTTAAATTATTACATATTCCTGAGTGTTTTTGTGTACATGAAAAAAACAAAAAAGAGAATAGAAGCAAATACTGTTGAATGTAGAACCAATGTTCTCCCATGTAAACTACCACACAATTCAAAATAAAAGCTTTTAAAAAAATCAGTCAATTAATTTGCTCTGAGTCACAATAGAACTTTGTCTAATAGTGCTGGAGAATGAATGAGCCCCCTATTAGAAGGCATTCAAAATGTACCGTGGTTATCATGATAGACTTGAGCATAAAAATGATAGTTAAGATGTTGTAGGACCAAGCTATGTTTGATTTTATTGTACCCTGGCCTACTCCTTTCCTGATTTAAAATCAGTCCATGTCCCTTTGTTTTGTTTGAACAACTCTCTCTTGGTCTCTGTACAGTTTCCTTGTGACACAATTTAGTTTTCCAGAATAGTCATTCTCATTAATGTTGTGCATAATGAACCATAGAACTGAAAACCTTTACTTAGTCAATAAAGCACAGTTAAACACCTTCTGGTACTCTCTGTTTTCAGTCAATATCCATCAGGTATTGGCAATTACATCCCTTATACCACATCCCAGTCTGTATTCGACCTGAACCTCATTTGATTTCTTGGCTGGTGCTTTGATGGGCATTGATTATTGATCTAAGTAAAACTAAATCCTTGACAACTTCAATATTTTCTTTGTCTAAAATATTTTGTTTTTGTTTTTGTTTCTCTGTGGTGGTAGTGGTTATATGTCGTAGAGTCTTTCCCAACAAATAGTGATCCTGTTATAGGGTTTCCGAGGCTGTAAATCTTTATGGGAGTACAAAGCCTTATCTTTGTACTCCTGTTGGTAGTTCCGCAATGCTGACCTTGAGGTCAGCAGCCTGACTCATAACAATTATGCTACAAGAATGATGTTTTTTCAATAATTCTGAAATCAAAAAAATTGTATAAATTGTTTTTGATTGTTTTAGAACAACTCAGTAAAATAAATTTCCGGTTTATTGATGGACACCATTGTTTCACACATACATCAAACAGGCCCAAATAAATAAATAAACAGCAATTTCGTAGACAAAAAAAAAAAAAGGAAAAGAAACTTTATCTTGGGCTTTTTTTTAACCATCGAGTGCAAACCAACTACTTATAGTACAGCAAAGTACATACACAAATGTTACTGGAAGACTCGGAATAAGACTGTAATTTTTGTTGTTGTTTTTACTTTTTATACAAGATGGTTTTTTCAACTTTGATTTTATAATGAACATAGTCACACCACAAATAAAGTCAGAATTAGGACAGAGAACTCTCCAAAAGGTGGTTTGGTCATCCTTGTTGTTGTTAGGTGCCATCGAGTCGGTCCGGATTCACAGTTACCCTATGCATAAAGAACAAAGCACTGCGCCATCCAGGGCCAATCTCACAATTGTTGCCACGTTAGAGCCCACTGATGCTGCCATTTTGCCAGTCCATCTTGCTGCGGGGGGAGGGTCTTCCTCTTTTTCTCTGACCCTCCACCATACCTTCTCCAGCAACAAGTACCTGCTGACAATATGACCGAAGTATGAGAGACGAAGTTTGGCCATCCTGGCCTCCAAGGAGTACTCTTGCCGCACTTTTTGGTCATCCTAGATGATTAAAAATGGCTGACCCCTAAAAATATGTATAAAAATATAAAATGTAAATTAAAAATACAAACAAATTTTCCTTTTAAAAATACTTTTAAGAAAAAAAGCGGGGCCTTGGAATTTGGATTCTTTTTTCTCCCCTGTTGCAAATTCACATTGTGTTTTTAGTTGGGTGGTGGTGAGCATGTGTTATCTGTGGGTGACGCTGCCCAAAGTGGGCAGGTGGAACGCTCTACTTGATGGTGACCACGTTTCGATTCAGAGACGGTAAGTGGAGGCTGAATAGGTCACGGTGGCCTTTTTTTAGGTTTAACTTTTCCTTTTTTGCTGTCTAGTCATCCTGGTTTGTCTTCTGCTTGGTGGTGTCAACATCATCATCCTCACCATCTTCAGCTGCCTGTTTGTCTGTAGCTGCCTCCGTCTCCTCTTATTCATCTCCATCTTCTTCCTCACCATCACCTTCTTTCTCTTCCTCGTCTACCTCATTGTCAGCCACCTGTTCCCCGTTTTCTTGGTTCTCAGCCTTCCCATTACTGGTACGTGTCTTCCATTTTCTGTTTCCTCCACAACCTCCTTCTTCTCCTTTAAGACCTTGGTGGTGATCTCGGAGCTGGTGTCCACAGCCGCAGCTGACATGGTGGGGCACGCTGGTGATCTTGGATGTTGTTGTTAAGTGCCGTCAAGTCGGTTCCGACCCATAGCGACTCTGTATAGGGCTTCCGAGGAGCAGCTGGTGAGCTTGAACCGCCAACCTTGCAGTGCATACAGCTTTGATAGAGAGGATGATGAGAGTGCAATTTTGGGTCTCTGGCAAGCAAGTTTCTAGAGTCCACTGTGGATGAGGAGTAAGGCAGAGGTGACTGTGGGGAGCAGGGAGCCGGACTCGGTAACAATGCAAAGATAGCTTTTCAGAGCAGTCAGTCTGTATAAACATTTATTAAGTAAAAAATCAAAATGTGAAGTTATTATCATTCCTCAATATATTTTCCATCAAGATCTGTACACTTCTGAAAGTAGTGTTTCCATATCTCTAAACCTTTCCTGAAATTTTTTATACTCTTTGATTTACAAAATGTGAAAATAGCAGTTGGGGTATCCTCAAGGGACTCATTCTTATTGGCGAACAAGGAGTGAGATTTGGTCTGTAGGGTGGATAGGGTAAGGTTTCCCATTGAAATTCTCATAGGAAAACCCGTCTACCCTCAAGGAATAAGCAAGAGCATTGTCATGATAGGAAAAAAAAAAAATACTTACACAACTTTCCTGGTCTTTTTCTTACACATGTAGTTTTACATTTTATTAAAGTTTCTTCATAGTAAGTCCCAGTGATCATCCTGTGTCCTTTGAGAAAGTCTATAGAGATTGCCCCTTTTGCGTCCCACAAACACAATAGCCATCTCTTTCTGAGTTGACCTCTCTGCCTTTAACTGGTCTAGCAGATTTCCTGGGAAGTCACTGTTTTAATTGGATCTTGGCAGGCACACTAATGAGACAAACACAAGTGTGTTATTACTAAGAGAACTTTTCTGCACGATTCACTGGTCACAGAGAGATGTTTAAACACGTTTTGTTTGGAATAAACCTGCGCATGTATGAACTGAAACTCTAGTAACAATACTTTTTGACTTACCCTCATGTATGCTATAGTGGTTTCTAAGAATTCTGGGAGATGATGACTACTCAGTATTTATCTCCAGACTAAAGATCCACTTTTGTAGCAAAATATTGTATCTTTGCATACATAGGCACAATGATTCACACACATATAGAAGTTAAAAATTTTATTAACTAAATTCACTGTCATTTCTTTTTTAGCCTATTCAATATTTATTTCTGTTACTCTTTCATTCCTGCACAAACTGAAATTTTTACACTGTGTGCTAAATGGATCCAATATGAAATCCAGTTTAATTATTAAATTTAGTTCAATATTTAATTTGGTTTAATAAAAGTGATCTTGCATATAATGTATGTATTTAATTGATATATTTAGGACAGGATAATTTTGAACAGGTTAAATATTTAATGTAGAGTAATTTTTTAAATTATTCAAGATTAAAAATAGAATAGATCTATGTTATCAAAGTAGTATGCAGATAAATGTCATAATTTAGCATATTTTCTGTTCGCATTTGTGAAATACAGCCACTGGTTAATTCCTGATCACCAATTTATCTTTGTCTGTAGTCTCACGATGAACTCTATTCTATTTGTAGGAAAAGAAATCAAGGATCCTCAATAGCACAGAATCTATCTTCCTTCTTTTTGACATCTGACACCAATGTTATTTATCATACTTTTTGTAAAAAAAAAAAAAAAACACGAAAGTTCTTTTACTCAGATTCCTATTACTGTAGTATGATTATCATTGCATTTTTTTTAAATGTGATAAAATGAATTAGCATTTTCTTCTTCTCTTTCTTTCCTCATTACACATCTTCTTTGAAAAGTATCTCATGAAAGTTTATGAGGCACATTTTACTCCATTCTTGCACTTCTTATGGGTAAGCCTCTTGTTCAAGCTTATCATCATTGGCTCAGTGTCATCTTGGACTTCTTTTCCTTTTCAAATCCCCCAATCCTGCTTAACTCCAAAATGTACAGTCTCTATTTCTGCTCCCTTAAAGATTTACAGCCTTGGAAACCATGTGCAGGGTCGCTATGAGTTGGAACCGACTCCATGGCACACCACCACCACCATCACCACTGGATGAACCCTGGTATGGTGTTGTAGGATAAGCACTTAACTGCTAACCCCTCTAACTAAGTTTGGCAGTTTAAATTCAGTGGCTACTCTTGAGAACCCCATATAGGGTTGCTATGAGTCAGAACCAGCTCAATGGTACACAACAACATCTCCACTGGCTAGCTTAAGCTTTGTCACTATTTCCATATTTTGTACAGTTATCTCCTAAATGCTCACCACTTTATATTTCTTCTCTTAATATCATCATTTCACTGTCCTGTACTCCTACCCACAAATACTGCTGGTGGTGCAGCAGGTGGTGAGTTGGGCTGGGGCTGCCTGCCCCAGTGTAGTGTGGCAAGGGTAGTCTGTCTCACTCCCACCAGCCCTTTGGAATCTGGTTGTCATCTGGCTGTGGTTAGGGGTGAATGTGGAGATCTTGAATGCCTGGACACAATAGTTAAAGACAGAACTTGAAACACTACGTGTTTTACAAAGTATGAATCTAGGAGAATTTGAAATTGTCAAAAGTAAATTGGAAGGCATGAACATCAATATCCTAGGCATTACTAAGATGAAATGAACTGGTGTTGGTTATTTGAATCAGACAATCATATGGTTTACTATGCCAGGAATGACAAATTGAAGAGGAATGACATTGCATTCATCATCAAAAAGAACATTTCAAGATCTGTCTTGAAGAACAACGCTATCTGTGATAGAATAATATCCATAGGCATGCAAGGAAGACCAGTTAATAACAGTTATTATTCAAATTTATGCACCAACCACTAAAACCAATGATGATGACATTGAAGAATTGTATCAGCTTCTCCAGTCTGAAATTGAGACAATTAATCAAGATGTATTGATAATTACTGGAGATTGGAATGTAAATTTTGAAATAAAGAGGAAAGATCCGTAGTTGGAAAATATGGTTTTGGTGATAGAAATGATGCTGGATGTGGCATGCTAGAATTTTGAAAGACCAATGACTTCTTCATTGCAAATACCTTTTTTAAACAATATAAATGATGACTATATACACATGGACCTTATCAGATGGAATACACAGAAATCAAATTGACTACATCTGTGGAAAGCTCCATATCATCAGCCAAAACAAGGCCAGGGATAGACTGGGGAATAGACCATCAATTGCTCGTATGAAAGTTCAGGCTGAAGTTGAAGAAAATGAAAACAAGCCCACATGAGCCAAATATTACTTTAACTATATTCCACCTGAATTTAAAGATAGTCTGAAGAACAGATTTGATGCATTAGCCACTAAAGACTGAAAATCAAAAAAAGGTTGTGAGATGACATCAAGAACATCATACCGGCAGAAAGCAAAGGTCATAAAGAAGAAAATAAAGATGGAAAAGTGCAAAATGGATGCCTGAAGATACTCTAAAACTTGCCTGACTTAGACCATAGTATTTTCAATAACGTCATATGCATGTGAATGTTGAACAATGAATAAAGACCATAGAAGAATTCATGCATTTGAGTTATTGTGTTGGAGGAGAATATTAAAAGTATTATTGTGAGGTTGGTGCAGGAATGGGCAGTGTTTTGTTCTATTGTGCATAAGGTTGCTATGAGTTGGTACTGACTTGTAGGCACCTAACAACAGCAACAACTTTGGACATATTATCTGGAGAGACCAGTTCTTGGAGAAAGACATCATGCTTGGTAAAGTGATGGGATAAAAACAATGAGGGAGACCCCCAACAAGATGGATTAGTGCCGTGGCAGCAACAATAAACTCAAGCATAGAAGCAATGATTAAGACTGTGTAGAAACTAGCAGTATTTTGTTCTGTAGTATATAGGATCCCTATAGGTTGGAGCCAACTCAATATCATTTAACAATAACAAAATCAGAGACATATAGAGTTCTAAAACCTTTCTTGCATGGGTGGTTAAGAAAAAAAAAACAAAAAAAAAAAACGATGTTGAGAAAGCTCATGTGGCAAAGAACTATGGTGGACACTGGGAACTTCTGCTGCCTCTAAGAACTGTTGGTGGTTTCTGGGAGTAGAGGTTAACTTCCAACAAAAAAGTGGGAGGGACCATTAGTCCTAATCCACAATAAAATGTATTATGTTAACAACCAAAGTAAGCTTGAAATCAAATGATTTCCTAGTGTTGTTTCTAGATAAGAACACAACCAGATGACATCTCCATTACAACTTTGTGAGAATCTGAGCTTAGGACCCAGTTGTACTATGTCTGACCCACAACAACTGTGAAGTTATAAATGTGTGTATGCACATTTATGCCTAAATGTGTTATGCAGCAATAAGAAGTGAATTCATTTGTCTAAATGAATTGCTTAGACTAGGAGACACCCCTCAAATTACATATCACACCTCTTCTTCTAGATAGCTTAAGTTCAAGCTTCATCAGGCTACTTGTAGGAACTTAAAACTTCTTGCTCTTTCTCAACTATTAGCTGCTTGTTCATACCTCTGAACTTGTATTCAGGATCATCTCTGATTGTTAATTTTACTTCTCAACTCGTCTAGTCTATGCTGCCCAGTTGTTCAGTTAAATACTGTTGTTGTTGTGCTATCAAGTCAGTCCCTACTCATAGCGGCCCTGTATATGATTTCTGAGGAGGAACTGGTGGGTTTGAGCAGCTGACCTTTGGCTCAAACTGATCTTGCAGTCCAGCACATTATCCTGCAGCGCCACACCAAGACTCCTGTCAAATACTAGTATCGCTTTATATAAGACCAATTAATTTAGTTACATATAATGACTTCCTAATATTGTCAAATACTAGTTAAGATAATATTATGAAATGGTTACATGCGATTAAATCAATTGGGCTTATATTAAACAGATTACCCTCCATAAGGTGGATGGAACTCATCCATCTGTTGAAGATTTTGAGGTGAAAAAAATATCTGTGCTGTATGTTCTACATTCAGAATTTAAATAGATATTTTTCCAGAACTTCTCTACTCTTTGTCTTTCTGTTGATTGACCTACAGAAACTTGAGACACAAGATTGTAGGAATGTCCAGCCTGACCTGGCATGAAGTTTGGACTTAACAGAACCCCATAGTCATATAAGACAATATCATAAAATTAGTCTCTCTCTTCCTCTCTCGAGAGAACCCTGACTCAGACAGAGCTTTTCTAATAGCTTTCTAAAGTATGGGGCATAGTTCAATTATCATAGTCTAGACCTTGCATGCAGACAATAAGGCATATGTACTGCATTAAATGAAGTCCTGGTGTGGTACTGTAGGATAATGCACTAGACCACTATGTTCGTTTGAACTGTAAGGTACAGACTCAACAGCCTCTCCTCAGAAACCCTATACAGTGTCACTATGAGTTGGAACTAACTTGATGGTACTTAACAACAACAATAGCAAAATTTGCATGTAATAAAATTGTATCACAACTTGAAAAAACTTTCCCTTTTTCAAAGCATATTAGTATGTTTATTTAAATTTTATAAAACCTGAACCAGCTAAATAAAGTATGAAGTACATATCAACATAGGTGTTAAATGACATGGATTGACACAATAGTCCCAACAATGGACTCAAACATACTAACAAGAATGAAGATGGTGTAGGACCCTGCCACAGTTCATTCTGTTAAACATCCGTAAGAGCTGACCCAACAGCAAAAGCAACAACAGTATAAATCTTGAATGTGATCCAAATGACTGAAACTTCTTTAGCATTAAATCCCTAGTGCTTACTCATTCCATAATGTCCGGCTCACATATGCCCTACTTCAGAATACTTCACTAATACTTTCCCTTCATTACTTTTACCCTTTATACTTCTGTAAAACATTAGAAGCCTGGGTAGTGTAGTGGGTTACTAGCTGGGCTGTTAACATCAAGGTCAGCAGTTGGAATCTACCGCAGAAGAAAGAGGCTTTCTGCTCCCATAAAGATTTACAGCCTTAAAACTGTATACAGGGTTGCCATGAGTTGGAACCAACTCGGAGGCACACAACCAACACAGCCACTTTCATAGAACATACCTCAAGATATGAGTAGAGCATATATTGCATTGTTATTTCTCATTGGAAATTTGTTTCCTTTGATTATAAAATCTTGATACATCTGCCAAAAAATGTCTGATTTATCTGAATATGTCCAGTTTATGACATGGTGCCTAGAGAATGGATAATTTTTAAGAAGATATTGCTAAATACATGTGTAATATGACCCTTGCACAGACAAACAATATAGACTTTACCTGCACCCTATAGTCTTAAAAATAA
Source organism: Chrysochloris asiatica (assembly GCF_000296735.1). Lineage (NCBI taxonomy): Eukaryota > Metazoa > Chordata > Mammalia > Afrosoricida > Chrysochloridae > Chrysochloris > Chrysochloris asiatica. Next base: position 2,424,294 of record NW_006408703.1, read on the forward strand.
TATTATTTAAAGGACGTTATCACTAAAGACAACAACAAAAAAGAAGAAAACATTAAGCATGTATAATAGATTAGAGTTCTGGTGTGATTCTGTGGATTAATGCGCCAGACAGCAAAGCCGTTTGAACTGCAAGGTTGGCAGTTTAAGCTCACCAGCTGTCCTCAGAAATCCTATACAGGGTTGTTATGGGTTGGAACCTACTCAACAGCACTTCACAACAACAACAATATAATAGATACACAATAATATTAATATTAGGGATCAATTTCAACTAATGTAATTGTCTTCTTTTTTCAATTTAAAAAACTTAATTTAGTTTCCAAAAACTTTAGTTCCAAAGGAGAGAAAATAATTACATATGAGAAAAATTTAGTAAGTTGATAAAGCTGTTTCCTTGTCACTAATTATTTCTTCTGTAATAAATTTTAAAACTTTGAAAGCTTCATTAACTTTTAATTTAATTCATCAACCACTTATTTAATTCCTATTAGATTAAAAAAAAAAAAAAGCACCAATCTTAAACCAATCCCACCATCACTGAGTCAATTCTGAGTCAGCTGATAGAGTAGAACTGCCCCCACCAAGTCTTCAAGTCTGTGAACCTTCCCAAAACAGACTGACATAGCAGGCTCTCTATGAACAGCTGATGAGTTCAAACCAATGACCTTTCAGCTAGCAGCTGAGCCCTTAATCAATGTGTCACCAAGACATTTAAAATAAAGAAAAAATGTGATTTCTTTAAAATTATTAATGTAGAATGTAGTAGTAACTGACAAAGAATAGCTAATTGATATGAAGAGAGAATAAAGAAATATAATAGCTTTTCTTTACCCTTAAAATATTTTATAAAAACCTATTATTTAATACCGTTTACTAATGTGCTGATCTCCATATACTGACAACATTAATTCTTCTTTCCTTCCTCCCTCCCGTTCTTTCTTCCATTGTTTATAGTTTTTGAATTCATAATGTTTGTGAGAAATAAAGCTATAAAAATAAATATTAAAACTTCGATCACAAAAGTTTCTTTTTTGGAGTAAGTAAATAATATACAACATTCAGGAATTTCTTTTCTTTTTAACTTCTAAGCATTGGACTGCAAGTTCTGTTGAATCACAAGGTCTAAGGTTCAAACTCATCAGTCACTCCTTGGAAACACTATTCACGATCTCTATGAGTCAGAACTGACTCATCAACACTTAACAACAAGGTGCTGTAGGATAAGCACTGGATGGCTAACCACAAGGTCAACAGTTCAAATCCACCAACTGCTCCTTTGAAACTCTGTCACAATGAGTTGGAATTGGCTTAACAGTACTTAACAACAACAAGGAACCAAAGGGAAATTATTTCTTTGTCTAATCAAATCAAAGATGTATCTGTAAGATAATGTCCAAGATTTAAATGAAAAAAATATAGATTACTTCATCTCTGTAAAGGGAAATGCTTTGCTATTAGAAAGAAGGATGTTACCTAAATGAATTTGATCTTTAAATTATTCTAGACATGAAATGTTTTAGCTACAATATTTATTTTAGAGGAGGAACTATTTGTAGATGTCATGCAAACAGCAATAGAAAGGTTGAAATCTGTTTATATTCAAATTTTCTAGCTGAAGAAATGCCAAACTTAAAGAAAAATATCCAAGTTCCAGCTTTTCATTTTTAATTTTTGATGTGAAAGTTTTAGATCCTGAATCTTTCCACATTTCTGATTTCAGATTTTGAAATAATGGGAAACAGAAACAGTGAATTGATTCTTCACGTTTTGAAAGAAAATGTAGCATTTCAGAACTTATACTCATTTTTTTTTTTAAGAATGTTAATCCAAAAATTGCTATGCCTTTATTGGTTTAGCCACAATTGTTTACAGTTGATAATATTATAGGGTAGGATATGGTTTGAATAAAAAATGATGTAGATATTCTCCAGTATAATAAATGGAAGAAAGACTGCCATAGAAATAGTAATGAAATTAATTTATTATAGTGTTGCTCTGTAATGAGAAAGGAATCTTTTCCCCCTTAGTATTAGAGATCTATGTGGAGACTAAGGGCAAAATAAGTGAGATATGTGGTTCAATTGACCCTGGAACGGAGAAGTTATTTCATATGTCGGTAGAGGTTTAAAACTCATTTGCCATGCATTTCTTGTTATTGCATTTTAATTATAGTGAGTACACATATGCTGACAGTGCATGAGATCATATTTGTTAAATGGACCTCAACTTATGCAGTACTCATCAGAAAGCCTCCAGGATTATACAACATATAATCTTTGTTATGCTTACAAAATAAAGGACAGATCTATTAGGCATTGTTTCAAGGATAAAGATAGTAACCAAATGAGTAAATACTAAAATTTAAATAACTAGAAAGCAAGACTTAAAAGATTTCCTAAAAAGAAAAGCAGATATATGATTTTTAAAAGTTTTAAAAATTACAAAAAAGAGGGAGACCCTTAAGGAGGTGAATTGACACAGTGACTGTAACAATGGGTTGAAACATAATGTCAGTTGTGAGGCTAACACGGCATGGTCAGTGTTACTGTTGTACATAATGACTTTATGAGTTGGAGGAAATTCAATGACATCTAGCAACAAGAGCATCTAACATCTATAAAAATAAATATAAACATCACATACAAAGTATCACATTTTTAAATTAATAAAAACACCAAAAATAACACATAGGATGTATATAGAGTACTAGGTCAAACTTTCAGATTAAATCTCATGTGAATCAGTAAACTCTTGACTTGATATACTATTTGTGAGATTAATCAATGAATAACAGTATCTATTCTATTTCAGTGCTGTAGTATTTCACTGTGTCATGAATTGAATTGTGCCCCACACCAAAATATTTGTCAATGGACCAAGAATAGACTACGATTCTTGGCAGTTTGGCAGTGAGGTAGTGATATAATTTGGCAGTTACACCCTGATCCCACATGATGTGATCTGATGTGAGAAAACTGTGGGTTAAAGGCATTGTGCAAAATTCTAATTCAATCACATCCTTAATCCAATGTAAAAGGAGTTTCCCTGGGCTATGGCCTTTATTACCTTCTTTTTTTTTTTTTTTTAAGTTTTTATTGTGAATTGAGTAATAATTTGTGATAATTTACATTGGGGGACATCAGTTTGTTTCATTGCAATGATTACAATCCCCTGCATGCTTCATCATTCAACGATATTCCCTCTGTTTTTTTGTTTTGTTTTATTTTATTTTGTTTTGGATGTGCATCAAAACACTCAGGAATATACAATCATTCAAACAGCCAAAGGACACATTTTGCCCCCCAGCTGCCAGCACACATCCCCTCTTCCTCCATGAGTCTAGAATCCTAAGCTGCTCTGTCTCTCCGTGTCATCATCTTTGCCTCCATCACTGGTGTCACCACTTCTCTGAGTAGGGTCCCACACTCCATTCCTGCTCTTCTCTCTGGATGGTCCCAGGACCCTCTGCTTTGAAACTTTAAGATTGACCACTCACCCCTTTATGCTACAAACTTCTACCTTTACTGTTGCAACAATTGCAATTAGTTATGATAACAATTACTCACTATTGAATCATGAGAGTCTTATCCCCATCTCCTTTTACCAGACCTCTCTAGACAGGATGAAAACCACTCAATGGGGATTCTACCCACATACTCTGAATCTAAACATCTAAACTCCCTTTTGAAAACTTGTAAGCCAGTCACTTCATGCCTTACAGCCCCCACATTTTAGGTAGTCAATGTCTACATTGCCCATCCCTGTCAACCTTGTATACAGAGAGGATGGGAATGATCCTTGGTATAAAGATTCTTTCCCTTTTAGTTGGTATTTTAAGCTACTACATCCATAAGTATAGGTCAAATTTATCAGATTGTAGTGATTTCCACTTTTATTGTTAATTTTTTCCTCTTCTCCTTCCTCTAATCTTGTTCTGAATATCTAGCCATTGAAGCTAAATCCAATGAGCACTATCTGCAAGTTTGGGTTCCCTTGTGCATATCCCCTCACTTCATATCAACTGGATGCTTCATTCTCAGCTCTAGCCCTCTTTGGCCATGTCCTTATCCATGGGCTCAGGATTCTCCAGGTCTCACAGTACTTTGAGCCAAACAGCTCTCACCATACTCCCAGTCAATGGGGGTCTATATAACTTGGTGGGTCTCAGTTCACCTCTTTATTGCTGCTTTTCTCCCACTTCCTCTCACCAGTAGACCAAGCTTACATACCTGCTCATGTATTCCCTTTGAGTTTCAGTCATAGGAGGGGGTTTGTCAATCAAGGGACTTGATTGCTTGCCTTGATGGCTCCCTGGTGAACAACTTGCTTTTTGATGTAGTAGCTAATCAGACTGCCATTTATGTTTTTGGTTTCCCTGCTAGTCTTTCTTTCAAGAAGTATCTTCTGTTCCTCTAGCTGCTCCAGACTGGTCTGTTTTTCTTTTCAAGGGGGATTTCCCATCTCAGAAGATTCTGGATTGGGATCAGGATTCTACCTCAGGTCATATACCCTACAAAGGCTCTGCAGGACGCCACTTTCACTGGGCAACTTCTAGCACCCCTTTTAGGTGTTCCAATCAGTTATAGACTGAAGGCAAGCGTAGAAGTTTTCTGTAATCATGTTTCCCAATATTCATTTTTATCCCACTCAAGATTGATTCCAAGACATAATTTCAAGGTCAAGGAAGCACCACACCTGCAGATGATGAAAGGAGACAAGGACCTTCCTCCTAGACTGTGAGCCAACAGAGAAAATATCCTTCTAGAGATGACACTGTGAGTTAGAACTTTTGGCCTTCCAAAGTAGGAAAATGACTTTCTATATGCTAAAGTCACCTATTTGTGGTATTTTTGTTGTAGCAGCATTAGAGAACTAAGACACACAGTTTGAAAACAACACCATTTATTGTTGATAGTTTTGTGGTATAATGAATAATGCTTCTTTGCACACTTTTGGTACATGCTATTGAGGCAGATGGAATACACAAAAATCAAATTGACTATATCTGTAAAAAAACAAACAAACAAACAAACAAAAAGGTAGTGGTTAAGCTCCATATCAGCAGCCAAAACAAGGCCAGGGGCAGACTACAGAACAGACTATAGAACCATCAATTGCTCCTATGCAAGTTCAGACTGATGCTGAAGAAAATTAAAACAAGTCCAGTAGAGCCAAAATCTTACCTTGAACACATCCCACCTCGACTTAGAGATCATCTCAATCACAGATTTGTTGAATTACACACGAATGATCAAGGACCAGAAGACTGTGTATTGACATGAAGAACATCATATAGATAGAAATAAAACATTATTAAGAAGACAAGAATGAAACAACAGACAAAAGTGTATATCAGAAGAGTCTCTGAAACTTGCTCTCCAGCATGGAGATGCTAAAGGAAATGGAAGAACTGAGAAGGTAAAAGAGCTGAATAGAAAATATCAAAGGGAAGCTTGAGAGAAAAATAATCAAATATTATAATGAAACGTGAAAATATGTGGAGTCAGAAAACCAAAAAGAAGAACATGCTCAGTTTTTCTCAAGCTGAAAGAACTGAAGAAAAAAAATCAGGGCTTTACTTACAATAGTGAAAAATTCTATCTGCAAAATATTGAGTGATGCAGAAAGCATCAAAAGAAGATAGACAGAATATATAGAGGCATTGTACCAAAAAGAAATGGTAAATGATCAATCATTTCAAGAGGTAGCATATTATCAAGAGCCAATGATACTGAAGAAAGAAGTCCAAGATACATGAAAATATTGTCAAAGAACAAGGACTGGGAATTGATGGAATACAAATTGAAATCTTCAAAATGATGAAGTACTGGAGACTCTCACTCATATGCCAAGAAATTTGGAAGGCAACCTGGCCAACTGACTGGAAGAGAATCATATTTGTGCCCATTTAAAAAAACAGATGATCCAACAGAATGCAGAAATCATGGGATAATATCATTGATGCCACATGCAAGTAAAATTTTGCTAAAGATAATTAAAAAATGTTCGCAACCTTACAATGGCAGGAAACTGCCATAAATCCAAGCCAGATTCTGATGAGGATGTGGAATAAGGGATAGAATTGCTGACTTCAGATGGATTTTGGCTGAAAACAGAGAGTACCAGAAAGATGCTTTCCTGTGCTTTATTGAATATACAAAAGATTTTGATTGTGTGGACCATGACAAGCTATGGACAACACTGTGGAGAATGAGTGTTCCAGAACACTTCACTGTGATCCTGAGGAACCTGTGCACAGACCAAGAGGCAGTTGCTCGAGCTCAGCAAGAGAATATTGAATGGTTTAAAATTAAAAAAAGATGTGTACTATGGTTGTATTCTTTTGTCATGCTTATTTTATCTGTATGCTGAGCACATAATCTGAGAAACTGGATTATATAAAGAAGAACATGGCATCAGGATTGTAGGAAGAATCATAAACAACCTGCAATATGCCAATGATACAACCTTTAAGTAATCTTGAAAGTTAAGATTACTTAAAATACTTACTAATAAGATCAAAGTAGACAACCTTAGCTATGGATTACGCCTCAATGTAAAGAAAAAAAAAATCTTCACTGTCCCAATAAATATCAAGATAAATGGAGAAAGATTGACATTTTCAAAGACTTCATTTTGCATTAACTCATGAAAGCATCAGTCAAGGAATCAAGTGACATATTGCATTAGGCAAATCTGCTGCACAAGACCTCTTTAAAGTGTTCAAGAGCAAAGATGTCAGTTTGAGGACTGAGGTGTGCCTGACCCAAGCCATGGTATTTTCAGTAACCTTGTTTCCATTTGAAAGTTGGACAGTGAATATGGCAGACTGTCAAAGAATTGATTCATTCGAGTAAGGTGTTGGAGGATAATATTAAAGTATCATGGACTTCCAGAAAAATAAACAAATCTGTGTTGGAAGATATAAAGCCAGAATGCTCCTTAGAAACTAGGTTGTCCAGACTTAGTCTCTGGTATTTCAGACAGATTATTAGCAGGTACCACTTCTTGTAGAAGGATATCATGTTTGGTAAAGTGAAAGGTTCAAGAGAAACAGAAAGCTCCCCAACGAGACAGGTCAGCAGAGTAGCAGCAGTAATGGGTTCCAGCATAGCAGCATTTGGCACAGGACCGGACAGTGTTTCATTCTGTTGTGCATAGGGTCACTATGAGCCGGTGTTGACTCGATGGCACCTGACAACAGCAACATCCCTCCAATAGCACTCTCCACTATTCTGGATTAGAAAATTCACTGCAATGCTCTCACAGAACTCAGACACCACATTCACAGTTATGGACTTTGTTTGGTAAGTTTACTGGTTATAATTAAGGAGCTCTGGTAGTATAGTGGTTATGAATCAGGCTGCAAACTGCAAGGTCAGCAGTTCGAAACTACCAGCTATTCCATAAGAGAAAGATGAGGCTTTCTGCTCCCGGAAAGATTTACAGCCTCAGAAACTCTGTACAGGGTCGCTGTGAGTTGGAACCAACTCCACGTCACATAGCCAGCACCACCACTGGTTACAATCAAAGTTTTGGAATGCTCAGGGCACATTATTCTAGTCAGAATAGCCTCTCCTATGCCACATTGCTCTCTCTGGCCTTTGGCCCCTTGGCCTGACTTTTATCTATTCTGCTCTGGCAATGTTACAAAGCTCTTTTAGGGTCACCATTCTACCATACACCTCAGCCTAAAGACACTAGTCTCTAGTTCAATTAATCAACAAACTTAGGTCTCCCAGTTAAGTGCCTTGAGACACCCCACTATGTAAGCAAACCTCCTACTCAAAGTCACTCACCTCTACTTGCTTCCTGGGTTGAGAATACCACCAGTCTGTTTCATGCTCTGTATATTGGTTCAGCTGCTGCCAAACCTCTGCTACTCCTCTGGTCACAACTTTCTGTCCCTGGGTAGAGGAGCATCTTCTTTGATGATAATGGGATCTCTCTATCCTGCTCCTGACATGTCTCATGTTAGAGCTTCAAGTTTTTATGATCACAGCTAAACCTGTTAATAATCATTCACAACGGAATCATACAATGTATCAGCAACTCCCCCCACCTTCTCTTAATCCAGACCCATCAGGGCAAAAACCACTGTTCGTTGGAATTTACAAAGACTTTGTAGAGCACTTCACAGCACTGCAAAGGACCTTCAAAATGTTAATGAAAAACTCCTGTTGTCTTCTAATTCAATTTTTCCATGAACATTTTCAAGCACCCTTGCATTTTCCATTTCTTTTTCCTTTCATGCTTTTAAAATTTTTGTATCTTCTTCTGTGTATTATCATCCATTTAACATGTTATTGAATTTTCTATTTGTATGGTTTATTATCACTAGATACTAAATTTGGCTTTCTCTCTTATTTAGACAGTAGTTTGTTTCTGATTTTCTACATTGTGTTTTATTTCCTTCACAAGTTCAAAGAATATATTTAAGTATTGATATTTCACATAGTAACTACATATTTTTATTCTGTATCCAGCTTTTATATTCTGTATCCATCTTTAGGGGTCCTGGTGTGGTTCTGTCAGATAAACACTGGACTGCCAATCACAATGTCAATGGTTCAAACCCACTAGCTGCTCCTCAGAAACCCTATGCAGGATCGCTGTGAGTCCGAACAGACTTCATGGAACAACAACAAAAGTAACTTCCAACTTTTCATTTGAAAAGTTTCTCATTTTTGCTGTTCCTGATATTAATTTGTGTTGACTTCTTTTTTATTGTATATTTTGATATTTTGGAAGGTATTGTCTGTGGCAATATTGCAAGACTTGGATTGAAAGTACATCCAGAGAGAATATATATTTCCTTTTGCTTGGTACCCTGGGGTGTTCAAATCCCAGACCAACTTTCAGGCAATTTCTTGGTTTGTGATTTTCCTGATCTTACATGTGATATATTTATCTTAAATCCTAGGTGTGATGTAGTGAATTACTTGATATGACTCCTCTAGTCATAGTTTTTGTAACTCCCACCAAATGCCTGGGCTGTTGTTGTTATTGTTGTTAAGTGCTGTCAAGTTGGTTCTGACTCATAGCAAACCTGGGTAGTGTTTTCTAGAAGCCACTGGTGGGTTTGAACTGCCAACTTTGTGCTTAGCATTCTAGTTGCATTGTACTACAGTACCACACCAGAACTGGGTAAGTTTATGCAAGTGTTGGGTGCTTATGGCCTGAGAAAAGTCTGTTTTGAGTGTTCCTGAACCTGATTTATATATAACATGTTACTTCCCCAATCAACCCCATAATCTTAAGTATTGTCTACATTTTCTGTGTGGCCATAGCAGCAAATTATCAGACCCAACAGAGAAGTAGAGAATACCGTGGAAGTAATAGTTGGTGTCAGAATGATAAAAAAAAAGATTTGAGGAGGAAGCCATGACTGGCCTCTACCTCATAGGAATCAGTCTTGGGCAGCTGACACTGATGATCTTGATTCTTTCTTCTCCCCCTGAAGTTAGAAGAGGTCAGATACATTTACTGAGCCTGTGCCTCGTGCCAATTTTAGAGTTGGTGGCAGGCACAGGTTTTGTTGAAATGGCTCCTGGCTCATGGAAGTATGTAATGTTGTAAGAGTAATAAGGAAGGGATATAGGAAGTGGAACTTTTGATTTTTAGATGCTTTCTTTGGCTATTGTCAGTAAAGGCTGAAGTGAAAGTAAGTGAAATGATGCTTCAATTGAGCAGAGAATAGCCACATCTGGAGTGCCCTCTGAGCCAAAAGCTACTAATCCCACCCAATCAGAGGTCCAAGGCCATGTGCATATGATGGAAACATTGTCAAGGTACAGAGAGGATACAATGAAGCTAGTATGATATAAAAAGGATTATGCATTTAGGAATATTCTTGTGCAGCTTTGTAGGATAAGCGCTGTGCCACAAATTGGTTTGAATTACAAGGTTGGTGGTTCAAACTCACCAGTTGCTCCTTGGACACTATACAGGATGGCTATGAGTCAGAACCAACTGGCAGCACTTGATAAAGACATTTATCTGATTATATTATAAATGTTAAATGTTTCTCCTATTTAATGTAATATAGTCCTAAATATATGATTTTTGTGGTTACGTTCCGTTGAATCAGTCCCAAATTACAGCAACCCTGTGCAGGGTTTTGAGGAGCAGCTGGTGGGTTTGATCTTGAGGTTAGCAGCCCAGTCCTTATCCTACGGAGCCACAATTGAATTCTATATATAACAGGGAGTGTGTAATTTTGTCTTCAGCTTATATGTGATTGGATATGCTAAATGGGGAAGTAGGATTTGCTGGAAAGAAACAAACTGTTGGTTTGGATGCAATAACCCCTGTGTATGTTGTTGTTGTTGTTAAGTGCCATCGAGTCGGGTCCGACCCATAGCGACCCTGTACAGGGTTTCCGAGGGTGTAAATCTTTACGGGAGTAGAAAGCCTCATCTTTCTCCCACGGAGCGGCTGGTAGTTTCAAACCGCTGACCTTAAGGTTCGCAGCCCGATTCGTAACCACTATGCTACCAGAGCTCCTTGTATATAGTGTATGGGATTTATGTGGAAAGTAAGGGCTCCACCTAGATTCTTTCCAGTTGAGAAATTTGCATTTGAAAAGACATACTGACCCACCCTGAACTGACCATAGAACAGATTTGCCTTTGAAGGAAAGCCTATAGAGGAAAATAAATTAAAGGACTGGATTTTTCATTCCTAGCAAGCTGTCTGTCCTTTATTGCATAAAGCAGGAAAAGACTATGCCTATCAGAAAAATGGAGTCCTGTTGTGATTAACCCTTGCGGGTTAATGCACTGGATTGCAAAGTCAGTTTGAACCTCAAGGTCGATGGTTCAAGCTCACCAGCTGCTCCGTGGAAACCCTATACAGGGTCACTATGGGTCAGAATTGACTTGATGGCACTTACAAAAACAATCAGAAGAAGAAAAAAAAATGTTTTATGGCTGGGAGTTAAAGGGAGCTAGTGAAGCTCTGGTAGTGTAGTGGTTACGAATCCGGCAGTGAACCGCAAGGCCAGCAGTTTGAAACTACCAGCTGCTCTGCAGGAGAAAGATGAGGTTTTCTGCTCCCATAAAGATTTATAGCCTCAGAAACCCTGTTCAGGGTCGTTATGGGTCGGAACCGACTCCAAGGCACATAACAACAACAAGTGAAGCTAAAGGGAGCCATGGTGTGCTGCTATAGGAAAATCATGAGGTCAACACTTCAAAACCAGCAGTTGCTCCTTGGAAACCCTAGCCAGGGTCACTGTATGAGTCACGACCAACTTCACAGCACTTAACAACATAGCAACAATGAGTGCAGCATAGTATGCTTATTCGTGTTGACTACCTGGTTCCACTACAAGGTGCAGTAATAAAGAGGTGGGTGAGGTTTGTACACGTTCCATTTGCAGTTGTTGATCTAGCCCATGGGGACTAAGGATGAGAGTGGGAGAATAGGCTGCCTGATCTGAAGGAATTCAAAATGGGTTTCTAAAACTATGGCAATGTCCCTTGACCAACCCATCAGGGTTTGGAATGAAAGAGAGAGATGAGGGATTCGTTAATCTGAAGTGCAGGTTGTTGCTGTTGCTAAATGCTGGTAAATCTGTTCTGATTCAAGCAACTCTGTGTGGGTTTCCATGGAGCAGCTGGTAGATTTAGATTTCCAAACTTGGAGTGAGCATTTCACTGATTATCTTATACTGCCACATCAGGTACATGAGTAGATTCTGGGCCTCTGGCTAGCAGCCATTGGGCTAGTATGGATAGCTAGGAATGAACAGACCAGAACCAGACCAAATACAGAGAGAGATTTAACACTGGTGTATGAGCTGGTATAAATTGTTGCAATGTGATTACTTGCTCCGGATGTGACTTTTTTATGGATACATATGTTCAAATCCCAAGCAGAAAATATTTTTCTGATTAAAGAACATAGTTCTCTCAAAGTACTGGTTTGATAGGGAAAGGCAGTTTAGAATTGGTTATTTAAAATGGGTGGGGATAAAGCGCAAAGCAACTAGTTTACACAATTTCATGGATGTGTTTACATCAAAGATGAGGGAGATAAGGGAGTACCCCACTGAATAGTTTCCTCTTTCCCTGATGGAGAAGAGAGAGTTAGGGGAAGTTAATCATTCAAGTATAAAAGGACAAATGATTGAAAGAGTAAAGGGTGGGCTGAGGTGCAATGAATTATTTCCTGTCCATAGTCTTTGTGCCTCCCACCAAATGACTTGGTAAAACGATTCAAAGTTGAACTGCTGTTCTTCCACCAAGGGGACTGGATAAATTTCCAATAATTTAAATAAAGTATTTGGCATCCTTATTGGGGTTGTTGTTAGGTGCCCTCTAGTTGGTTTGCACTCAAGATGACTTGTGCATGACAGAATGAAACACTGCTTGATCCCTTTGGCTGACCTAACAATCATTGTTATGTTTGAATCCATTTGTTGCTGCATATGTATCAATCTATCTTGTTGGGAATCTCCCTCTTTTTTGTTGACCATCTACTTTTCAAGGCATGAAGTCCTTCTCTAGGGACTAGTTACTCTTAACAACATGTCCAAAGTATTAGAAACAAAGTTTCCCAATGCTCTGTTCTAAGGAGCATTCTGGCTGTACTTCTTTCAAGACAGACATGTTGGTTCTTCTGGCAGTCAATGGTACTTTTACTATTCTTTTATTACCCTTATTTCTAGTCTTTTTCCTCTGGCAACTCCACAGAAACCTGTCCATTATAAATTACCTTTCTGGCATTTAATATATTGGTGACATAGTGTCCAGCATCACAACAACACACAAGCTACAATAGGACAGTGTGACAGATGAGTGGTCAGTTTTGCCCATTGCTGTTTTTTATTAGGTCCGACTCATAACAACCCAAGATACAACACAATGAAGCACTCTCCAGTCCTGTGTAATCCTTACAATTGTTGTTATGTTTCAGCACATTGTTGTTGCCACTGTGTGGAGACATCTTGTTGGGGATTTTCTTCTTTTTTTTTTTTTTTTACCACTTTAACCAAGCATGACATCCTTCTCCAGGGACTGTTCCTTCCTGACAACATGTTCAAAGAAGCTGAGATGAAGTTTCACCATCACTACTTAAAAGAAACTTTCTGGCTGTACATCTTCTAAGGCAGATTTGTTTGGTCTTCTTGTAGTCCCTAGAACGTTCGATATATTTTTTAATATTTTATTGTGAATTATGTAATAGCTTACAAGGGAGAACATTAGATTTACATTTATCCTATCATATATCATTAAGGAGCTCTGGTAGCGTAGTGGTTACGAATTGGGTTGCGAACCACAAGGTCAGCAGTTCGAAACTACCAGCTGTTCTGCGGGAGAAAGATGAGGCTTTCTGCTCCCGTAAAGATTTGCAGCCTCGGAAACCCTGTACAGGGTCGCTATGAGTTGGAACTGACTCCACGGCACATAACAACATCATATATCATTACATTGTCATGGTTACAAACCCTCCATGCATCATCAACCAACCAAAGGGTACACCATCCGCAAGCCTGCTCACTGGTCGTCAGCACGCAGCCCTTCTTCCTCTCTGGGTCTAGGGTTCCCAGCCATTCCATCTCTCCACCATCATCTTTGCCTCCATCTCTGATGTCACTGCTTCTCTTGGTAGGGCCCCACACTCCTCTCTTCTCCCTTGATGGTCCCAGGGACCTCTGCTCCTAGACTGCAAAGTCAACCACTCCTCTCCTTTTGCTACAAAACATCCTCTTTTACATTTCCAACCCTCACAGTCAGTCCTGAGAGCAATTATTCACTATTGTGCCACATGACTGCTATCCACATCTCCTTTCATCAGTCCCACCCAGACAGATTGGACACTACTCATTGGAGATTCTACTTTTCTCCACGCCCTCTGGAGCTAGGCTCTCTCTTGAAAGCATGTACGCCAGTCACTTCTTGCCTTTTTAGCCCCCCATTTTGGGTAACCAGTGTCCAAGTTGCCCATCCCTGTCTACCCTGTGTATGGAGGAGATGGGAATGATACTCGCTGTAAAGATGTGTTCCCTCTTTTGAGCTATTACATCCATAGGTGTAGGTCAAGTTCACCAAATTGTATCAAATTACTCTTTTTTTCCTCTTCTTTCTTCTTCTAGTTGACCTCTGATCATCCAGCCATTGAAGCCAGGTCAAGTGGGTATTATCTGCAAGTGTGGGTGTTCTTGTGCATATGCCTTCTCTTCTTATCAACTGGATGCTTCATTCTACACTTTAGTCTTCTGTGGCTATGTCACTGAATCTGGCGTCCAGGAGTCCCCAGGTCTTGCCAAACTGCTGGCCAACCAGGTCACCATATGGATTCACAGGAGTGTATTGGATGTGTTTGGACTTAGCTCACAGCTTCATTGCTGTTTTTTCCCTCACTTCCCCTTTTCAGTGACGAACGTGGTTACCAGTCAGAGCACATGTCTGCTCATGTATTCCCATTGAGTCTTAGTCCTGGAAGGGGTTGCCCTAAGAGGACCCTACCGCTTGCCTTGATGTCTCCTGGGTGAGCAACTGGCTTGTTCTTGTAGTAGTCAGTCGGACTTCCATTATTGTTTCATATTTTTCCTATCAATTTTTCTTTCAAGAAGTATGTTCTGTTCTAGTTGCTCCAGGCTGGTCTGCTTGTCTTTTCAAGTTGAAATTTTTCCACCTCAGAAGATTCTGAATGGGGTTCAGGATTCCACATATGGTCTTATGCAATGCAGAGGCTCCACAGGAAGCCTCCTTCACTGGGCACGTTATAGCCCCATTTTAGGTATTCCAATCAGTTATCGACAAAAGATGTACTTACAAGCTTTCTATGGTGATATTTCTGGGTATTTTTTTCTATCCCCTCAAGTGTCTATTTTATAATGGTATGCCAGGGAAACCAAGATTCAAAAGACAGGCAAGCATCTTAACATTATTTCCCCCCACTTGCCCATTACAACCATGTCTCAATCCCTGTATCCCAGAGCCCTGTTTGTCCAAGGTTGTGGATATATCATTATTTACCTCTGTCCCACTTTGCACATGCAAATCTGCCTAATTGTTCTCCCATCTGCCTTGTTCTTTCATTTCCCTTCCCCTTCTTGAGGATTGCCCCCCTCCCCAGCACCCAAACTATCCTGTGTCTATTTCCTACCCTGTGTTTCACCTTCCCCTCCCTCTTTTCAGCCCACCCCCTCATCCTGGTAACCAGAATAGAATCCCCCCCTTTTAGTATGGGTTCTTTTTCTTAGTCTTTTACAGTTGTGGTCCTATGTAGTATTTCTCCTTTTGTGACTGACTTATTTCACTAAATATAATGTCCTCAAGGTTCATCCATGTTATGTGGTAGCTTACAGCTTCCTTGTTATTCTTCAAGGTAGGATAATATTCCATTGTGTGTATGTACCACAGTTTCTTTGTCCATTCTTCAGTTGATGGGCACTTAGGCTGTCTCCATCTTTTTGCTATTGTAAATAGTGCTGCTATGAACATTGGTGTGCATATATCTTCTCGTGTTGTGGATCATATTTCTTGTGTGTAAATACCAAGAAGAGGAATTGCTGGATCATAAGGTATTTCTATTTCCAACCTTCTGAGGAAGCACCATATTAGTTTCCATAGAGATTGGACCATTTTGCAATCCCACCAGCAATCCAGGAGCATCGCAGTCTCTCCATATCCTTGCCAGCACTTATTGTTCTCTACTCTTTTGGTCTTTGCTATTATTGCTGGTGTGAGATGATATCTCATTGTTGTTTGGATTTGCATCTCTCTAATGGCTAGTGATCGTGAACATTTCTTCATATGTTTGTTGACTGCCAGGATCTCCTCCTTGGTGAAGTGTCTGTTCATGTCCTGTGCCCATTTTTTAATTGGGCTATTTGTCTTTTTCTTGTAAAGGTGTTGTAGTTTCCTGTATATTTTAGAAATTAGTCCCTTATCTGAAGTGTCATTGTAAAAGATGTTTCCCATTCTGTGGGTTTCCTGTTTACTCTTCTGGTGAAGTCTTATGATGCATGTAAGTTTTTAATTTTTTATATGTCCCAATCATCTATTTTGTCTACTTTTGTTTGTATAGTTTTCAAAATGTTTGGTAGTTTGTGTATTTCCTGAAATAGAGCCCACACATTTGTCCCTATTTTTTCATTGATGGCCTTCATAATTCTGGGATTCACATTTAAGTCTTTGATCCATGCTGAGTTGATTTTTGTATAAGGCATGAGATAAAAGTCTTGTTTCAGTCTTTTGCATATCGTTTTCCAATTCTGCCAGCACCATCTGTTGAAGAGACTATCACCTCCCCGTGTGATATATTTAGGCATTTTGTCAAAAATCACTTGGCTTTATGTGGATGGATTAAATTCTGGATTCTCGATTCTGTTCCATTGATCAAATGTATCTTTCATTGTACTAGTTCCAAACTGTTTTGACCACTGTAGCTGTGTAATAAATTTTCAAATCAGGGAGTGAGAGATTTCCAACCTTATTCTTCTTCTTAAGCAGTGCTTTGCTTATCCTGCTTCTCTTTCCTTTCCGTATAAAGTTTGTAATACTTTTTTCCATCTCTTTGAAGAATATTGTTGGAAACTGGATTGGGATTGCATTATATGTGTAAATTGCTTTGGCCATTATTGATATTTTCACAATGTTAAGTCTTTCTATCCAGGAGTATGGTACACTCTTCCATTTTTGTAAGTCTCTTTTGGTTTCTTATAGTAGTGTTTTGTGTTTTTCTTTGTATTGTTCCTTTGTTTCTCTGGTTACATTTATTCCTAGATATTTCTTCCTTTGGGTGGCTATTGTAAATGGTATTGATTTCCTAGTGTTTTTGTCAGTGCTGTCACTGTTACTATGGAAGAATCCAACTGATTTTTGTATGTTGATCTTATACCCTGCCACTTTGCTGAATCTTCCAATAAGGTCCAGTAGCTTTTTTACTGAGTCTTTGGGGTTTTCTACATATAGGATTATATCGTCTACAAATAGAGAGAGTTTTACTTCCTCTTTGCCAATTGGGATGCCTTTAATTTCCCTGTCTTGCCGTATAGCTCTTGCTAAGACTTCCAGTACAATATTGAATAGGAGTGGTGACAAAGGGCATCCTTGTCTGGTTTCTGTTCGCAGAGGGAAGGCTTTCAGTTTCTCTCCATTGAGAGTAATGTAGGCTGTTGGTTTTGTATATATGCTCTTAATTATGTTGAGGAATTTACCTTCAATTCCTACTTTGTTGAGTGTTTTTATCAAGAATGGATGTTGGATTTTGGCAAATGCCTTTTCTGCATCAATGTGATCATGTGGTTCTTTTCTTTTTTCTTATTTATATAGTGCATTATATTGATCATTTATCTAATGTTGAACCATCCTTGCATCCCTGATATGAATCCCACTTGATAATGATGCATTATATTTTTGATGTGCTGCTGGATTCTGTTGGCTATGTTTGATATATTTTGCTAATACCATAATTCAAATGCATTGATTTTGCTGAAATCTTCCTTTTTCGTTGTCTAACCTTCTCATACACATGAGGTGACTTAAAGTACCATGACTTTGGTGAGACTTACCTAAGTCCTCTGTGTGACATCTTTGTTCTTTAACACTTTTGCAGCTAATTTTTCCTAGTCATTTGATTTCTTGGCTGTTGCTTCACTGAGTGTTGACTGTGGATCCAAGTAAGATGACATCTTAGATGATTCAATGTTTTCTCCATTTTTTTATGATATTATTTATTGGTCCAGTTTTAAGGATTTTTGTTTTCTGTACATTGATACACTAAGCTAAGGATCTCTGGTCATGTAGTGATTATGAATCTAGCTGCTAATCTCAGCAGTTCGAAACTACCAGTGGTTCCTCAGGAGAAAGATGAGGATTTCTGCTCATGCAAAAATGTACAGCCTCTGAAACCCTATTCAGGGTTGCTAAGAGTTAGAACCAACTCTACAGCACATAACCAGCACCACCATACATTAAGCTGCAATCTATACTGAAGATTGTAACCTTTGATCCTTATCAATAAATAGTTTAGGTCGTCTTCACTTCCAGCAAGCAAACAAGCAAGGTTGTGTCATCTGTATATCACAAGTTGTTAATGAATCATCCTCTAATCCTGATTACACATTCTTCTTCTTATAACGCATCTTCTCAGATTATTTGCTCAATATCCATATTTAACAAGTATTTTGAAAGGATACAGCTGTGATACACACCTTTCCATATTTCAAGTACCCACTTGTTCTTTTCTAAAGCCTCCTTTTTGATCTGAATGCAGGTTCCTCATGAGCACAATTAAGCATTCTAGCATAATCATTCCTCACATCATTATATATAGTTTGTAATGAGGCTCACAGTTGAATGTCTTGCCATGGTCAATAAAGTTCAAGTAGATATCTTTCTGTTATTCTCTGTTTTTGCCAAGATCCATCTGATATCAACAATGGTATCCCTAGTTCCACGTCTTTTCTGAATCCAGCTTGAATTCCTTACAACAACTTGTCAATTTATGGCTGAAGTAATTTTTAATTAACTTTAGAAATACTTTACTTGCATATGATATTAATGATATTGTTCAATGATTTTCACATTCCTCTGGGATACCATTTTTTAGAATGAGCACAAATAGGGATTTCTTCCAATTGGTTGGCCATGTGCTGTCTTCAGATTTCTTGCCATCAGTGCATGAGTGCCTCCAGAGCTGCATCAGTTTGTTGAAACAATTCAGTATATATTCCATCAATTCCTGGGTTCTTTTTTTATACCAATGCCTTCAGTGCTGCATGAATGTCTTCCTTAAATGTTATCATTTCTTCTTCATATGCTGCCTCATAATGGTTGAGCATTTGTTTTGGTAGTGTCTCTGTGTATTCCTTTATTCTTCTGTTGATGTTTTCTGTATCATTCAATATTTTGTCCATAGGATCCTTCAGTATTGCAAATCAAGACTTGACATTTTCATCAGTGCTCTCAGCTTGAAAAATGTTGAGCAAGGTCTTCCCTTTTAGTTTCTAAATTCAGGATTTTGCACATATCATTATAATACGCTGTCTTATCTGGATGACCTTTGAAACTTTCTGTTCAGTTATTTCACTTCCTGATTTCTTCTAGTTCCTTTAAATTCTCTATGCTCAAGACCAAGTTTCACAGTTTCTCTGACATCCATTTTTTTTAAATTTTCTTTATTTACTGTTTTTAATTTACTTTTGCTTTCTTTGTGTATTATGATCTCAATGTCATCCCATAAATCCTCTGTTCTTCTATCATTAGTATGTAATGTTTCAAATCTGTTCTTGAGATAGTCTAAATTTTAGTGGGACATACTCAAGGCCCTATTTTGGCACTATGTTGTTGTTGTTGTTAAGTGCCGTCAAGTTGATTCCGACCCACAGCGACCCTGTATAGGGTTTCCAAGGAGCAGCTGGTGAGCTTGAACCACTGACCTTGCAGTTCAATCGGCTTTGCAGTCTGGCGCATTAACCCACAGCACCACACCAGGACTCTGTTTTGGCTCTGTGGAAAGAGACGTAGGAAAATCTCAGTATGATAAGCCCAAAGAAGATGAGTGTCTGAACTGTGGAACAGTCCAGCATGTTCATGCAAGTTCAGTTTGAAGTTGAAGAAAATTAAAGCAAGCCCATCGTGCCAAAATGTCAATTCTAGACTGAAAAGATTGGTTGAGTTCTTCATTTTTTTTTTTTTCCAATTTTTTATTTTAGTGCTTGTTAAGCAAATTGGAGTTGTGGTGTGGCTCTGTGGATTAATGTGCCAGACTGCAAAGCCATTTGAACTGCAAGGTTGGGGGTTCAAGCTCACCAGCTGCTCCTCAGAAACCTTACAGAGGGTCACTATAGGTCAGAATTGACTCGATGGCACTTAACAACAACATTAAAGCAAATATTAATAATGTCATATTAACTGGTCTTCCTAGTAAGTATATAGATATTATCCTATACAGACAGCATTATACTTCAAGATGTATCTTAACATGACTCTTAAAGGTGAATGCAACACCGTTCTTCCTGAATTTGTTGTTCTGGCATGCTGAATCATATGATTATTCAGTTTAAAATAGCCTATACCAGTGCATTTCAACTCACTAATGTCTAGGGTACTGGTCTTTATGCATTGCATTTCATTTATTATAATTTCCCAATTTCCTAATTTCTTACTTAGCACATTCCACATTCTGATTATGAATGGATTATGTTTTCAGCTGTTAATTCTCATCTTGTCTTATGCCCTAACAAATGTAAGTCCTGAAAACTCCTCCACTGCTGCACTGTAGGATAAGCAGTAGATTGCTAGCTACCAGGTTAGTGGTTCAAACATACCAGCCACTCTTTAGAAACCCTATACAAGGTCCCTATGAGTCACAACTGACTTGATGGCACTTAACAACAACAGTAACAACTACTTTAAGGAGGCAGCTCTTCCCCAGTCATATTTTGAATGTCTTCCATCTTGAGTGCCTCGTCTTCCTTCACTATAACAATATACTGCTGCTAATCACAGTGTTTTCAGTGACTAACCATTCAGAAGCAGTCTCTCTCTCCTTCTTCCTAGCCTGTCTTAGTCTGAAACTCTACTTACTCCTGTTCACCATGAGTGACCCTGATGGCATTTAAATGTTGGTTAATAGCTTCTGGCATCACAGTAACAAACAAGCCACCACAGTGTGACAAACTAACAAGCAAGTAGCGACCATCTTGTTGTGGGACTACACAAATCAAGTATATAGAATCCTAAAATGAGGATTGATCAATGTTGCCATCCCTCTAGGTTTAAAACGAATCATTGCAGAGATGGAAACATGGATCTCACTAACAGCAAGACAGAAGAGCCAGAAGTCGAGCTTGTTTTTTCAGTCTCAGGATCCCTGTGCTGAACATTCTTGATCCTAAAGAGAGACTTGACATCAGAGACAGTGAGTACAATGACATCAGAGACAGTGAGTCAGAAGCAGAGGTAGAGAATTTGCAGCAAGAGTTTCAATAGAATCAAGAGATTAACACAAAACAGAGCAGTAAACTTCCCAGCCTGAGAAGGCAGAAACCTGAGTTACCTTGGGCATGCAGATTGATGTGCCTCTGGGCATTTGTCTGGAGAAACTAGGTTTATTGATACATAGAGCTAGAGCCAGAGCACTTTTGGGCTTAGGTTTACTGACAGAGTAGGGTGACTCTGTGCACCTAATTGGGAGAGCTGAAAGAGCTTTGTAATACTTGCTTGAGCAGGGAAAAGGCTGGTAGCCTCCAGACCAAGAGAGCAGTGTGATTGCAGGCATGGTTGACAATAGGCTACCCTGTGGATGCACTGTATTCTGGGCTTCCTGAACCTGAATTGTAACCTGTCACCTCCCTAATAAACCCCATAATGGTAAGCATTGTCTGTGAGTTCTGTGTGGCCATTGCCACAAATAACAGGGCCCCATCTATATAATTTTAAAATGTCATAGGATGGGCAGTTGGTGTCAGAATTAGTTTTTAAAAAAATGTGTTTGGTGAAGATGTATTTTACTTCTGCCTCATGGGAATCAGCCTCATGTGGCTGAAGCTGTTGTTCTTGATTCTCTTTTCCTCTTCTGATGTTAGAGAAGGTCAGACACCTCTTCTGTCAAGCCATTTTTGGCGCTAATGCACCAGACTGCAAAGCCATGTGAACTGCAAGGTCGGCAGTTCAAGCTTATTAGCTGGTCCTTGGAAACCCTATACAGGGTTGCTATGGGTTGGAATTGACTTAATGGCACTTAACAACAACAATGACAAACTCATGACTATCAAGTTTTTCTCCATCTGTCTCCTCAGAGTACAAGGAAATGTCCTGTTTCCTTCAGCTGTGGTTAGATTATTGTTCAAGCTTCACTCTTTTATACCTACTGTATTCTTTGAAGAATCATAATTGTATAATGCTGTTATGTGCTGTAGAGTCAGTTCATAGTGACCCTGTACAGGGTTTCCAAGGCTGTAAATCTTTACCAGAGTAGAAAGCCTCTTCTTTCTCCCGTAGAACAGCTGGTAGTTTCGAACTGCTGACCGTGAGATTAGCAGCTCGATTCGTAAACACTATGCTACCAGAGCTCCTTATAATTTTATATACTATGTGTCATTTCTGACTCCCAACTTTTTTCCTAGCCTTATTTCTTTATCAGCTTGTATATCTTTGTTACTGAGAATAGAAAACCCTTCAGGAAAGATTTAGCACCAACACTCTGCTTTCCTGTTTTCCATCTCTTTCTTTCTTTTTGGGTTCTAGGGATTTATTTCACTTTGTTTCATTTCATATTTGCACATTAAAAAAAATAATAATAATCTGATATTTGTGTCCTGTATTCTAGGTGTTTCACATTAGGACAGTTTTCAAGATACCTAGTCCAATATAAAAGGATTTCTGGTAGCATACTGGTTACAAATTGGGCTGTGAACCACAAGGTCAGCAGTTTGAAACTACCAGCTGTTTCCGGGAGAGAAAGATGAGGCTTCTGCTTCCGTAAAGATTTACAGCCTCGGAAACCCTGTACAGGGTCACTATGAGTGGGAACCGACTCCACGGTACACAACCAACCAACCAACCAAGTCCAATATAGGAAGCCTAATGGTTCAGTGGATTAAGCATTGGCCTGCTAACTATAAGATTTACAGTTCAAATCCACTGCCTGCACCATAAAAGAATGGTTTAGCAATCTATTTCCATAAAGATTTGCAGCCTTGAAAACCCTATGCAGCTCTTCTACTCTGTCCTAGGGAGTCACTATGAGTCAGAATCGACTAGATGGCAGTGAGTATGAGTCTGCAATAGTAGAAGAAACAGAAGAGGAGTATACATTTTGGAAATTATTTTAAAATTCTACATTCTTGAGTTTATAATTGTAGTTGTGTCTCAATAAAAAGAAACGACCCTGCCTAGACTTTCCAAGGAGTGGTTGTCGGGGGCGGGGGAGAGGGGGGTAGAAGGGTTTGAACCACCAAACTTGTGATTAGAAGTCCATTGCTTACCTACAGTGCCACATCAGATACTGAATTAAAATACCATTATATATCTTTATCCCTGTATAATTAAACAACAAAAATTAAAATATAAAAAACAACACAAATGTTACCATGCTCTAGAGCATAAACCTCCTTGTACTACATCCATTTATAGGCTGTGTGTATGTTGCTTTTATCTATATGTTTTTTTTATGTTCCAGATTTAAAACCATCCTGATCCTTTCTACAAGTATTCCCCAGGTTAGGTTGTTGTTGCTGTTAAGTGCAATCAAGTCACTTCTAGCTCATAGTGACCGTATATAGGATTTCCAAGAAACTGTTGATGGGTTTGAACCACCAAACTTTTGGTTGGCAGTCCAGTGTTTATCCTACAATTCCACACCAGTCTGGGTATCTATAGAAAACTGGCTCTTCAAAGAGAATGCCATGAGTTTTCTTGAAATTTAATTTTGATTGACTGGTAATGAAAAATGTTAATTATGACCTTATTCCCCTTTATTTTATTTTCTGTCAGTTGTTAGTGTTCAAATATTTATATTTCTTTAAAAATTGATTTTTTTTCTCACATTTACAGGTTTGTTTCTTAATTTAATCCAGTTTTTCCTATAACACAAAAGATCTGTTTCTGTTTAAAATATGTATTTTTTATACTGTAAGCAGAGGTTAAAATCATTATGGATTTTACTATTTTTTTATTAAAATAAACAAAGCAAAATGTTATGTTTCTCCTTGTTTTATTATGCCATAACTGGGTTCTCAAGTTCACAATGAACATTAATGAAAAGAACCATTTTGCAAACCTCTGATGGTTATCAAACAAATGCTTTCACAATGTATGTAATTTTCAGGAATGAATTCACATTATTATGAATTCCTCCTAGAATTTCAATCCTCTTCCTAAGTCAAAAGAATTTAATGTTTGCTTTAAATGAGACTAAAGCACACAAGTTTTCCCCTCATTGTTTACAAAAATTCAGAAGTGTGAATAATATTAGAGACTGGAATGATGAGTTTTATTATATTTTTTTAGCATTTCAAATATCAGTTGAATTATTTCAAGAATAGTAAATGCCGTACCCCTTGAGGCCTCTCATTTCAATAAATTTAATTAAAAATATAATATCGGAGTCCATAAAGTTATTCAGTCCTTTGAGAACTATATTTTAGGAAAATAGAAAATATTGCATCCCTTTCAAACTAGCTAAAGACTTGGAGCAGGTATATGTGATGGTGGGGTGTAAGGATTATTTTCTAGAACTCCAGTGATGGGAGATATCTTTGTCAGATTTTATTAATTTCAGTTTGTTCTGCAGGGGGTATTGCTACTGCATGCATGGAGCTTAGCCCTGTTCTTGGTGTCCATAAGAAAACAACACTCACGTGGCCTTTTTGTGTGTATAAAGTTAGCTGAAGCATTAGGGAACTGTGGTTGTTAAGTGCAGTTGATTCAGTTTGACTCGTATCAATCCTGTATAGAGTTTCCTAGGAACAATTGGAGTAAAACTTTCTGGAACTTCACTGCTTATGGTGCACAACTCAAAATGTAAGCATCCATTAAAAATCAGAACATGGGATGAAGTTTGAATCTAGAAAAATGCAAAGTTGTTAAAAAATGAAATGGAACACATAAACATCGATTTCCTAGATATTAGTGAGCTGAAATGGACTGATATTGGCCATTTTGAATCTTGCAATCCTATGGTTTATTATGCCAAGAATGATAAATTGAAGAGGATGGTCTCACATTCATCATAAAAAAGAACATTATAAGATTCATACTAAAAGATTCTATCTATTGCAGATGATATGATCCTATACATAGAAAACTTCATAGACTCAGTAAAAAAATACTAGAACTTATTGGAAGATTCAGCAAACTGGCAGGTACAAGATCAACATACAAAAGTCAATTGGATTCCTTTATACTAATAATGACATGGAGCTCTGGTAGCATAGTGGTTAACATTCGGTATGCTAACTTCACAGTCAGCAGTTCGAAACTACCAATGGTTCTGCAGGAGAAAGATGAGCCTTTCTGTTCCTGTAAAGATTCACTGCCTCAGAAACCCTATAACAGCGTTGCTATGAGTCGCAATCAACTCCACGGCACATAACCACCATACTAATAATGACAGTGCTGGAAAAGAAATTAGGAAAGCGATATTGTCTACAATAACTGCCAAAAGGATGAAATATTTAGGAATAAATCTAACCAGAGAAACAAAAAGACCTATACAAAGAAAACTACAAAACACTACTACAAGAAACCAAAAAAGACTCACAAAAATAGAATATGCCATGCTCCTGGATAGGAAGACTAAACATTGTGAAAATGACAATACTATCCAAAGCAATCTACAGATATGATGAAATCCTAATCCAGATTCCAATGACATTCTTTAAAGAGATAGAAAAACAATCACAAACTTTATATGGAAAGGAAAGAGTTTCTAGATAGGCAAAACACATGCATAAGAACAAATTTGGAAGCCTCTCATTCCCTGATTTCAAAATTTACTACACGACTACAGTGGTAAAAGCCTGGTACTGGTATAATGAGAGATACATACATCAATGGAACAGAATTGAGAATCCAGAAAATAACTCATCCACATACAGCCAACTGATCTTTGACAAAAGGAGAAAGTACATTGAATGGGGAGGATATAGCCTCTTCAACAGATGGTGCTAGCAGAACTGGAAATTGATATGCAAAAGATTGAAACAAGACCTTTATCTAACAAAATATACAAAACCAAACTCAGCATGGATTATTAAAGACCTAAATGTGAATCCCAGAATTATAAAGGTAACCAATGAACAAATAGGGACAAATTTAAGGGCTCTCTGGTAGCGTAGTGGTTACGAATCGGGCTGCGAACCATAAGGTCAGCAGTTCGAAACTACCAGCTGCTCCGCAGGAGAAAGATGAGGCTTTCTACTCCCGTAAAGATTTACACCCTCGGAAACCCTGTACAGGGTCGCTATGGGTCGGAACCGACTCGAAGGCACTTAACAACAACAACAACAACAATGCAGGGCACAAATAGACTACCATACATTGTTAGAATTGCACAAACAAAAGAATACAAAATAAATGGTTGGGACATACTAAAAATTAGAAACTTATGTGCATCAAAAGCTTTCAACAAAAAGAATAAAAAGGGAGCCCACAAAATAGGAAAACCTTTAGCAATGATATATCAGACAAGGGACTAATTTCTGAAATCTATAGGAAACTACAGCACTTCTATAAGAAAAAGACAAATAACCCAATTAAAAAATGGGCATAGGACATGAAGAGACACTTCAACAAGGAAAACATTCAGGTAGCCAACAAACATATGAAGAAATGTTCTTCATTAGAGTGATGCAGATCAAAACAACAGTGAGATATCATCTTATACCAGTAATAAAAAATTAAGTTCAAATAGCAGAGAGCGTAAATGCTGGTGAGGATATGGAGAGACTAGGACACTTCTACATCACTGGTGGGAATGTAAAATGGTCCAACCACTCTGGAAAAAGGTATGGCGCTTCTTCAGAAAGTTAGAAATAGAATATCCACAAGAAATATGAGCCAGAACTCAAGAAGATATGTACACACCAATGTTTATTGCTGCACTATTCACAAAAGCAAATAGATGGAGACAGCCAAAGTGCCCATCAATGGAAGAATGGATAAACAAACTTTAGTACATACATACAATGGAATATTAGGTTACCTTAAAGAATAACAAGGAAGCTGCACCACATACCATGAATGAACCTTGAGGACATTATGCTGAGTGAAATTAGTCAGTCCCAAAAGAACAAATATTGCATAAAACCATTATTTTAAAAGCTTAAGAAAAGATACCCATACTAAAAGAAAAGGAAAAAAAAAAACCATTGTTG
The DNA here is from genome assembly GCF_000296735.1 of Chrysochloris asiatica. Taxonomy (NCBI): domain Eukaryota; kingdom Metazoa; phylum Chordata; class Mammalia; order Afrosoricida; family Chrysochloridae; genus Chrysochloris; species Chrysochloris asiatica. The sequence continues at coordinate 2,451,133 of NW_006408703.1, forward strand.
GTTACCAGGGGTAGAAGAGAGGGAGGGTACAATAGAGCACAGGTTAGGAAATAGATACATCATAGTTCATGTTTCGGGAGGGCAATACACAAGAAGAGGGAGGGGTATGGAAGAACAAAGTAGATAGCTGGAATGCTTAAGTAGGTTTGCATGGCTAAATGGGACAGAGGTAAATAGTGATGTATACTCAACCTTGGAACAACAAGGATCTGTGATACAGGGATTAAGGCACAGTCTGAATGGGTAAAAGAGGAGAAATAATGTTAAGATGCTTGCCTGTCTTAAGAGTATTGATTTCCTCTGCCTACTATTATAAAATAGACATTTGAGTGGAATAAAAAGGAGTATCAGGAAACATGATTACACAAAACTTCACAGCGCATCTTCAGCCTATAATTGATTGGAATACCTAAAAATGGTTCTAGAACTTGCCCAGTGAAATGGGCTTCTGAAGGAGCCCTTGTAGTATATAAGAACTTAGTTGGAATCCTGAGCACCATCCAGAACCTTCTGAGGTGGAATATTCTGACTTGAAAGGACATGAAGACCAGCCTGGAGCCACTAGAAGAACAGAAGACACTTCCTGAAAGAAAGACCAGAAGGAAAAAAAAAAAAAAAACACTAAAAAGCAAAAATGGCAGTGTATTTGGCTACAAGAACAAAAATGCTATTAGCTGGGGAACGATTAAAGCAAGCAATCAAGTCCCTTCAGGACAAATTCCTTCCAAGACTGAAACTCAAAGGAACACACAAGCAGTCATGTAAGCTAGCTGATGACTGCATTGGTCTACATGTGAATGAAAGGAGGAGAAAGATGGTAATAAAGATTTAGACTGAGTTCCACCATGTTCCAAAGATTCCTGTCAAACTCAAGATGAGCGAGAAGAAGGGCTAGTTGGTCTAAAGTTTGGGGAGACTTAGGAACTCCTGAGCCCATGGATATTGACTTTGCCACAGAAAGCTACAGCTGAGTGCAACGTCCAGCTGCTATGAAGTGGGGGGTGACACACAAGAATGCCCACATTTGCAGATAGTTCCCATTTAATCTAGCTTTGATGGCTTGATAACCATAACTCGACTAAAGGAAGATAAATAAATTTAATAAAAGAAACAAGTGTAAATTGTTACAATTTGATGAACTTGATCTATACTTATGGATGTTGTTGTTGTTAAGTACCATAGAGTCAGTTCCGACGCATAGTGACCCTGCACAGAGTATCCACGGCTACAAATCTTTACGGGATCAGAAAGCCACATCTTTCTTCCACGGAATAGCTGGTAGTTTCTAATTGCCGACCTTGAGGTTAACAGCCTCTACATGACTGGCTTACAAGTTTTCGTAACCACTACGTGACTGGCTTACAAGTTTTCGGGAGTTTAGTTTCAGAATGTGTGAAGGAAGGTAGAATCCCCACTGAATAGTTTCCACTAGACGGATCTGGTGAAAGGAGATGGTGGGGGGAGGGATAGGATTCTTATGATTCAATAGTGAGTAATTATTATCATGACTAAATGAGATTGTCAAAATTGTAAAGGTAGAAGTTTTGTAACTTAAAGGGGGGAGTAATAAATCTTATATTCCAGGAACAGGGGACCCTAGAACCATCAAGGGAGAAGAGCATGAGCAGAATGTGGAACATTCACAGAGAAGCTGTGACACCAGAAATGGAGGTAGAGATGATGACATAGAGAGACAGAGCAGCTTAGGACTCTAGAGTCTTGGAAAGAGAAAGGCTGTGTGCTGACAGCAGGAGGCAAGTTTACAGAATGTTTCCTTTGGTTTTATAAATGATTACATATTCCTGAGTATTTTTGTGTACATCAAAAACAAAAATAGGAAACAGAAAAACAACAAGTAGAGGGAATAAAAGCAAATTCTGTTGAGTGATGCTGCATTGAGGGGATTGTAATTATTACAATGAAATTGAATACAATAGGGTAAATGCAAAACCAATGTTCTCCCTTGTACACTATCACTCAATTCACAATAAAAGCTTTAAGAAAAAAAAGATGCATACTGAATGAAGTATAATGCTGTCTGTGATAGTATAATATGCATAAGCCTACAAGCAAGAATAGGTAATATTACTATTATTCAAATGTACATATTAACCACTAAAGAAGTCTTCAGTCTGAAATTTATCAAGCACGCAATCAAGATGCATTGATAATTACTGGTGATAATGCAAATGTTAGAAAACAGAAGGACCAGTTGTTGGAAAATATGGCCTTGGCAATAAGAATACTGCTGGAGATCACGTGATAGAATTTTCATGACCATGACTTCTTCATTGCAAATACATTTTTTAAAAATCTACAACATATAAAAGATGACTGTATACATGGACCTCATCAAATGGAAAACACATACATCAAATTTACTGGGTCTGTGGAAGAGACTGTGGAAAAGCTCCATATCATCAGCCAAAACAAGGCCATGGCCAGGCTATGAAATAGTGTGTCAATTGCTCATATACAAGTTCAAGCTGAAACTAAAGAGAATTAAAACAAATCCATGAGAGTGGACCAAAATATCAACCAAAATATGACCATGAACAAATCATACCTGAATTTAAAGATGATCTCAAGATCCTATTTGTTGAATTAGACATGAATGATCAAAGAACAGAAAAGCTGTGGGATAACGTCAAAAATATTACACAGTGAGAAAGCAAAAGGTCATGTAGAAGACAAGAAAAAAGGACAAAAACCAAAATGGATGTCAGAAGAGACTCTGAAACTTGCTCTCCAGTGCAGAGATGCTAAAGCAAATGGGAGAAATGAGAAGGTAAAAGAGCTATAAAGAAAACTTCAAAGGGCAGCTCTAGAAGACAAAGCCAAATATTGTAATGAAATGTGCAAATACCTGGCATTCAAAAATCATAAGGTAGGAATACACTCAGCATTTCTCAAACTGAAGCACTGAAGAAAAATTCAAGCCTAGACTTACAATAATAAAGTATTCTATAGGCAAAATATTGAATGATGTAGAAAGCATAAAAAAAAAAAAAAAGAAGGAATATTCAGTCACTGTAAAAAAAAAAAAAAAAAAAAAAAAAAGTCTGTGTTCAATCTTTTCAAGAGGAAGCATATTAGCTATGAAGGAAAAAGTCCGAGGTGCACAGAAGGTATTGGCAAAGAACAAAGCTCTGAGATTTCAGGGAATACAAAATGAAATCTTTCAACAAACTGATGCAGCACTGGATGCTCTTATCAATGCCAAGATGTGGAAGACAGCTACTTGGACAACTGGTTGCAAGAGACCCATATTTCTGCCCATTCCAAAGAGAGGTGACCCAATGGAAATCATCAGACAATATTATTAATATTGCATGCAAGTAAATTTTTGCTCAAGATAATTTTTAAATGGCTGCAATAGTACATTGACAGGGAATTGCCATCCGTTCATGCTAGATTCAGATGAGGACATGGAATGAGGGATATCATTGCTAATATCAAGGATTTTGGCTAAAAGGAGAGGATGCCAGAAAGATGTTTACCTGTGCTTTATTGACTGTGCAAAGTCTTTTGACTGTGTGGATCATGACAAGCAGTATACAACATTGAGGAGAATGAGTATTCCAGAATACTTAATTGTGCTCATGAGGAAACTGTACACAGAGCAAGAGGCAGTTGTTTGACAAGAACAAGGGGATACTGAATGCTTTAAAATTAGGGATGCTGTGTGCCCAAGCTGTATTCTTTCACCATCCTTACTCAATCTGTAAATGGAGCTAATAATCTGAGAATCTGGATTATATGAAGACTGTGACATCACTATTGAAGGAAGACTCATTAACAACCTGTGATATGTACATTATACAACCTTGCTTGCTGAAAGCAAAGAGGACTTAAAATACTTACTGATGAAGATCAAAGACCACAGTCTTTGGTATGGGTTGCACCTCAATGTAAAAAAAAAAACCACACACACAAATCCTCACCACTGGAGCAATAAATTACATCATGATAAATGGAGAAAAGGTTGAAGTTGTCAAAGATGTGATTTTGCCTGTATCCACCTTCAATACTCATGCAAGCAGCAGTCATTGTAGTCAGATCCCCATTCCTGCTTCTGAGATGGCTGATTTAAAAACTCAGCGGAATGGAAAAATCAATGAGTCCCCATTTTAGAGTCTCGTGCACTCTATTTGCAAGAAATCAGAAGACATATTGCATTAGGCAAATCTGCTGCAGAAGACCTCTTTGAAGTGTGCAAGAACAAACATGTAAGTTTGAGGACTAAGGCGCACCTAACTCAAGCCATGGTATTTTCAGTAACCTCATATGTATGCAAAAGCTGGACAGTGAATAAGGAGGATCGTAGAAGAATTGATGCCTTTGAGTTGTGGTGTTGGAGTAGAATACTGAAGGTACCATGGACTGACAGAAGAACAAACACATTTTTGTTGGAAGAAGTAAAATCAGAATGGTTCTTGGAAGCCAGGATAGTAATAGTTTGTGTTTCACTCATTGACCAAGAGGGATCAGTCTCTAAAGAAGCACATCATGCTGGTGAAGTGTAGGATCAGTAAAAAAGGATGAAGACCCTCCACTGAGATGGATTAACACAGTGGTGGTAGCAATTAGCTGAAGAGTAACAAGGAATATATGGTTGGTAGAGGACCCCCGCAGTGTTTTGTTCTCTAGTGCATTGGGTTGCTATTAGTCAAAACTGACTCAATTGCACCTAACTACAAGGAGTCCTGGTGTGGCACTGTGGGCTAATGCATCAGAATGCAAAGTAAGTCGTTTGAACTGCAAATTCCTTTAAATTGCAAGGTCAGTGTTTCAAGCTCACCAGCTGCTCCTTGGAAACCTGATACAGGGTCGCTGTGGGTCAGAATCCACTGGATGACACTCAACAACAACAACAACTACAACAGGGGTGCCTTAAAAAATAGATGTTGATTATTAATATTTAAGTTATTTACTTAGTTAGCTTGAAGCAATAGAGCATAGTGGAATACATGAAACCAAATTTGGGAGATCAACTTCTTTTGTTCAAATGCTGATTCTGTCAATCACTGATGTTGTTGTTAAGTGCTGCTGAGTCAGTTCTTACTCAGTTCTCACAACCCTGCATAGGTTTTCCAAGGAGCATCTGGTGGGTTTGAACCCCTGACCTTGTGGTTAGCAGTCTAGTTCTTATCCTACTGCACCACACCAGGACTCTAATTGCTAGCTATCAAAGGGAAATTAGTTAACTTCTTATTTATTATTTTTTCTTCATCTAAAAAAAATGAAATAGTACTTGTTTCATGGAATTTCTGGAAGGAATAAATGAGTGAAAAGATACTTTAGACATTACATGGCACTGGTAAGCTCTTAAAAATCATTAACTATTATTATCTTTTAACCTTTCAGCCCAGTTACTCCTTATATTGCTTGACCAATTGATGATGGAACATTATTTGCAACAAGTCACTTGCTGTTGGATATATATATCTGCAATTGAAATTGAGTTTTTCATGCATAGGCAAAAAGGATTTGTGTGAATGGAATAGGAATCAACATCTGCCTTTTCTGCTTAGCCAGCTTTGTATTCTTTTAGTAATATAAAGGCTTGCAAACTGAGCTGCAATTTATTTTGATGATCAGAAGATCATTGATTCTGAGCTGATTTTATGGACAGTTCAATACTTGTTCAAGGATATTTAAGACTTTTTTTCTTACTATTTTGATAAGCTTATTGTATTTACCTTGTAAATACTAAATATTTAGATCATTGAAATTCCTGAAGGAAAATAAATTTACTTTGATTAGTGTAAAATTTATTTTATGTCTTTATCCTGCTTTGCTTTTCAGTTGAAACAATTTTAGTGATTTTTGCAATATGAAAGTTCTTTAATATAAATAATGTATTAGAAATTTAGTAACTGATATTGTGGTAAAATTACTTCCCTATAATATTAATCATTAAACCTATATTTATGCATTTGTGAGTCAAAATAATAACTCTGATATCCCTCTTTATATGAAATAACTACTGTATTTATAAAGATATTTATTGTCATGTTTAAGAGTCAAGTAAAAAGCCTGGATTATTTCACTCAAACATTATTTGTAGTGAGCATTACTAATATTTTGATCTTCCCAGTACCTTTAGATCCTCTACTAACAATGGGACAATTACTGCTTTATGGTCTCACTTGCCAAATGAAAAACACGCTATTTCCGCAGTCTCCTGTTTTCTCTAGGTATAGGCATGTGACCCAGACTCTATCAATCAGCTGTATTCACACAAGACTTCCCCTTGACAGTGAGTGACTGGAGTGCTGAGCATGAGGTCTCATGTCATTTCTGTTTGGATGGGGTACGGGATTGTTGTAGAAGTGGCAGGATACAGAGGTCAATTCAAAGTTATACCATCTAGAAACACCTAATTTGGTTTGGGGGCCATAGTGAAGACTTTGTGAGTTATCTAAAAAAAAACTTTTATATACTTTTCTATTCTTAGTGTTTCCAGAGAGAATTCTGTTAGTTGTAGGTCCAAATGTGGATTGATGCAAAGTTAAATTACAGAGTATCACCATGTCTATTCTTCTTAATAAAATAAGCAAGTAAATGGAATGACTTTCCTCACTTAAAAAACATTAAAGAAGGACTTATATTTGTTCTCAAGTCACCAAGCTTTAGAGACCCAAAATCAGAACTATGGTTGTTAAAGGTTGTTAAAGAGCTCAGCAACTGAATAGCAATAAAATGTAAAATGCTAAACTTTCAGATTGGTATGAACTGTTCTTAATTGTCATTGTTGAGATTTATTATCAATGGTAAATCCACTTTGTGGCACAATTAGGATTGCTTATCCAAGGGCCAAAGTACTAATTTATGTCTTTGCTCATCTTTCCATTGGTGCTTGTCTTGTAAATTTGTGAACTGTGTGCATATTTGTCAGTGGTCTTATTTAAGCACCAAGATTATGAACAAAACAATATGCTAAAGAAAGTCTGACATTTTCAGAAAGGAAGTGAATTATCACCTCTATTCTCAATGTACTTAAATTCACATTGCTTTCAAAAGTAACTAAATTGTGAAATACAATTATGACTAGCTAAGGAGCTCTGGTAGCATTGTAGGATAAGCACTGGACTGCTAACTTGAACAGTTGGTGGTATAAAGCCACCAGCAACTCCTCAAAAATGCTACATAGGGTCGCTGTGTTTTGAAACCAACTCCATAGCACTTAACAGCACTAACAACATACTCCCCCAGAGTGGCTGGTGGGTTTGAACCAACAATCTTCCGGCTAGCTGCAAGTGCTTACATATTGTGCCCATCAGGGCTCCTTGAAAATAATAATAGCAGTTGTAGAAAATTAATGATATAAGATTTTCCTGGTAAACATTAACTTCCAAAATAGTATAAGAGTAAAATACTTGCAAATTTTCTCAGAAAAATGGATAATGGCACACTTTTTAAAAGATAGTGTATCACTAATGAAGAGACACACTAGAGAATTTACAAGATTTTTATTTTTTCAATGAATTTCCCATTGCATATTGCCATGTAAATATACATGTTTGAAGCATACTTTTAGATCAATAGGATGGTGGGAAAAATGAAGAAATATTGATCAGGAACTTTGAAAAATCAATTTGATATTGATGGAAAGTTAGATAATATAATCTAAACCTGAGAGGTGCTGAGAAAATATGAAAGGTCCCAGACCTCTTAATGTTGAAATGATAAAACAAAATGATGCCTATGATGGCTTGCCTATGAATTTATATGATCTTCAGGAGAGAAGCATCTATGATTCCAGCATTAGGATGGAAGTGCCAGGAGGACAACAGGAGTTTGAGGAAAGACCATGTGGTTCTCTAGGGTTTGTTAACTTGGTTAGCTGCATCATTAATAAGATCCTGTTTTGCTGAAGTTTTCATAGTATCAGATCCTAAATGTGAAACCAGAAGTCCAGAATTTCTAGAGGTAGGCAAGATAATGGGAAATAACTAAAAAATGATCTGAAACTCAGAAAAGGTTTTAAAGCTGCAAAAGTTAAGCACATCTATGTTATGAAGCCTGCAGTTCACTGAGACACCGAAGAAACCAATGTGTACTTCCCCCCTCCAAAGGGGTTTAGTCATTTGATTTAAAAGGCTTGTCACTTCCAGATTGAGACAGATTTAAAAATTTTTCAAAGCATGATTTTTTTTTTTTTTTCAGAAAAATCATGAGCAACTCAGGCTAAAAATTAAAAGCATGAAGGAAGACTTGAGAACAATTTCAAAGCTTTTACCTAAGAGGTATCATTTTTAAACACCATGTAGGACATTCTAAGATACTTTCACATTCACAATGAAGTTCACAGAATTTTAAATCTCTCTTGCTTGAGTTGCAGTTTCTCTAAGTGCTCTTTTACATTAGCAGGACATTGAAACTATCACTAATGGGGACAAACATGAAAATTAAATTAACTTCATGCATCTTTCAAACTAAAATTTGAAATAGTGTAGTATATCTCCAAAATTATTACCCCATTAGTTTAACTTTTCTGTAATGGGTGAATGCAGTTAATGACTGAAGAGATGTTTAGTTGTCTGGTTTTTGCTTACCTTAAATTTATATAAACTTTAAATATAGTTTTCTTGACAAATGAGGTTACTTGAAACTAAATGGAAATTCTTATTTGCCACCACAGTGGTGACATGAAGAATCACAGCCTTTAGCTCAGGGCTACTAAGCTCTTAATAATGAGAGAAAGGTGTTCCATCTTCACCTAGGTAAAACCACAATTACAATGAACAAAAATAGCTGCCAAGGCTTCTCCAAAAAATATTCATGACAGTGAGAAAAATATTGATTTTAAATGCCAAGAAATGAAATATCTTCTAAAGTGTTCATTTCAACCCAACTATTATTTTCAAAATGAAATTGAATGGATTGTAAAGTGTTTCATAGTTCTATTTCACATTTAACACTTTTTTTAAAAAAGAAAAAACTAAAGTAAGAAGTACAATCTCACTCATATGTATATAGTTTCCCTCCTCCCTTTTTCACTATCTTTCTTAAAAAGCAAATAAACAGAAAAGGATTTGTAAATTCATTTGTTGTTGTTGTTAAGTGCCGTCGAGTTGGTTCCGACTCATAGCGACCCTGTACAGGGTTTCCGAGGCTGTAAATCCTTATGGGAGCAGAAAGCCTCATCTTTCTCCCGCGGAGCGGCTGGTAGTTTTGAACTTCTGACCTTAAGGTTCACAGCCCGATTTGTAACCACTACGCTATATCATGTAATAATTTGTGGGACAAAAATAAATGGCAGGAGAATGAGCAAGTCTATGGATCTTTTTATTTTAAGCAGAGTGTTGGTGATGTGCCATGGAGTCAGTCGGTTTCCATTCAAAGCCACTCTGTACAGAATTTCTAAGGATGTAAATCTTCATGGGAGCAGAAAGCCTCACCTGTCTTCTGCGTAATGGCTGGTAGGTTTGAACTGCTGACCTTGAAGTTAGCAGCCCGACTTGTACCCACTACACTACCAGAGATTCTTTTAAGCAGGGTTGTTGTTGTTGTTGTGAAGTGCCGTCGAGTCGGTTCCGACCCATAGCGACCCTGTACAGGGTTTCCGAGGGTGTAAATCTTTACGGGAGTAGAAAGCCTCATCTTTGTCCCGC
>NW_006408703.1:2460877-2463675 GCF_000296735.1 Chrysochloris asiatica
CGGGAGAAAGATGAGGCTTTCTACTCCCGTAAAGATTTACACCCTCGGAAACCCTGTACAGGGTCGCTATGGGTCGGAACCGACTCGACGGCACTTCACAACAACAACAACAACAACAACACTACCAGATCTCCAGGCTTAAGCAGGGTAGTATAAGCAAAATAATAGGTGACGCTACAGGATATGGTGTAGTATATCTCCAAGACACTAGAACGAAAGTTCGGTTTGCACTGCAAGGTCAGCTGTTCAAACCTACTAGTCACTTCTCTGAAACCCCAGACTGGGTTACTATGAGTCAGAACCAAATCAAGGGATGAATTGGAACCAACACAAGAGACCTTAACAAAGGGTTATTGTCTTTGATGAGGGCTAACACTATTTTTTAGACCGTTTTATAGTGAGCACGGTGGCTCAGTAGATAAACATTTGACTTTGAACCACAAAGTAATAAATCCACAAGTTTGCAGTTCAAGCCCGCCAGCTGTTCCTCAGGAGAGAGATGAAGGTTTCTGCTCCTATAAAAATTACAGCCTCAGAAACCCTATACAGAGTTGTCAAAAGCTGGAACTCAGTAACACTTCATAACAAAATGCTGTCATATAGCATCACATTATATTATTCCCATAATACTGACAATTACCTTTAGACTTAGCTGAGATTGATTATTAGTTATACAGTGTATTGTATATAAATAACACAGTTACCTATGACACGAATGCTAGCAAATTACCATCTCTTTGCAAGCAATAGCTTCGATTTGAATAGATTCTTTGTTAAAGCTAAGAAATATGCCATTTAAAAATGGTATTGGACTACTTGTGCATCACTTCAATTCCTTTTGGTTCCATTGCAGACTTTAGCCAGATTCTAATAGTCACGGCTTGATAGTACATAGCTGCAGGTCCATGCAGTCATATTTCTTGCTTCCTATCCCAGGTCTTCTCTGATGTTGCCTCATAGGACATGTTGACATCTTTACATACCCCACTTGGAAGTATGAGAGTATTATTTTACAGGGCATCCATTCAGATGCTTCCTCCTTTTGTCTCCTGTGATTCAGAGATGCTTTACATGATTCCTTAAAAAGTTCAGTGAGTTTATATACCACTTCCCTGTGATTGGTTAGTAGTTGTGTTCTATCACATTACACACATCACATTACAGAGGAGGCTGTAAATGTTTTGGGGAGCAGAAGGTCTCATCTTTGTCCCTTGAAGCTACTGGTGGATTCAAACTGCTGACTTTTCAGTTAGCAGCCCAATTTGTAACCCACTATCCTTCAGAGCTCCTACTTGTCATTATAATACAATAATGAGCTCTTGATTAGTGATTTTTCTCCTCAGGCTGAATTCCCTTTTACTTCTCCCTATCCTGTTGCTTGGTATTCCCCAATAATTTTCCCCAATTGAAAATCTGATCATCTAAATCTAAATTAAAATGTTGAAACATCCCATCAAAGCATACAAACCTTTTCTTAGCCTCTGCTCTCGGAGCATATCAGGGTATCAGGCAAACTCATTCCAAATTAGTAAAGTGGTTTTCAACGTTTAAAATCATGTATAGTCAATTCCTAGCTCACTAGTAAATTCCATAAAGTACTGTAACAATGACAACACTGGGAAGAAGACTTTAATAATAAGCTTCTTATTCTCAGGACCCTTCTTCTGTGAATTGGGCAGAACGGATAGATTAAACCTCTTTGCAAAAGCAGGTCTGGAAATGCCCAGGAAGGCAGAGAACCCCCCCCCCCCAAAAGGGATCGTCTTTATTTCAAAAAACAAATGCATCCCAAATCATTATTCAAAAAATTCTATGTCAGTCATGATTGTAAACCTAGCTTAAATATTTCCAAGATTTTCTGGAGTGGACATAATCCATGGTTTGTACATTGTTGTTGTTGTTGTTGTCAAGTACTATGGAGTCGGTTCTGACTCATAGTGACCCTGTACAGGGTTTCTGAGGCTGTAAATCTTTACAGGAGCAGAAAGCCTCATCTTTCTCTCACGGAGCTGCTGGGAGTTTTGAACTGCTGACCTTAAGGTTCGCAGCCCGATTCGTAACCACTACATTACAATAGCACCTACAAAAAGATTAAATGATAACTAAAAGATATACTGGAGTCCTGATGTGGCACTGTGGGATAAGCACTGGACTGCTAACCTGCAAGGTTCATACCCACCAGCCAATCCTCAGGAACCTTATACAGGGTCATTAAGAGTCAGAAACGACTTGACTGTGCTTAAAGTAACAACAAAAGCTACATTATGGCACAGCACAATTATAAAATACTTTACATTTATATATTTGAATGGCAAATGAGTTTTCAAAGTGACTAGAACATTTATCTTTTAATTTATTTAGAAAATATTTTAGCATCCCACATGCTGGTCTTCATATGATTGCTGCTATTAGTTTTATCTTTATCATTTTTGATCCAAGTTTTATTTTCTTACATATGATACATTTTTATATTTATAATCATTACAAATTTAAATTAAAAAAAAAATATTTAAACATAAAAAGTATAGCCTGAAAGCACTTTAGGTGTCATGAAACTGCACTTCCAAAAGAAAATGTTTGCAAGTGAATTTTTTAGGCTAAGTCACAGCATTGCTCTTTACAATTAGAAAGGCTTTGTGGAAAATACTTTAAGAAATAAAACAATTATTATATTGTTGTGGGTTTTTTTGTTTATTTGTTTTGTTTTTTTCTTAAATGTTTTATTGTGAATTATGTGATAGTTTACATGGGAGAACGTTAGTTTTACATTCATTCTATCATATATCGACTCATTGCCA
>NW_006408703.1:2467752-2469790 GCF_000296735.1 Chrysochloris asiatica
ATAGTATTCTGTTATTATCCTTTTGATTTCCTTTGGTTCTGTTGTGACATCTCCCATGTGGTTTCTAATGTATGTTATTTGTGTCTTCTCCCTCTTTTCTCTTGTTAGGTTTGCCAATGGTCTGTCGATTTTGTTAATTCTTTCAAAGAACCAGCTTCTTTTCCTGTTGATTGTTTCTATAGTTTTTCTGTTTTCTAGCTCATTTATTTCTACTCTAACCTTTATTATCTCTTTTCTTTTGGTGGCTGTGGGTTCCCTCTGTTGGTATGTTTCTAATTGTTGTAGATGCTGTGTTAATGTGTTAATTTTGGTTCTTTCTCCTTTTTGGATGTGTGCGTTTATTGCAATAAATTGTCCTCTTAGCACCGCTTTCGCCGTGTCCCGAAGATTTTGGTACATTGTGTTTTCATTCTCATTTATTTCTAGGAACTTTGTGAATTCACATTTAATTTCTTCTAGTACCCAGTCGCTTTTCAGCAGGGTTTTATACAGTTTCCATTTATTTGACTTGGTTTCCTTGGTCTTCTTATTGCTGATTTCTAATTTGATAGCATTGTTGTCTGAGAAAATGCTTTGCAGTATTTTGATATTTGTAAATTTATGTAGATTTGTATTGTCACCTAAAACATGGTTTATTCTGGAGAATGTTCCATGGGCACTGGAAAAGAATCTGTATTGTGTTGTTGGGTTGAATGCTCTGTACACATCTAAAAGGTCCAGTTGGCTGATTGTATTGTGTCTTTGTCAAGTTTCTTTCTGGTTGTTCTATCCATTTTTGAAAGTGGTATATTAAAATCATCCACTATTATTGTAGATTCATCTATTTCTTTCTTCAAATCTATTAGAGTTTGCTTTATATATATTGGAGCTCTTTCATTGGGCACATAGATATTTATTATGGTTATTTCATCTTGTTCAATTGTCCCTTTAATCATGAGATAATGTTCATCTTTATTTATTATGCAGGTTTTTGCCTTAAAGTTTATTTTATCAGAGATTAGTACGGCCACTCCTCTTCACTTTTTATTGCAATTGGCTTGGTATGTTTTTTTCCGTCCTTTGACTTTTAATCTGTTTTTGTCTCTGTGTGTGAGATGTGTCTCTTGCAGACAGCATATTGAAGGATCTTGCTTTCTTACCCATTCTGCCACCCTCCGTCTCTTAACAGGTGCATTTAATCCACTTACATTCTGTGTAATTATTGATAGGTATTGATTAATTGCTGCCATTATGTTTGTTTTGTGTGTGTGGTGTTGCGGCTTCTTTGTTCTGTGTGTCTTCCTTTGTTGAGTAAATGACTTTTGTGTTCTTTCTTGTGAGTTTCCTCATGCTTTTAAGGTTTCCATGTTCTTCTTGGATTTTCATTCTCTTGGTATGTTGTTATGTGTTAAGTTTCTTTGAGGTTGTCTTATAGTCCATTAGGTTTTCTCTCCATTTACTGCAGTCTATTTTATCCTGTAATCGACCTGACCTTGTCACTGTCTGGATCTATGTTCCTACATGTTTACCTTCTTTTACATTGAACTTGCTTTGATCATAGATTGATCTCCCAGATTCTCTAAGTTTGTTCTTATAGTTTTGTTTGTTCTCAACTCTTCCTTCTGTTGACTTAATTCAGGGAGATTCTGCCACATATGTCAATCTCTGGTTGTTGTCTGTTCTTGTTGGTTCTCAGTCCACAGAACTCCCTTTAGGACGTTTTGTAGTGCACGGTTGGCTCTGGCAAAATCCCTTAGCTTCTGTTTATCTTGGAATGTTTTGATTACACCATCATATCTGATTGATAACTTTGCTGGATAAAGGATTCTTGGTTGGCAATTTTTGCCTTTCAGGGTTTTATAAATGTTTCCCCATTGTCTTCTTGCTTGCATGGTTTTTGCTGAGAGATCTGAGCTTAATCTGACTTGTTTTTCTTTGTATGTAATACTTCTGTTTTCCCTGGTGACTTTCAAAAGTGTCTCCTTATCTTTGATTTTGGAGAGCTTGACTATGATATGTCTTGGTGATTTTCTTTTGGGGTCTATCCTTCCTGGGGTTC
>NW_006408703.1:2471475-2488477 GCF_000296735.1 Chrysochloris asiatica
ACAAAATGGCGGCTCCTGGAGCAGCTGAGTGTCCCAAACCAGGAAGCAATGGATTTCTTGCTTCTGCCACAAACTCCCCAGCTGTAAGTCTTCCAACCTTCTAAATATTCCTATATATGTGGTTCAGAATACTGGGACCATTCCCTGAACCTTCTTGGTTCTGTATTCTGTGTTGTTCTCGGCAGAGCTTGTCACTACACTTCCACCAGATCTGCCATCTTTTCCTGGAAGTCCCTATTATATTGTTTTGATTTCCATTTGCATCACGTTAAAAAAGCATAGTCAAATACATTTCCTTAACTGAAAATATGATCATCTAAATTAAAATGTTGAAATGTCCCATCAAGATTTACATTCAATTCATTTAAAGTATTTTTTTTTTTTTTTTTTTATGTAGTAGTAAAATGCTGCACCAAAACTCCGTTACAGAATTTTAAACATAGCATTGTAGATATAACCAGGCTGATATTTAACAATCATGGTGCATTAAAAGTAGGATATAATTTAAAGGCAATGGAGATCCCTCCTCCCTGCAAAATAATTTTCTTTGTTAAACCTACTTGTATTGTGAAATTGAGGTACGATATCAACAAAAGGAATACAGATAAGTAACCAGGTATGTATGCAACACATTCTGTTGTTGTTTACTGCCTTCAAAACTGTTCTGACCTGTAGTGTCCCTGTATAGGATTTCTGAGGAGCAGCTGATGAGTTTGAAGCACCAACCTTGAGGTTCAAATCGACCTTGTGGTCGAATGTTTATCCTACAGGGCCAGACCAGGACTCACATAGCACATATTAGGCCTTTTGTAAATAATAATTATAGAAATCCTCACTGTCATAATTTCTAGACCTCTGGAAATGACAGGTAGATGGGATATGACCTTTCTGAGCGCCCTGAATTCACCAAGATGCCAGTAACTAGCGTCCCTTTCTTTCACATCCCCTGATAACTTAGTTGAGTGGAATGCAATATAATGAAAATGTCTCATTTTTTAATGTGCTGTGAACCTGTGCTTACAACATTGGTGGGGATATTTAATACCTCCGGATGGCAGGCAAGGCAGACTGCAGGGGCGCCTGAGACGTGTGCAGCTCCTGAGCCGCTGAGCTGTGTTTTCATTAAGCGGAGTTTGCTTTCCTGCTGATTCTCTTTCTAGGCTCCACCCTGAAAAGCACAAGCCTCTTTAGCAAAATTAAAGAAAAACAGAGTGATCTCTCTTTGGGCAGTAATCTTGTGAAACCGATTAAGAAATAAACTGGCTCATGCCAGCGGGCAGCATCTAAAAAGGGGCAAATGTTCACAGCTTCAAATTGCAGAACAAAGGCAGTGCACAATGTAACTTGTCATTGTTTATTTTTATCCACAAAGGTATGTGTATGGTGGGAGGAGAGAAATCTTTCCCCAAAGAATGCAGGAAAATGACTAAAAGGAGCATAAGAAAAATGGTTTTTGAAGAATCATCTTTTCTCCCCCTTGTCATAGTCACACACAAAAAAATAATTTTGCCTGAAATGCGTAGTAATATTTTACGACTTAGTTACAATTGCAGAACTGGTCTAGTTGTTGTTGTTATCTTTATTAAGTACCATCAAGTCGGTTCTGACTCACAGTGACCCTGTATAGAGTTTCCAAGTAACAGCTGGTGAGTTTGAACCACCGAATTTAAAGTTCAGTGATTAACCTACAGCACCACACCAGGACTCTAGTAAGTCATGTTAATTATACTGAATATGGCCGTGATAACCTTTGGTGCAGTTTTATATATTTAACTTTTCTTCTCCTCTTTTTACATTATTATAACCAAACTTTTCTTCTTAGGGGAGAGTTGACCCAAGCTTAGACAAAGCAGGGTTAAATAACCCACAGAGCAATGTGTTTTTTTTCCCATTTTATCGAAACTTATTATTTTTAGATGATAGGGAAGCAAAAGAATAAAACATGGAACAACCCAAGCATGATGAGCCATTGTGATGATTTGTTTGGAGATTACAAAGGCCCCCTCCCTCTGTGTTGTTCTGGCTGCTGCAAGATGAAAGCAGGCTGGGGGTACTATATATGGAATGGTGTGTCCGAAGGGAAACTTTTGGTCAATACTGGTCATGAGGATCCTAGAGAGTTTATTTATTCATTTTAGTATTTAATATAAGTCAATTGAATCACCTTGACAATTCCTGGATAAATATAGACATGTCCTAACAAACAGTTGCCACTGAGTCAGCTCTGATTATGTGTGTCAGAAAAGAATTTTGTTTCTAGGGTTTTCAATGACTGGTGTTTTGGGAAATAGCTCACTGGGCCTTTCTTGTGTGGTGGATCTGTGTGAATTGAAACCTCCAATTTTTGGTTTAGCAACCAAGCTGTGTTTGGACCACCCAGGGACTCTGAAAAAAAAAAAAAAATTTGACTCTATTAAAAACTAAGGAGAAACTGACTGAAGTCTATTTTATAATGGAAGTGTGATCTCTGACAGAAAAGGTACAATTCTTCCTGTGAAGACACAAAATAACCCAGTTACTCAGGATATATCTCCATATTGTTGTTGTTGTTGTTGTTAAGTGCCTTCGAGTCGGAGCTGACCCATAGCGACCCTGTACAGGGTTTCCGAGGGTGTAAATCCTTACGGGAGTAGAAAGCCTCATCTTTCTCCCGCGGAGCGGCTGGTAGTTTCGAACCACTGACCTTAAGGTTCGCAGCCCGATTCGTAACCACTACGCTACCAGAGCTCCTTATTAGGAGACAAAAAAATGCAAGGGAGAAAGAACTTCAGTATCAAGACCTAGGAGGCCTTGGGCGAAGTGGTAGGAACTGAGAGGTCTGGAAGAACTACAAGGAGCATTATAATAGTCAGTCAAATCAGGAGAACATTCCTGAAGTCTTCTCTGTTCATAAATGAGCACAGTAACAGAGAGGATGCTTTCTTGCAATATATGGACCTACATGAAAAGGTATCAGATGAACCAATGGATGGAGTGCCAATGACCATGCCATGGAGACTAGAAAACTGAGAATAACCCAATTGTCCAATAACACATTTAAGAGATGGTCCCAGCCCAGGGACCAATCCACTACTGTAGTAGCTCTTTCTGGAGAACCTACAATTTGTTTATCATGGTGGATGAGTCTGCGTCCCACATTTTGCAAGTTTGTGAGGGTATTTTCAGTTGTCAGAGTTTTAGAGGAAAAGACATTTAGTGGGAATGACCTATGTGGCTAGCTATCCAGCATTGCATAGAAAAAAACAGCAGTATGAAAAATTGCATCCATTTTTTGAGGATTTTGAAATGGCCCATCAGATATTTTTCTG
This sequence comes from Chrysochloris asiatica, assembly GCF_000296735.1. Classification (NCBI taxonomy): domain Eukaryota; kingdom Metazoa; phylum Chordata; class Mammalia; order Afrosoricida; family Chrysochloridae; genus Chrysochloris; species Chrysochloris asiatica. Next base: position 2,474,784 of record NW_006408703.1, read on the forward strand.
AGTGGAAAACCAATTTTATTTTCTGGGTCGAGAACAGAGCTCCTTTACTCATATAAACACAAGTTGTTGTTGTTGCTGTTTTCATGATTGCAATATATACTGATGCTTCCTAGAATGTAAGTATTGTGTAATTCTAGGGAAGATTAAACTTTATTTTCTTTAGAACCTTACCTAGACCTGTTTGTGATATAACACTAATCTTACAATCAGGACTTGTTAGTAGTATTTGAGTAGCCAATAAAACAAACCTGAATTGTAAGATTTGTGAACATTTCATTTAAGATATTTCTAATGCATGCTAACATATAACCACTTGCTTTCTATTTTAACATGGTTATTCTCAAGCATTTTACATATGAGCTATGTATCATTGTATAATCAAATTCCTCTTATTACTCTTTTACATGTAAGGGTGTTATTTTGATTTTTTTTAAAAGTATATATACTAGTAGATAGTATCATCTATGAATTTCATTTCATGAGAGTAGAAAGGATGCCAGAATATTTGCAGTAAAAGGGGAAGTAGGTCCGACAAGGCTTAGGATCCTTTTACCAGTTTTCTGTGATATTAGAAAATACTCTAGGAAATAGTGGGGAACAAAAAAGATCATATGAAATTTTAGTTTTCTGTACTTTTACTTTTAAAAACCAAAAAAAACTCACAATATTTTTCTTTAAGTTTTATATGAGTTTTGATCTGTGAAATTTTTGATAGGATTTTTTTATAGGTGAAGATGTCATTCATAACCTTTATTTTTGGAGAGTTTATCAGGATATGCCTTTTAATTACACAAAAGAAAGGTAAACAGCCACACCATTGTCCTGAAGGGAAAATGCACAGCTATAATTTAATGCAGCTACTGAAAGGTAGGAGAATCTAACATAAATTGGGAATGTTATCTACTATTACTTTAAAAATGTTAATGTTGTTTAGTGCTGTCAAGTTGGTTACTGACTGACTCACAGGGACTCTGCATAGACTTTCCAATGTGTGGCTTGTAGTTTTGAACTACTGGACTTGTAATTAGCAGTTCAGTGCTTATAGTACAGGTCCACTTTGAAGAGAGAGGAAAAATGATTGTCTAAAATATTTCTGTGTGATCTGTGGCTCTCTGACTTGGGGAACCATTATCATTATCAACTTTCTCAATGATGGAATCACTAAATCTGTGAGAAATGGAGTCTTGTCATTGCCTTGGAGCCCACGTTGAACCTTGCTTTTCACAATTCTGGAGAAGGCTCCTGGTGTGGCACTGTGGGTTAATGTACTGGACTGCAATGTTGGTTTGAGCCACAAGGTTGGTGGATCAAGTACACCAGCCACTCCTTAGAAACCCTAGACAAGGTCACTATGAGTCAGAACAGACTCAACAGCACTAAACAACAACAGAAAAGGGTACCTTGGATCATTTTAAATTTGTCTTTAAAAAAGACAAGACTATATATCATAAACAATAAACAAAAACACTTCACTGACATAGAGTTGATTCAGATTCTTAGTGAACCTACTCTTAGGGCAGAGTAGTACTTCTCTACAGTATTTCTGAGTGGCACTGTGGGCTAATATGCTGGACTGCAAGTTCAGTTTGAACTGCAAGGTTGGTGGTTCAAGCTCACCAGCTGCTCCTTGGAAACGCTATACAGTGGCATTATGAGTTGGAATGATTCCATCTTGATGGCACTTAACAACAACAATCCAATCCCTATACTGTGTTTATAATCCAAGAAGTTGGATTATAAATGAAAAACTCATGGCACCCGGATGATAGGAAGACTCATTAACATCCTGCAAGAAGTATGTAGCACAACCTTGCTTGTTGAAACAGAAGGGAACTTGAAGAGCTTACTGATTGATATCACAGACTGCAATCTTCAGTATGAATTACATATCAACATTAAAAAAACAAAAATCCTCACAGCTGGACCAATAAGCAATATCATGATAAATGAAGAAAATACTGAAGTCAAGGATTTCAGTTTATTGGGATATGGAATCAATGCAGTATCTAAGATATCAAATGACATATTGCATTGGGCAAATCAGTTGCAAAAAGACCTCTTTAAAGGGTTAAAGAGCAAATATTTCAAATTGAGGACAAAGGTGCACTTGACTCAAATCAGGGCATTTCAATTGTCTCATATGCATGTGAAAGCTTGAAAATGAACAAGAAGACCAAAAAAGAACTGATGACTTTGAATTATGGTGTTGGAAAACAATATTGAATATTATTATGGAATGGCATAATAATGAATAAATCTGTTTTTCAAGAAGTGGGGTATAGATACATATTTATATATCACAAAAATATATAAGAATTTGAAAGAGGATATTTGTACAGGAGTATTTCCCTTTCCTACAAAAACAACAATGAATGCAGTAGAGTATACAGTGGGCAAGAGGATGAAAAATTCTTAGGTATTATCAAACATTTTAAGTCATTGGGCTATTTGGCCTGGGAGCTCAGAACCGTAGACTTAGAGCCACTATGATTAATTGACATAGCATAGTCCACAAAGACAATATTCTACACCCTTCTTGAGTGAGTTGCTGTTGTTGCTGTTAGGTGCCATTGAGTTAGATCCAACCCACAAATACCCTGTGTACAACAGAAAGAAACACTGCCCAGTCCTGTGCCATTCTCACAATTGCTGCCAGGCTTGAGCCTATTGCTGCTGCCATTGTGCCAATCCATCTCATTGGGCATCTCCCTCTTTTCTGGTGAGACTCCACTTTACTAAGCATCATGTGCTCCTCCAGGAACTAGTCACTACTGACAATATGTTTAAAATATGAGAGACAGTCTTGCCAACTTGATTTCTAAGGAGCAAGTATTTCCACCATCACAGATTTGCTTGTTTTTTGGCAGTCCATGTTGTTGTTGTAAAATGTTATCAAGTTGGTTCTGAACCATAGCGACCCTGTATAGGGTTTCTGAGGAGCAGCTGGTGAGTTTGTGATAAGGATTTTTGTTTGCTTTACACTAAGGTGCTAATGATACTGAAGGTTACTCATCATCAGTAAGTATTTTAAGTCCTCTTTGCTTTCAGCAACCAAGGTTGTATTGTGTGCATATCACAGGTTTTTAATTAGTCCTCCTCTAATCCTACTGCTACGTTCTTCTTCATGTAATCCAGATTCTCATATTATTTGCTCAGTATAGAGATTGAACATCCACCTCTTGGTCTCTTCACAGGTTCTTCATGAGCACAATTACGTGTTCCAGGATACTCACTCTCCACAATGTTGTCCATAGCTTGTCATGATCCACACAATCAAAAGCCTTTCTGGCATTCTCTTCTTTCAGCTAAGATCCATCTGATGTCAGTAACAATAACCCTCATTCTAGATCCTCATCTGAATCCAACATGAACCTCTGGCAGTTCCCTGTCAATGCACTGTTTTAGATGTTTTTAAAATTATTTTTAGCAAAAATTTACTTGCATATGATATAATGATATTGTCTGATGATTTCTGCATTCCACTGATTCTCTTTAGAATGGGAACAAAAACAGATCTCATCGAATTAGTACAGCAAGTATCTATCTTCCAAGTTTCTTGGCATATTTGAGTGAGTGCCTCCAGTGCTGCATCAATTCACTGAAATATTTCAAATTGTATTCCACCAATTCCTGGAGCCTCATTCTTTGCAAACGCCTTAAGTGTACCTTGGATTTCTTGCTTCAGTATCATTGATTCCTGATCATGTGCTACCTTTTGAAATGTTTAAACATCAACCATTTATTTTTAGTACACTGACACTGTGTATTCCTTCCATCTTCTTTGCAAACATCACTCAATGTTTGCTCAAAAGAATACTTTACTATTGCAAGTCGAGGCTTGATTGTTTCCTGTGTTCTTTCAGCTTGAGAAATGCTGAGTGCGTTCTTCCCTTTTGGCTTTCTAACTCCAGATCTTTTATACATTTCATTATCATTTTTTTTTTTTTTTTTTTTTTTTTTTTTTACTTTGTCTTCTCCAGCTGCCCTTTGAAATTTTCTGTTCTGCTCTTTTACCTACTCATTTCTTCCATTTGCTTTATGCTGGAGAGCTATTTTCAGAATCTCTTCTGATATCCATTTTGGTCTTGTCTTTCTTCTTTTCTTTTTAATGACAATTTTTTTTCTTCCTGTAGTGTCTGGGATCTTGAAAGCTCATGAATGGACATCCAAGGATGCAGTGATTATTCTCTCCTCTTGCTGAAGAAAGAAAATTGATAAGAATTGAAAAGACTTGGAATAACTTAGTTCAGTGGACCAATGGAACATGTGAACATTAGTCTCCACGACTCTGAGATTAGATGGTGACCATTTACCACTACCAATTGCCCTGAAGGTATCACATTAGAGGGTCTTAGAAAGAGTGGGAGAAAATGTGGAACAAAACTCAAAATTATTTAATAATAGTACAAAAGAGATTGTATTTACTGGTCAGAAAAAATCTGGAGGAACCTGAGACTATGACTCTAGACCACCCTTCATATCTGGAAAGAAACTCAACCTTACATCCCAATTTTCAGTCAAGCTGTAGACAGGTTTACAGTGGTTTACAACAACGCTAGGAACGTATGCTTACCATGCTATGGTCAATCATTCAAAATCAAAAGGGCAACATATGCCTAAAGACGAAGTTGAGAAGGGACAGGAAGGTGGATAGAATACATATAGAAACCACAGGGGGAATTGAGATAACTGTTGTTGCATGGAAAGGATAGTAATTATTGAGATGAAATAAATTGCATGATTTGTTGAATTTAAAGCTGATATCTTCAGGTTTAACATAACAACAATGTCTGTAAACCTTCACTCAATTTCCAATAAAATGTTTAAAATAAAATAGAATAGCGTAGTGGCTACGAATCGGGCTGCGAACCTTAAGGTCAGCGGTTTGAAACTACCAGCTGCTCCGCGGGAGAAAGATGAGGCTTTCTACTCCCGTAAAGATTTACACCCTCGGAAACCCTGTACAGGGTCGCTATGGGTCGGAACCGACTCAACGGCACTTAACAACAACAACAACAGCCAGAATACAGTGTAGTAGTGAGGATGGTAACATTTTTTTTCCTTATGTGCTTTGAACATGTTATCACAAGGTACAGTCTCTTGAGAAGAATATCACGTTTGGTAATGTACAGGGTTAGGGAAAAAGCAGAAAGTACTCATTGAGATGGATTCATTCAGTGGCTGAAACTATGAACTCAAATCTAGAGACGATTGTGAGGATGGCTAAGGATCATAGAGTCTTTCATTCTGTTGTACATTGGGTTGCTATGGGTGAGAATGGACACATTGGCACTAGCAATAACATTATTTAATGTTGAATATAATATGATTTCTAGCTTCTTTCTCTACAACTGTGAGAAGTAAATGACAGTATCCATGTAGATATGCCTAACATTTACAAGGTGTCCAGGTGTGTGGCTATGAGTTAATGCGCTGGACTGCAAAGTGGGTTTGAACTGCAAGGTTGGCGGTTCAAGCTCACCAGTCATTTCTTGGAAACCCTATCCAGGGTTGCTATGGGTCAGAACTGACTCAATAGCAATTAACAACAACAACACTTACAAAAAATAATTTACCAGATATCTATCAGCATCTATCAGCAAAAGTAAATTGCAACTTACACATGGGTTCAAGCACAACAACAATTGTGAAAATGCCTAAGGCCAAGCAGTAGTTCCTTCTGTTGTGTATAGGATGCATGGCATCTCGCAGCAATAACAACAACAACCTAACAAAACTATTATTCCCTAACAATAAAGAAACAATTTAAAGTTTTTCCTTTACAAGTCAGTTTCTTTAATAGGTAAAGGAAGAGTACGTATTTACAACTAAGAATTCATAATGGTATATCAATGTGCTTTCACCAATGTAACTATACTGCTGTTGTTAAGTGCTGTTGAGTCCGTTCCTACTCATAGTGAACTTGTGTAGGGTTTCTGAAGAGTGATTGTTGAGTTTGAACCACAGACCTTGTAGTTTAAACTGACTTTGTGATTCTGTGCATTATCCTGCAGCGTCAAGCAGGTGTTCATATTCTCAATCCAGCACAAGCATATACATATGTACATAGAATATAAATCCTGTGCACATGCATTATACAACATACTGAGGTCATCTACTGGATACAAAACAAAACCTGCACACAAGGTAGTATCTAATTCTGGTCTCCTTGAAAATGGGCTGGCTTTATACATTTCTTTGCAATGAATAAAACACAAGGGGACTGACACTGTGTGACTTCTGAGACTAAGTTAGAAAAGGCAATGGACTTCCACCTGGAGTTGGAAGCTAGTCTCCAGCTGTGACAAAGTCCTGTCCACAAGGAGAGACCATGTGCTTGTTTTCTATTCAACAGCCTCCACTAAAGTCCCAAGCAGCAGCTGCAGCCATCAGCATACATGGGAGTTAGGAAGCCATTAAAATATTTCCAGCCTAACCATCTGTCTAAAACCATATGAAAGATGCGGAATGACAATCAAGTAGGTGAGCTGTATTAACTCCCAAAACAATGAGAGATGTTACTAATAAATGATCATCACTTCTTATAACATTAAATTCAAGATAACTAGAAGAAGACAACCAGGACAGTTAGTGAAACTGAGCAAAATAGGATCATTAAACTAGTTATACGGTGACTAATCAGCAAGGCTAGAAATCAGCATGATTTTGAATTATCATCTCTCCATTTTGCCTTTTCTCAAAATGAAAGAAAATATTATTTTTAAATGACTTTAATTATTTTGCTTTCCCCATTGGTATACTTTAGTAACAAGGATTTAAAGTAATAATTATTTTTTAACTTTAAGCAAAGGAGATATCATAAAGAATTTTGCAATGCAACAAAGAGACCGTTTTCTCATGTATTTGTTGAAGAGGGTGTGTGAGGGTAAGTCATAAACTATTACTGTCAAATCATAGAAACCTTTATAAAGCAAAAATATAAAAACGTGAAGATTTTGTTTCTCAATATATGCTTCATTTAGACCTTCCTTTCTAACTCTGAAGTCCTCCCCCAAATAATTCAGCACTCTTTGATTTATACCATGGTGTTTTGGCATTCTGTTGCTTTTATTAAGTGACCTTGCATTGGTTTTGATTCATAGCGACTGTGTATAGGGTTTCTGAGAAGTGGTAGATCTGTTCGCACTCCAGTATTTATACTACAGCACCACACAGGAGTCCTAGGGGATCTCAAATTATGTTGCTTTAACATATTTTTTTTAGTTTGGGGAACAAAGACTGAAGGAGTAAGATCAAGATTGTAGGGTGGATGGGGTAAAATCCTCATAGAAAAGTCCTTGCTACCTCTGAAGAATTAACAGGTGTACTCTTGTAATGGGGGAAAAATTGCCTCCACACAACTTTCCTGTCCTGTTTATCACCAGTGAAGTTTTCAAATTTTTTAAAACTGCTTCCTAATAAGCTCTTGTGATTGTCCTGTTTCCTTTGAGGAAATCTCTAAGATGATCACTTTATAATCCCACAAAACAGTCATCATAACCTCTGAGCAGACCTCTTTGCCTTGAATTTTAATTAGTTTAGCAGATTCTCTGTTGTTTGTTGTGAAGTGCCATTGAGTCAGTTCCAACTCATAGCAAGCCTGTACAGTCTTTTGATGAGTGGCTGGTGGGTTTGAGCTACTGACCTTGCAGTTCAAACCAATATTGCAGTCCAGTGTTTATCCTCTAACACCACACCAGAACTCCTAGCAGATCCCCTAGGAAGTCATTATTTTGGTTGAACCTTTTTATTTTGAGGGCACGCCAACAAAATTAAGACATGCTGAAAGAACTTGTATGCAGCTATCCACTGATAGCAGAAAAATGTTTAGAAACATATTGTTTGGAATAAACCCATGAGTGTATGAACCCCAGCAGCAAAGTTTTTGACTTACCCTCATATTTCTTAGCTTTTTGTGTGTTTAAATTAATAAACACATGTCTTAAAAATACATATTTATTTCATAATTAACAATATTTTTTTTCATATTCATTTATTAAATATTTTGATTAAACATATACTAAATGCTGAATGGACTCATGGTGTGATGCTGTAGAATCAGCACTGGACTGTGAGCCACAAGGTTGGCTGTTCAAACCCACCAGTTGCTTTATGGAAACACTATACAGGTTCTCTATTGGTGGTGGTAGTTATGTGCCATGGAGTCGGAACCGACTCATAGCGACCCTGTACAGGGTTTCTGAGGCTGTGAATCTTTAAGAGAGCAGAAAGACTCATCTTTCTCCTACAGAACAGATGGTAGTTTCAAACTGCTGACCTTAAGATTCACAGCCCAATTCGTAACCACTACGCTACCAGAGCTCCTCTATTAGTGGGCACTTACTACAACAAGTGCTGAGTATTCAGCTACAGATATAGCTCTAAAAAGGTATAATCATTTCCCTGAAGGAATTTATAAGAGAGTCTTATGAGAGACAAGGAAGTGTATTAGCTATTATGATATGTTAGGTCCTGCATAGGAATATATGCAGAATCAGTGATATCAGGATAGCTCATCAACTTTAAGAAAAAGTAGAAAGGTATCAGAGAAGGATTTCCGGAGAGAATTATTTCTACATTGACACCTGATTTAGGGAAATGAAGAATTCATCCACTAAAGGTTGTGAGGTCTATGGCAGGAGAGATAACGGTTTGGGCAGAGGGAACAGGCTGTGCCAAGGCCTCGAGGCAAGAATGAACATAAAAAAATGCTGGAAATTGCAAGTTTCTCAATATGGCAGGAGCAGAGATCACAAGGCAAAGGAGTAACAAGAGAACACCAGGGACTTTTCAGTCTTGTTAATAATTTTGAACTTTATCATGAGGGCTTTGGGGAGCCATTGGATGCTTTTAAGTAGAGGAGAGACAAGATCAGATTGGAATGCAATTTGGAAAGTATCTTTGAAAGAGGTAAGTCTAAAATCTGGCAGACAAATTCCAACACTATTGCAGCAATTCAGGCATGAGAAGACAGGCTGGAGCTGGGCAGTGGTGTAGAAGAAACATCCTGTGAGGAGGAAACAGAACTAATGTTCATTCCCAGTACATGAATTCTCACCTAGCCATGAAGGCCTATTGGACCCGCATAAAACAGATTGCAAGTTGACAATCCAATTTCAGAAGGAATGGATCCTGGGTATATATTTTAAAGTGCCAAAGCCTGTCCAGAAATTGATACCTGTGTGGCATTCTGGATCGAATGCCATATGTGTTGTAAAAGCAGACAGGTGCTTTTACAAGCTAGCAACAGATTTTAACTACAATAAAAAAAATCTTTTCTAATGAGAAATCTCTACCACAACAGAAACTTATAGAAAAATGAAGATTGGTGTATGTGTATCTGTGTGACCAATGAATATTCATGCCTCATGAGTCACTTTAACATTTTCACAGTCTGACCTTGAGTGAAGGGGTCAGAGCACCACTCATTAAAAACATGATAACCCTTTCCATATGAGCCTACTTGGTATTGCAAATGGGAATTTGTTCAGCCACTTTTGAGAATGATTCATGAAATTAAGACAGCATATTAGGTGTTAACAATGCTGGTGTGCTTTGCATAAAATCCTCATCTATCTATACAGTTGTTTATTTTTAAGCATCACTTAGGTGTAAGTATATATATGTGAATGCAATGCATATGCATTATATAATTGCATTGAAGAGACATATGCATATTTATAGATGCATAAATATAGGGAAGGAGTAAACTGAGCCACTCAAGAACAGAATCTGCTTCAAATGCATCCCGTATAAACTCACCTGGGGATTAAAGTGATTCTTTGCCAACAGACTGGCTGGTATGATAGGACAACTGCTTTCCACTGATGTTACCAGAACAAATTAACATTACTGTAGGGACAAAAAAAGGAGAAGTGGTTTGCAGCAATGTATACAATAAATAACCATAGTGCTGGACTATAGCTGTAGCGATTGTCATTGAGCCAAAAATGCTTTAATTTAAATCATTTATACTAATTACTGAAATCGTAAGGGAATCATTAAGAGTAAGTATTTATAGAAATTCAAAAGGGAAATTTAGTAGTGCTATAGAATCCATATTTCTGCTCTTTATCTCACTTTATTTTTAAATGTTGTTAGTCTAGGTTTTGGATAGACAAGTTAGAATGATTATAAACAGATAATCTGTGAGTTTAAATGGAGGGTATATTATTATAACTAGAGAGCAGAAACTTCCTATTATGCAAGTCACTTAATGTACCTTAATCTTTTAGCTACAAGGTATTTATTATGTCAGTACAACCTAAAAAGAAGTAAACCAGCAAAATAAATTTGGGTCACTTACTATATATTCCATGAATCTCTGGTAGCATACTGGGTTACAAGTTGGGCTGCTAACTGCAAGGTCAGCAGTTCAAATCTACCAGTGGCTCGTCAGGAGAAGATGAGGCTTTCTGATGCCATAAAGATCTACTTCAAAATCCTTGTATAGGGTCACTGCAGCTCAACTTGGTTCAATAATTCATTGCAATGCTCACACAGACTTCAGACAACATTCTTAAAGATATGGATTTATTACAGAAGTTAGCAGGTTGCAATTTGGGATCAGAAATGCTGACAGCACAGTTGTTCCAGTAAGCTGCTGATAAATGCCCATAGGACACACCACTCCACTATCAGCCTCAACCTGAAGGCGCTTGGCTCTAGCTCTGTGAATCAGCAAACGTAGCTCTCCCAGGTAGAGACAATCCACTCTACCAGCAAGCTTCCTGTCCAAAGTCACTCTGCTTTACTTGCTCCATGGACTGGGACTCCCACTAATTTTCCTTATGGTTTGATTCTTTGTTTTCTTATTCCCCTGCCACTCCCCTGGTGTCAGAGCTTTTTGTCCCTGAAATAAGGGGGTTCAATATGCAGGGATCTTGGTGTCCAAAGGATGAGCTACACTCCTAACTATTTTGTGATGATAGTTAAATTCCTAATTTATACTTCTGAGATGGCTTACTTGAAATGTGTGTGAGAGTTTCAAGTCTTTACATTCACAATGAACTCTGTTACTGTCCACAGCTGAATCATGTCATCCTATCAGTATCTTCTTCCATTTTCTCTTATTCTGACTTATCAGGAAAAGAGTATTTGCTGGGAGTTATAAAGACTAAGGCTAGCAAGATTAAATAATTCACTATACCACACATGTAGTTCTTCCATTTCCACACTGGGTAGCCTTACTTGTCATGCTTGCATCTCTATTGTTATTGTTGTTAGGTGCCATTGAGTTGGTACTGACCCATAGTGACCTTATGTACAGCAGAACGTGGGCCAAGCTCACTACTGTTGACAACCTTGAGTCCATCAATGCTGCCACTTGGCCAATCCATCTTGATGGGGGTCTTCCTCTTTTTCTCTGACCCTCCACCTTACCAAACATGATATCCTTCTCCAGTGGATGGTCCCTCCTGAGACGAAATTTGGCCATCTTGGCCTCTAAGGAGCACTCTGGCTGCACTTTTTCCAAAACGGATCTATTGGTTCTTTTGGCAGTCCATGGCACTTTCAATATTCTCCTCCAACACCATAACTCGAAAGCATCAACTCTTCTATGGTGTTGCTTATCCACTGTCCAGCTTTTGCATGCGTATGAGCTTGATTTTGTTCTTAAGTTTTCCAGCTTGAGAAATGCTGAGTGTGTTCTTCCCTTCTGGTTTTCTGATTCCAGATCTTTGCACGTTTTGTTTTAATGTTTATAATATTTTTCTTGCTAAGTGCCATCAGGGTCAGTTTTGACTCATAACAACTCTGTATAGGGTTTTCAAGGAACATCTGCTGGGTTTTAGTCTCTGGTCTTGTGGTTAGCCGTCCAGAGCTTATCCTCCAATACCACAGGAACCCTCTAATTTCCTCAGATATTAAAAGGATGATCTTATAGGTCAAGATCACTGCTGCAAATCTCCTGGCCTTTTCCCTTCTTACACAAGGGACATACAAAATTCAGTAGCATGGTTATTAAGATATTGTAGGTTTTTTTTTTTTTTAACTCATAGAACTATATCTGGAGGATAGCAAGGAGGGTAACTATTATTGTTATCAAGAAAATAACAAAGTTAAAAGTTAGGTTCAATATAAAGGTAATTATGAAACATGTATAGATTATTTTTAGCTCTTTAAATATACCTACTAAATATTCTGATTAAAATCAATGATTCAGAACTCATGAGAATCCTTAGACTCATTTAGGGAAAGCTTACAGTTTTGCGTTTTCACGGGAATCCTGTAAATTATAGTCTTGTGAAGGCACATTATAGTTTGATATATTATGTATATTGTCTATCATGAAATAAATTCTGCCATCCTGTGATGTTGGGGCTGCAATTGGAGAGGGCATGATTCTCATTCTAATTTCTTTGTTTGTGTGAATTTCCATCAGCCTATTGAACTTGTCACTAAGAATTGAGTATGGAGGAGGTTAGTATGAATGTGAGTTAAGTATCATGCATAAAGCAGGGTAATTAATAACTAATGATTAAATGCAAACAGAAGTAAAATATTGAATAAAGTAGGAATGAAATAAATTACTTTTAATATAATAACTGGAATAATACTGAGATGAAGAAGTTGGATTTTTTAGATACATGAAGCAAGTCAATTTAGAATTTTCATATGCTAGCAAGATAAAAATATATGACTGTAACAACATACAAACAGAAACAATTCACAATAACTTGGAATTATGAATTGTGGAATGTAAAATTGATGATCTGCTCTGCAAACCATCACCTAATTCATAATAAAAGTCAAAAACAAATTATATGATTCAATTTAAATTGTACTTTTCTTTTCAATTCCTAAATGTTTTGTGTTAACTGATGAGTTTGTATGGTAGATTGATACAGTTTAGAACCTCTAAGAGTAAATCATACAAAATCCATTCTGTTTTCAAGAAAGACCTGACACCCTCTGTGTATCAGAGTTCTGCTCCACAGGAAGCCCCACCTACTTTGCTAAGAGTCTAATATTTAAAAAAAAAAAAAAAAATTAAGTCTATATTTTAGCTGGAAGGGTTTATATTCAAGCATAAGCCAATATATTGTAGGGAGATGAAGAATGAAGGTCACAGCCTTTCTATTTTATCTTTCTATTACTCCCAGCCTAAAACTGGCTCCTGGGGTAATGCCTATTTCTGTAAGAAATTCTTTTCATTGATCTCTCTTTTTGTGGCCCTTATAATAGGCTGCATTCAAGAGCATGTAAGCATCTAATGTGCATGCACAGAAACTTCTTCAAGGGAGAAGAAGCTGGCTTCTGAGGCCTGTAGGCTTCTACTTGACACCAGGAATTCTGAAGTACCTGCACTCAAATGAAAGCATTCTCTACACTAGTGTCCTGATTTAAAAGGGCAATTCACAACTTATTTTAAGAGACCTCAGATTCTGGGCTGCATTTCCCTCTTCTTTGTGCAAGTGAATTATAGAGTATGACTGCACAGTTTTATTAGGTTTTCAACTATCATTAAGTAAATTATTAAGGTAAATAAAGCCTAGTAAAAATAGTATATTAAATACATGTAATTTCTTCACTAAGTCCATATGTACATGTATGCAATGAGAGCTTTCTGATTAGTCCGTTCCAACTCATAGGACCCTGTATAATGTTTCTAAGGAGCAGCTGGTCAGTTTGAACTACAGACCTTGCAGTTAGCAGTGCAGCCCTTATCCTATCCTACTACACTACATGAG
>NW_006408703.1:2488577-2495564 GCF_000296735.1 Chrysochloris asiatica
AGAGAGAGAGAGAGAGAGACAGACAGAGAGAGACAGATAGAGAGAGCGAAAGAGAGAGAGAGAGAAGAGAGAATCCTGGTATATATAGGGGATTCCTGGTGTGGCACTGTAGGATCATCACTGGACTATGAACCAAATGGTTGGTAGTTCAAATACACCAGCTGCTCCTGGGAAACCTTTACAGGGTTGCTATGAGTTGGAACTGACTCAATGACATTTAACAATAACTGAGCTCTGGTAGCATAGTGGTTATGAATCGGGCTGCGGGCTGCAAGGTTAGCAGTTCGAAACTACCAGCTGTTTCACAGGAGAAAGGTGAGGTTTCTGCTCCCGTAAAGATTTACACCCTCGGAAACCCTGTACAGGGTCGCTATGGGTCGGAACCGACTCAATGGCACTTAACAATAACAGCAACAATATATATATATACAATATAACTATATAGCTATATATAGATATAGATATATATCATTGCATACATGTACATGTGGACTGGGTGAAGAAATTATATGTATTTAATATACTATTTTTGCTAGGCTATATTTACCTTAATGATTTACTTAATGATATGTGCAAACCTATTAAAACATTGCAAAGTCATACTCTATAATTCACTTGTACAAAGAAGAGAGAAATACAGCCCAGAATCTCAGGTCTCTTAAAATTAGTTATGAATTGTCCTATTTAATCAGGACACTGTATATATATATATACATAGAGAGAATTCTGGTATGACGTTGTAGAATAAGCATCAGACTTCTAACTGCAAAGTCAGTGATTCAAACTCACTAGCTGTTCCTTGGAAACTATATAGGGTTGCTATGAGTTGAAACCAACACAACGCACAATATATAAATAAATCTTTTTCATCTATTTCTTCTTCTAGAAGACTCTCTTTATTTTTTTTTCCTGTTTCTTCTTTAAGTTTTATGTTTCTCTGTAGCTCAACCCACTACTCCTTAAAAGATGATAAACCTTGGCAATGTCTACATGATTTTCAAGGTGTAGATGTTTATGCTTTAAATTCCTTAACACAAATCTATCTACATTTTCTTGAATGTCATATTCCAATTATGCATATGTAAATGATAGCAATTACACAGGTGTGCTATTTGATAAATGAACTATCTGTTACCTTGCCTTTCATAATTACATTTTCACCTTATTTTGTCTTCTGCCATGTCTCTTTGAGTCTTTGATTTCTCTGTAGGATTGTACAAAATCTTCTGTGATTTGAAATAATTTCATCTAATGTCAAAAGAAGTTTTTCAGCCCCTCTCAGGTGTGGTTTTATTAGCAACCCAAATGTTTGTTCTCTGTTCTGTAACTACATCCTGTGAAACATTTGTAATAGATTTAGCGCCATAATAAATCACTAAATTAACTTGTTTCATGAATTTAGAATTAAATAATTTAGGGAAGAAGGAATTACTGAATAAGATTTAAAAATTATTATCTAACAATCAAAAGCATATTATTTGAATTTATGTAGTATGCAAATGAAATAAGGATATAAATATTCAGCTAGATAGGCAATAACATGTCAAATATTTCTAATAGAACATAGCCACCATTTAAATTCACATGAACTGATATTTTTATCTACCTTTTGCCTACGGGGACTAAGTCACAGAGGTAATGCCATTTGCTTAATGTTTCTGCAGCTTGAACTAGAATAACCCAGAAAAGAACATATCCAATGATAACTAAACATCCATGTCTTTAATACCCAATGACAAAGAGTTGTTCTGAATAAGCTGTGCATTTTTCAATGCTGTCTAGACTTAAAATGTCTGTAATCATTGTAGACATTGTAGTGTCTTTTGTTTTGTTTTTAGACTATGTGACAGATGTGTACATGGGGAACATATTGATTTACAAAAAACATTAGTTCAGAATGTGTCTTTTGTCTTTCTCCTTGGGGAAAGGGTTCCACCTTGAATTGTAAAGTTCCTATTTCCTTTCTTTCTTTCTTTATTCCCCTCCCTCATTTATTTATTACTTAAAAACTTTATGTACCCACTTTATTTGATATATAAATCTAAGATATAGAGGATAAACACTATACTGCAAACTACAAGGTCAGCATTTGAACCCACCAGCCACAGAAACTATTCAGGGTCACTATGAGTCCAAACTTACTCCACTGCACTTAAAAACAACAATAGTCATAGACGGCATACTGGTGGTGCAGTGGGTTAAGCATAGAACAACTGACTGAACAGTTGGTGGTTTGAACCCACCAGCTGTTCTGGGGAAGAAAGATGAGGTACTCTGCTTCCATAAAGACTTAAAGTCTCAGAAACCCTATGAAGTGATTTTACTTTTTTCTGTAGTATAGTCATGAGTGGTCTTTGACTTTGGTAGTGGGTTTCTTTTATAGTTAAGGAGTATGCAAAGAGAATCCAATATGGAAGATTATGTGGCTAGAAAAGTGTTAGCTAAGACAAATGTATTGCATATCTATGTAGATGTTGCATGTAGCTTTTTACATCTCTTAAATTATGCTTTTCTTAGCTGCTGGTGGTGGTGGTTATGTGCCATGGAGCTGTTTCGGAGTCATAGCGACCCTGTATTGGGTTTCCAAGGCTGTAAATCTTTATGAGAGCAGAAAGCCTCATCTTTCTCTTGTGGAAGGGCTGGTAATTTCGAAATTCTGACCTTGAGGTTAGCAGCCCAACTTGTAGCCATAGCTCCTCAGATGGATGTCTTTAAAATGAATTATATCTATTGACTGCACATTATCTCATTGTATTTTGTTTCTTTTAAATCACTGGAATGGCAGATAATGGGATGGTTATCAAATTTACATTATGTAAGTGAAAAAGTTGCTGATACCAAGTTTTTCTTTCTATTTAAGTTAAACTTGGAAAATATAGATACTTTTCTTTCATTTTTCCTGCCACTAACATAATACCAGAAAGCGATTCTTATAGGGGTCATAGCCTTATTAATGTTAAGGATTTGGAGTCCTTGGAAGAATTAAGGATTATATTATTATTAGAAAACTCCCCAAGTCAATTTTCATCTTGACTGTGATAATGCAACTTATTTTCTCCAGAAACTGTGGTATGAAATAGTTCCAAGTAGGTAGTTTATAGAATGTCTTTAAATCATAATTTTGAGGAAGGAGCTTTGTCTTAGCATGCAATAAGAACACGTGTGGACTAGAGATGAAATATATAATTTCAATTAAAAACAGAGGAAGATGGAAATATATATTGTAGCCATTAGTTTTTCCAATGAATATGCCTGGTGTGTTGTGCATAGTATTGCACTAGGGTTTGCTTTGCAAATAAAAGCATATGAGTTTATAATGAGCTAAGAATTATAATTTAAGACCAATATCTAAAGTATTGTCGTTCAGGCTATTAGTGAAATTTTTATTGCTTTCGTTTTAATATGTCAGATATTTATAAATGTAAATACAAAACAAAACAAAATGTGTATATGTAAAGCATGTTGTTTTAGCTTTGCAACAATTATCTCTAGTAATCTATAAAATGTCTGTTTTCCTGAGTGTATTATTGTTGTTGGTAAATGCTGTTGAGTTGGTTCTGACTCAGGGTTTCTAAGGAGCAGCTGGTGGATTTGAACTGACTACCTAGTGGTTAGCAGTCCATTGTGTATCCTATAGCACCACACCAGGACTCCATAGAACTTCAATATCATAATAAAATTTTCATTTCCCTTTTTAGTAACATATTTTTGTGATCCCAAATGAAATTTGGCAGAATGCAGATATCAAACTGAACATATAATGTACCCATAATTACAAATATTTATTGCTCAAGTATGTAAAAACATATTTAGACTCTATATAAGAAAATTTAGCATGAATATGCCTAATATATTGATTTTTGAATATAAAATCAGTAATGATTTATAACCCAGAATAGATTAGTAGGACCCCCTCCAGGCAATTTGTTGTTAAATGTCATCAAGTTAACTGGTGAGTTTGAACTTCTGACATTGTGGTTAGCAGTCCATTGTGTATATTAAAGCACCAAAACAGGACTATATGATGCACAGAATTTTAATATCTCAATAAACTTAACATTTAAAAACCTGTTATTTTTCATTTAAGTATAATTTAAAGTATTTCCTATCCTGGAACCACTAAAAATTAGAATACAAATAAATTTATGTTTGTATTGTTTGGTTTTATATGTATGGTTTTATCAAATGTATCCTAGGAATAGAGGACTTGTCCCTAAACTTGATTTGAATGCACATTTGATTTGAAAAATATCCTCAAAATTGGATTATGTTTTAAAAATACTTTGTAATAATTTCAAATAAATGTTTATTCATCTGTAAGATAATCAAGGTGTAAAGCCAATAAAAAGCTTGTGCAAAATTATCATCACTAGTGAGAAGCAGTATTTTATTTTACTTGGATACGCAATCAATGCTTATGGGAGCAGCAGTCAAAAAATCAAAAGATATATTGCATTGCAAATCTGCTTCAAAAGACTTCTTTGAAGTAGTAAAAAGCAAAGATGTTACTTTGAGGACTAAAGTGTTCCTGACTCAAGCCATGGTATTTGCCACAATCTCATATGCATACAAAAGCTGAACAAACAATAAGGAAGAAAAGAAAGAATCGATGCCTTTGCATAGTGCTGGCTAAGAATATCAAATATATCAGTGATTGCCAGAAGAATGAAAAAATCTGTGTTGGAAGAAGTGTGGTCCAGATTGTTCCTTAGAAATGACATTGGCTAGACTTCCTTATTCGTACTTCAGACATGTGGTCAGGAAGGACAAGTCTTTGGAGAAGGACATCACATTTGGTAAAGTAGTGGGTCAGTAATAAAAGAAATATCCTCAATGAGATAAATAGACACAATGGATTCAAACATGACAACAACAACAAAAAACATAACTATTGTGAGGATGGGGTAGGATACAGAATGGGGCAGTGTTTTGTTCTGGTGTGCACAGAGTGACTGAGTTGAAACCAACTTGTTGACACCTAAAAACAGCAAGTTGATAGTAGAGATAAAATTTAAATCACATACTATAGTTTGGGCTGCGAACCTGAAGGTCAGCAGTTCGAAACTACCAGCAGCTCCGCGGGAGAAAGATGAGGCTTTCTACTCCCGTAAAGATTTACACCCTCGGAAACCTTGTACAGGGTCGCTATGGATCGGAACCGAATCGACGGCACTTAACAACAACAACAACATAGTTTCTAAGGTGAACGATCTTTACTTCCTTTAACCATTGGTCCATCCATTACTGACCTGGTAAGAAAATGTTACTTCTTGCAAACTGTTGGTAGCAATGTTCACATTCCACATAACCTTGTTAATGTAAAACAAATTATGCCATGGGCCACTGTGTGCACTAATAAGGTCAATAGAAACAATGTCTTTTGAATATGGAGCTTGTTTTATACCACATACCAATCTTGAGGTAAGCATGAAGAAATTGTTTTTAAATTTATTTTACATTCTTATTCAAAAGTGTATTCAAATCAAACATCCTTCAGTTGTCCTTTAACTATTTTTCTGGGGCTTAGGAAAAATGCAAAGCAATACACTTTCAGGTGTACACTGTACAGTATAATTTGCATACAAATGCATTTTTACTGCAAAAGATCAGGGCAGGGTTTTAAATATGTTTCTACATTGAACTTTTAGGCATCTTGTAAAGTTGAATATAATATAAAATTTTGATTTCTCTCTAGCTCTATACACTCCATAGGGAATAACTTTATTTTACAGGAGATGGATATTAATTTCATTTTCGCTATGGCAGAAAGAATCATACACTTTAAACAACATTAACGAATCAGATAATTTAATATCATTTTGTGCTCATGCTTAATCAAGGACTTCCAAATTCAGATATTAATCTCTAATAGATATTTATAGTTAGAGATCTTGATGGAATAAGGGACTAAGAGTCTTCTTTCTCAATGTCATATAAGACTTTAGTAACAAAACATATTTGTTACAGAATTTTAGTATTTCAGTATAATTTACTGTGTTCGTGCCTATAAATAATGTAGAGAAAATATGAGAAAATATTTTCTATGTACCCAAAAAGCTAAAATGCATATGGAACACTTTCTAAAGTAATATAACCAAGGAACATAACCAAGGAAGAATACAATACCTAAAGAAGGCTTTTCTAGTCAAGGTTATTTTAGGGTCAATAAACCTGGTGAGGAAAATGAGGATAATTAAGGCCATGTGTATGAATTTATATTTTTAGATAAAGATAGAGCCCTGGTGTGACACTGTCAGATAAGCACTGGCGTGGTAACCACACGGTTGGCAGTTCAAATGCACCAGCCACTCTCTGAAAGGATATACATGGTCATTATGTGTTAGATAGACTCCATGGCACAACACAACTTTGAGTTGATTCTGGACTATAATAAGATAATGGTAGAACAAAACAAAGCCTTTTGTGCTCTATTTTATGATTGGAAATAGACTAATTGCAAATAGACTCTATTGTTTTGTTAAGTACTGTTCAGTTGGTTCCAAATGATAGTGATCCTGCTTAGAGTTTTCAAGGAGCAGCTTGTGGGATTGAGAAGCTAACCTCTCAGTAAAAAGTCCAATGCTTATCCTACAGTGTTATTGTATAAACATGTGAAAGAAATGGGGCAAAATAGATTTGGGAAAGATACCTTGAGAATGAATAGCATATATACTCATATATATCACCCAAATTTGACGTATTCAACAAATCTTTCTACAGGAGATGCTTTATAATACATAATGACTATGCCAGGCATCATAGATGCAAAAATGAATACAGCCATAGGCCTTATCTTCAGAATGTTTACAATGACTGACTTTCTGGAAAAGTTAAGGCACTGGCAAAAAAAAAAAAAAAATGTGTGTAATTTAGTTAGCTCTATGCACAATAGCTTGTTATAATCATTTTAAATTTAATAACTAACAATTTAACTATAAGATAGGGAACTTAAATATTTTAGAGTTGATGTCTGTTATTTGCAGATTG
>NW_006408703.1:2495664-2509952 GCF_000296735.1 Chrysochloris asiatica
TCACCAACTCTTCACAAAAGCCGATTTATTGCAAAAAAATGTGTGTAATTTAGTTAGCTCTATGCACAATAGCTTGTTATAATCATTTTAAATTTAATAACTAACAATTTAACTATAAGATAGGGAACTTAAATATTTTAGAGTTGATGTCTGTTATTTGCAGATTGTATATCTCAGAGTTCACTTACTTGTTAAAATCAATACTTTCAGTGCTTTTACAGTCATTTGTGGACATGTGTAGAGCAACAAAATTTTTGAGTTGCCTGATACATATTCTCTGCTGAGGAACAAAGCAATGACTGCCTGTCTGCTTTCTGCAAACAAATGTTCTTTTTTGTGCTCTATTTAGTTCCACGCTTTTCTCATGCATTTTTGTGGGGGTTTTCTTTTTTGTTTTTTTTGGGGGGGTGGTTTTGTTGGTGATTTCACTGTATAAAATGGCTCCAACAACAGTGCTGAAATTCTGTCTAGTAGTCCTAAGCACAGGAAAAATGTGATGTGCTGCACCAAGAAAATTAATGTGTGAGTTGTAGTGAGTTCAATATTAATGAATCAGCAATCTATATTAAATAAAGTGCCTTTAAACAGAAGCACACACAACACAAATTTATGTATTGACAGGTTGAAAAAAAATGTGAACACAGACTTACAGCAACCAAATCCTGTATTTCCTAGAGGAGAAATAGTTCACTATTCACTAGTTCAG
The DNA here is from genome assembly GCF_000296735.1 of Chrysochloris asiatica. Lineage (NCBI taxonomy): Eukaryota > Metazoa > Chordata > Mammalia > Afrosoricida > Chrysochloridae > Chrysochloris > Chrysochloris asiatica. Next base: position 2,496,371 of record NW_006408703.1, read on the forward strand.
TATTTAGGGAGACTTTATAAAAGATAACTACCATAAATAATGCGAATGGACTGCCTACTTATTTACAATCCTTAAAATGATTATTGCCTCTTTTTTTTTTTTTTGCTTCAGCAAAACTATGAATTAAATATCCATAACATCCAAAAATATTGATTTAAACTTATTTAAGTGTGTAGCTGAGATGACTAGAAAATGATGGAAGTTCTTAGGGGTCAGACATTACCAGGACAGCACATGCCCTGTATCAGGATAAGTGGTGTTGCTCTATCTGCTCAGGTGGTCCATGGCATTGGCTTAGAAGTGTAATCTGTGCAGCGAAAGAGCACAAAGCATAGGGCCTTCAAAAATCCAGGACTTCTTAAAGAAGACACATATAATGACGAGAGGTAGAGGAGCACGGTACCACCTTATAGAAGTCAATGTAAAAAATATTCACAACATTTCTATTAATGATACTTGCCTATACTGCTCTGGATAGTTATTCTGTGTGAAAGGGAAAAAAGTGTTCTTTGAGAATGCACTACCTAACCTGCTCCTCATGTGGGTTTGAGATCAGTGATTACATTCTATCTGTGGTCTGAAAAAATCCCAAGTAAAATATTCACATATTGAACATTTTGGAACTGTAGTTGTTAAGTGCCACTGAGCTGGATCCAACTTATAGTGACTTTGTATAGGGTTTCCGTGGAGCAGATAGTTTGTTTGAACTGCCAAATTTGCAATTAGCAGTACAGGGTTTATCCTACAGTGCCACGGTAGGACCCCATGTTGGAAGTAACCTAATAAAATCATGAGCAAATTTTGTCTCGAAGCACAGTATCTCAAAGAAGTCTCAAATTATAAACAAGGGGCAGAGGGGGGCATCATGAGTGAGATTCCCTAGGATCAAGCTTCAAAATAAGTTTGGAATAGTAACCACAGAGTTCATTCTGACTCATTGCAACCTTATACGACAGAGAAACAGCTGCTCTATAGGAAAGCCAAAATTGTAAATCTTTATGGCAGCAGAGAGCCTTTTCTTTCAGCTGTAGAATGGCTGCTGAGTTTGAACTGATGACCTTGTGGTTAGCAGGCAAATGGTTAATCCACTATAATACCAGGGCTCCTTGGAATAGTAAGATACAAATTATAAAATATATGGATTTAGCATGTGTAGCTGTAGAAATACATGAGGACAGAGTAACAACAAAAAAAAGTTAAACCAGACATAACATAATAGAATAAATATAATAATACAATTAAAAACTAATAAATAAGTTAAAAAAAGATAACTCACAATTGAAGACCAAATAGGGAACTACAAAATATATTTATATAATTTATAAAAATTTCCTCATATAGAAAAATGATATGAAAACTATTAGGTAATTACTACGAATGAGGGAAATTAAAGTAGAGAGAGCAAGTATTTACCTAACCAGATTTTTCAAAAATAGAGAAGAGAAAAAGTAGTGGAAAGAAGGTACTGGGCACTATTCGAAAATATGAAAGGCATGGATTTCTCAAAACCCAAGGAATATATGAATTAACAACCTTCAAACCCAAATAAATATAAATAAAATAATTACTGCAAATCTGTAACTACCATTTTGTTGTTGTTAAGTGCCATCAAGTCTGAACCGACTCATATTGACCCCATGCACAAAAGAATGAAATACTCCTGTCCCTGAGCCAACCTCACAATCATTGCTCCACCAGAGCCCATTGCTGCAATCACTGTGCCAATCCATTTCGTTAGGGGTCTTCCTCTTTTTCTCTAAGCCTCCACCTTACTAAACATGATATACTTCTCCAGTGACTGGTCCCTCCTGACAACATGTCTGAAGTAGGAGAGACAAAGTCTGTCCATCCTGACTTCCAAGGAGCACTCTGGCTGTACTTCTTCCAAAACAGATCTGTTTTTCTTTTGGCAGTCCAAGGTAATTTTAATATTCTCCTCCAACATCGTAACTCAAATGCATCAATTCTTCTATAGTGTTCCTTATTCATTATCAAACTTGCACATGCACATGTGGTTATTGAAATTACCATGGCTTAGGTCAGGCACACCTTAAATCTCAAATTGACATCTATGCTCTTCAACACTTAAAAGAGTTGTATAGCAGACTTGCCCAGTGTAATACATCATTTGATTTCTTGACTGCTGCTCCCATGAGTGTTGATGGTTGATCTGACAACTTCAATCTTTTCTCCCTTTATATGGATGTAGTTTATTGGTCCAGTGTTTAGGGTTTTTGTTTTCTTTCCACTGAGGTGTTGTTGTTGTTATGTGCCATGGAGTCAGTTCCGACTCATAACAACCTTGTACAGGGTTTCTGAGGCTGTAAATCTTTACAGGAGCAGAAAGCCTCATCTTTCTCCCACGGAACAGTTGGTAGTTTCAAACTGCTGACCTTGTGGCTCGCAGCCTGATTCGTAACCACTATGCTACCACTGAGGTATAACCCTTACCAAAGGCTGTGGTCTTTGAACTTCATTATTAAGTATTCCAACTCCTCTTCTTTCAGCAAGCAAGGGTATATCTACTGCATATAGCTTTCTCCAATCCTGATGTCTCATTTTTCTTTAGATAATCCAGCTTCTGAGATTTTTTGGTAGCATACAGATTAACTAAATATGGTGAAAGAATAAAACCCTGGTGCACACCTTTCCTAATTTTAAATAATTTGGTGTTCCTTTGTTCAGTTTGAACAACTGCCTCTTGGTCTATGCACAGGTTCCTCTTAGGCACAATTAAGTGCTCCAGCATACTCATTCTCGCCAATGTTGTCCATAGCTTGTCACAGTTGAAAGCCTTTGCACAGTCAATAAAGCATTGATAAATATCTTTCTAGTATTCTCTGCTTTCATCTAAGATCCAACTGACATCAGCACTGATATCCTTCATTCCATGTCCTCTTCTGATTCCATCTTGAGACTTTGGAAGTTCTTTGTATCATCTCTAGAAAAAAATTCTTTGCATGTGATATTAATTATATTATCTGATGATTTCTGCATTTTGTTGGGTCACCTATCTTTGTAATGAGCACAAATATGGATTTCTTGCAGTCAGTAAGCCATGTAGTTGTCTTCCAAATTTCTTGGCAAGGTTGAGTGAGTGCCTCCAGTGATGCTTCAGTTTGATGAATGATTTTGATTTGTATTTCATCAAATCACAGCACCTTGTTCTTTGCCAATGTATTCAATTACCTAGGAATTCTTCAATCTGTATCACTGGCTCTTGATCATATGCTACCACTTGAAATGTTTGAACATCAACCATTTGTTTTTGATATAGTGACTCTGTGTATTCCTTCTATCTACTTTTGATGTTTTCTGCATCATTTAGTATTTTTCCAACAGAATCCTTCAATATTTCAAGTCAAAGCTTGAAGCTTTTTGAATGCTCTCACAGCGTGAGAAATACTAAGCAAGTTCTTCCCTTTTGGTTTTGTTTTTCCAGGTATATGTACATTTCCTTATAATATTTGTCTTTGTCTTTTCTAACTGAACTTTGAAATTTGCTGTTCTTTTATGTGTTCATTTATTCCATTTGCTTTAGCATCTCTACACTGAATAGCAAGTTTCAGAGTCTTTTCTGATACTCAATTTGGTCTTTTCCTTCATTCTTGTCTTCCTAATAACTTATTACTTTCTTCCTATTTGATGTTCTTGATGTCACCCCACAACTCTTCTGGTTTCAGTCTTTACTATATGATGAATCAAATCTGCACTTTAGATGATCTCTAAATTCAGGTGAAATATGTGCAAGATCATATTTTCACCCTTATGGACTTGTTTCAATTTTCTTCAGCTTCAGCCTGAACTTGCATATGAGCAATTGATGACGTGTTCCACAGTCAGCTCCTGGCCTTGTTTTGACTGATGATAATGAAGTTTTTTCACCATCTTTAGTCAAATTGATTTCTGTGTGTTTTATCTTGTGAGGTCCGTGTGTATAGTCATGTTTTATGTTGTTTAAGGAATTTATTTGCAATGAATAAGTCATCTGTATTACAAAATTCTATTATGTGATTTCCAGCATCATTTCTATCACCAAAGCTACATTTTCCAACTACTGACCCTTCCTCTTTATTTCTAACATTTGCATTCCAATCACTAGTAATTAACAATATATCTTGATTGAATTTTTGTTCACTTTAACACTGAAGAAGTTGGTAGAATTCTTCAATTTCATCATTATTGGCTTTAGTGATAAATGTGTAAATTTGAATAATAGTGGTATTAACTAGTTTACTTTGTAAATATATGGCTATTACCCTGTCACAGACAGCATTGGATGATGAATGGAATGACATTCCTCTTCAATTTGTCATTCCTGGCATAGAAAACCACATGACTGTCAGATTCAAAATGGCCAATACCAGTCCATTTCAGCTCAATAATGTCTACAACATCAATAAATACACATTGCATTTTATTTTTGACAATTTCCAATGTTCCTAGTTGCATACTTTGCACATTCCATGCTCCAATTATCAATGCATATTTAGAGCAATGCAGGTCTGAGGGCTTTATTCCATTTGTTTCATCATAGTTAAGTCTACTTTGAGGGGGCAGATCTTCCCTAGTCATATTTTGAGGGCCTTCCAACATGAGGGTATCAACGCCATGCACTATATTTGACAATATTGTTGCGCTCTTTGTCGTGTTTCACTGTTCTGGTGCTGACAGTGTTCTGCTGCTATTCACAAGGTTTTCAGTGACTAAATATTCTGAAGTAGTCCATCTCTCTTTGATTTCATCTGGATAATGTTCACCATGGGTGACCCTGCTGTATTTAAAATACTTGTGGCATATCTTCCAGAATCACAGCAACAAGCAAACCACCACAGTTCATTAAACTGACAGATGAGTGGAGGATAACTACCATAGCATTTCATAAATAACACTTTTATATTTGTTTGCCTACACCTCCCTCCCCCATGAGGTATTTTCATAATCACACCTATGTTGTTGTTCAATAAAATAAATAAGTAAATTACCATGTCATTATTGTTAAATGCTGTTGAGTCAGCTGCAACTCATACTGACCCTGTATACGGTTTCCAAGGAGCAGATGGTAGGTTTCATTCATTGACCTTGTGATCAATAGTCCAGCGTTTATCCTACAGTGTCATATCAGGTCAAAATGGATGTGAGAAGAGACACTGAAACTTGCTCTCCAGTGTAGGGATGCTAAAGCAAATGGAAGAAATAAAGCGGTACAAGAGCTGAAAAGAAAATTTCAATGATCAGCTAGAGAGGATAAAGCCAAATATTACAACAAAATATGCAAAGATCTGGATCCAGAAAACCAAAAAGGAAGAACACACTCAGCATTTCTCGAGCTAGGGGAACTGAAGAAAAAATTCAAGCTTCGACTTTCATTACTGAAAAATACTCTGGGCAAATGATGGGCTCATGCAGAAAGCACCAAAAGAGGAATGAAAGAATACTCAGAGTCACCGTAAAAAAAAAAAAAAAAAAAGGAAACAGTAATGTTTAACCATTTCATGAGGTAACATATGATCAAGAGCCAATGATACTGAAGGATGTAGTCCAAGGAGCACTGAAGGAATCGGCAAAGAACAAGGCACCAGAAATTGATGGAATCAGAATTGAAATCTTTCAAGAAAGTGAGGCGGCACAGGAGGCACTCACTCATCTTTGCCAAGAAATTTGGAAGACAACTATCTGTCCAAATGATTGGAAGAGATCCATATTTGTGCCCATTCCAAAGAAAGGTGACCCAACGGAATGCAGAAATCATAGGACAATCTCTTTGATATCTCAATGCAATAAGGAAATCATCGGACAATCTCTTTGATATCCCATATAGAGTAAAGTTTTACTAAAGGTAATACAGAAATGGCTACATGCATATATTGACAGAGAACTTCCAGAGATTCAAGCCAGACTCAGAAGAGGCAGTGGAATGAGGGATATCTTTGCTGATATCCAATGGAACTTGGCTGAAAGCAGAGAATATCAGAAAGATGGTTACCTGTGCTTTATTGACTACGCAAAGGCTTTTGAAAGTATGGATCATTACAAGCTATGGACAACATTGTGAAGTATGAGTATTCGGGAACACAATTGTGCTCATGATGAATCTGTACCTGGACCAAGAGGCAGTTGTTAGAACAGAACATGGAAACACTGAATGGTTTCAAATTAAGAAAGGTGTGAGACAGGGTTGTATCCTTTCACCATACTTATTCAACCTATAAGCTGAGTAAATAATCTGAGAAGCTGGGTTCTATGAAGAAAAATGTGGCATCAGGATTGGAGGAAAACGCATTAACAACCTGAGATATGCAGATGATATGACCTTGCTTGCTGAAAGTGAAGAGGACTTAAAACATTTATTGATGAAGATCAAAGAGCACAGCCTTTGGTGTGGATTACATCTCAATGTAAAGAAGACAAAAATCCTCACCACTGGACCAATAAACAACACTCTTATCAATGGAGAGAAGATTGAAGTTGTCAAGGACTTCATTCTTCTTGGATCAACTATCAACACTCATGGAAGTAGCAGTCAAGAAATCAAACGACGCATTGCATTAGGCAAATCTGCTGCACAAGACCTTTTAAAAGTGTTGAAGAGCAAAGATGTTAGTTTGAGGACTGAAGCGCACCTGACCCAAGCCATGGCATTTTCAATAACCTCATATGCATGTGAAAGCTGAACAATAAATAAGGAAAACCGTAAAAGAATTGACACCTTTGAGTTGTGGTGTTGGAGGAGAATATTGAAAGTACCATGGACTGCCAATAAAACCAACGGTTCTGTGTTGGAAGAAGTGCAGCCATAGTGCTCCTTGGAGGCCAAGATGGCCAAACTTCATCTCTCATACTTTGGACACATTGTCAGGAGGTTACCATTTACTGGAGAAGGACATCATGTTTAGTAAGGTGGAGGATGAGAGAAAAAGAGGAAGACCTCCAATGAGATGGATTTGGCAGGCGGCATCATCTTTGGACTCAAGCATGACAATAATAGTGAGGTTGGACCAGGATGGGGCAGGTTTCATTCTGCTGTGCATAGGGTCGCTATAAGTCAGTAGCGACTCGGTGGAGGGAGCAGGTAGCAAACAAATGTAGGATGTACATGTTATTAAGTAGAATATACCCATTTTAGGGAAACTTAGGGCCCTAATCAAAAGAGATGTTACAGTAGCCAAAAGGAAAAGAGGAATTCCTGACTAACCACTTGCCATGCAGTCGATTATGACTCATTATGAACTTACAGATTTCAGAGTATAATTGCTCCATAGGATTTTCAGTGACTGATTTTCAAAAGTAGATTGTTCAGGTTTTTCCTCTGAGGCATCTGTGTGTAATTTGGAACCACATTTATTACTGAATATATTAATCATTAGCACCACCCAAAGATTCTAATTTCTGAGTTTTTGTTATTAAGTGTCATCAAGTTCATTCTGACTCATGTTGCTGTTTGTTGTCAGGTGCCATCGAGTCGGAACCGACTCATAGCGACCCCATGCACAGCAGAATGAAACAATGTCCGATACTGGGCCAAACTCACTACCGCTGCCACACTTGAGTCCATCTATGATGCCACCTGGCCAATCCATCTCGTTAGGGGTCTTCCTCTTTTTCTCCGACCCTCCACCTTACCCAGCATGACATCCTTCTCCAACAATTGTTTCCTCCGGAAAATATGTCCAAAGTATGAGAGACGAAGCTTAGCCATCCTGGCCTCCAAGGAGCACTCTGGCTGCACTTCTTCCAAAACAGATCTATTGGTTCTTTTGGCAGTCCATGACACTTTCAGTATTCTCCTCCAACACCACAACTCAAAGGCATCAATTCTTCTACGATCTTCCTTATTCACTGTCCAGCTTTCGCATCCATATGAGGCTATTGAAAACACCATGGCCTGGGTCAGGTGCACCTTAGTCCTCAAGCTGACATTTCTGTTCTTCAATACTTTAATTCCTGTGCAGCAGATTTGCCCAGTGCAATACATTGTCTGATCTCTTGACTGCTACTTCCGTGAGTGTTGATAGTTGATCCAAGAAGAATGAAGTCCTTGACAACTTCAATCCTTTCTCCATTGATAAGAATGTTGTTTATTGGTCCAGTGGTGAGGATTTTTGTTTTCTTGACATTGAGATGTAATCCATATCGAAGGCTGTGCTCTTTAATCTTCATAAGTAAATGTTTCAAGTCCTCTTCACTTTCAGCAAGCAAGGTTGTATCATCTGCATATCGCAGGTTGTTAATGAGTCTTCCTCCAATCCTGATGCCACGTTTTTCTTCATAGAACCCAGCTTCTCGTATTATTTGCTCAGCATACAGGTTGAATAAGTATGGTGAAAGAATACAACCATGTCTCACACCTTTCCCAGTTTTAAAACATTCAGTGTTCCCATGTTCTGTTCGAACAACTGCTTCTTGGTCTAGGTACAGATTTCTTAGAAGTACAATTAAGTGTTCTGGAATACTCATACTTCTCAATGTTGTCCATAGCTTGTCATGATCCACACAATCGAAAGCCTTTGCATAGTCAATAAAGCACAGGTAAACATACTTCTGGTATTCTCTGCTTTCAGCCAAGATCCATTGGATATCAGCAATGATATCTCTAGTTCCACGGCCTCTTCTGAATTCAGCTTGAACCTCTGGAAGTTCTCTGTCAATGTATGATTGTAGCCATTTCTTTATTACCTTTAGCAAAACTTTACTCGCTTGAGATATCAAATACATTGTCCTATGATTTCCGCATTCTGCTGGGTCACCTCTCTTTGGAATGGTCATAAACATTGATCTCTTCCAATATGACTCATAACATCCCTATATAAGGTTTCTGAGAAGTTGCTCATGGGTTTGAACTGCCGACCTTGTATTTTGAAATCTAGTACTGATCCTACAGTGCCAAGTAGGGAATGGGAGTTAGACTAACACCTGATTTCTTAGCATGAGTCAGAAATAAATGGAATAATACCCTTAATGTCGAGATGGGGGAAAAAACCCCACAAACTTGAAACATGTACCTGGTGAAACTAGGAGCAAAGAAAGAAATGAAGATTTTTTTTTTTTTGGTCTCATGAAAATTGAGTGAATTTGTAACCAACAAATCCTTGCTAATGGACCTTTCAAGTATTTCAGGAAGAACAAAGATTTTTCCAGAGGATAGTGTAAAGTTAAAGATGAAACATATAAATCTAAACAACCATTGACTTTATGATACAATAACATCATGACCTAGTGTTAAAATGAAACAGGATGGAAGTAAAACACAGGAAAATGTACAGCTTGGCAAAGGGCACAGTAAAGACCTTTTAGTTTTTTGTTGTCGGGTAAGGACATAAATTAATTTTAGTCTATGTTATGTTCTATTGTGCATAAGGTCGATAACACCTAATGATAGCACCTAACAACAACAACAACAAATGTTGTTATTTAGCATACTACATTCAAGGGTGACTATTGCTGTGTTAGAAATTATTTATTTAAGAAACAATTAGTTTGGTCACGTCCTGCTCCATGGAAGGAGACAGGGAAGTACCCTGGACCTACTGCCGACTGTGGTGCGGCTTAGTCTCGCCATCTTAAAGCCGAATCTTGGCTCCAGAAAACTGGAGAGAAGACCAAGAGGTACGAGAAAAGGTAGAAAATGTGGCAGAGGTCATACAATGGAAAGGCAGAGAGGGCCCCTGCCTCAATTGGGCTTTGAAAGAGGTCAGTCTCCATTTTACATCTGAAACTCAAAATATGAGTTTCCTGAAAGACAAACCTTCAGTGTCTTACTGACATGAGTCGAGTTGACCCTACTCAGCCTATTGACTTAACCCAGCTTGTCAATGGTAGAGTTGTGACCATTCAACCACTTAAAAGGGATTATGGTGTCCAACTGGTAGAAGAGGGAGCTGATGTTTTCATGGCTAAACTGAATATTGAAGTGCATTTGGCTTTAGAACTTGACGTTGCTGCTATTGAAAAAAAAATAAAAATGGCTGTGTTGTGGCTATAGCTTTCTATGATCTCCAAAGTCTGGAAATTTTGTGTAAACATGTCCCATTCTTTCTACATGGAAAACTCATTCCAAAACGAATGCTTCCACCAGAGGCACTGGTACTATATTATACTGATGCAAAGCATTGCGGTTACCTGGAAGAACCTGACAAACTTCCTGAAGCAAAACTTGAACTTGCCAAGAAGTATGGTTATATTGTACCTGATACCATGAAAGATGAACTCCTCAAAATGCTCAGTGCTCAAAAGGATTCACAGCAGATCTTCTTTGGTCTTGCTCCAGGCTCCGTGGTGAATATGACTGCCAAGAATATTCTAAAACTTAAAGCTGAGCATCTCATCAACTTGAAGAAGGTTCAGGGACCTTCTTCAAGGGAGTAGTGTTCTTAGAGAATACTGGAAAGGGAATTATGCATACATATTTCTCATGGACTTCTCTAATGTCTGATTCTCCAGATCTTAATTTTAGTTTGCATTATAATCATGTCTCTCTATTGTTTCTATCTAAATTAACATAAAAATGAAGTAAACAAGAAATAGAATTTGTATGGGTTGTATCTAAAGATACAGACTCCCTTGGTATTCTGACAAGATGGCCTTTATATATTCCTTTCCTTAATTAAACTTTATATAGGCTTTTTTTTTTCTTTCTTTCTTATTTTATTTTTTGTGCTCTTTAAAGCTTTTATTGTGAATTGAGTGATAGTTTATAGGGTAGATCATCAGATTTACACTCGACCAGTCATATTCTGTTTCATTGCAATGATTACAGTCCCCTACATTCAACATTGGTTAACATTATTTACCTCTTTTCTTTCTTTCTTTCTTTCTTTTTTTCTGATGTACAAAAAAGACACAGAAATATATAGTCATTTAAATGGCCAAATTTCACATTTTGCAAGCCAGACTCCTGCCCACAAGCACATAGCCTTTCTCATTCCATATGTCTAGAGTCCTCAGCTGCTCTTTCTCTCCATGCCATTGCCTCTGATTCTTTCTCGACTGCCGCCCCTTTACTGGTTAGGATCCCACGCTCTGCTCTTCCTCTTGATGGTGGAAGGGTCCCCTGTTCCTGGAATGAAAGATTAACTACACCCCCTTTTTGTTTCACATCTTCTGCATTTAAAGTTGTGACAATTGCAATTAGCCATCACAACATTTACTCATTATTGATTCAAAACAATCCTACCTCCATATGCCCCCATCCCCTTTCACCAGACCCATCTGGAGAAGAGGAAAACTATTTATTGGAGAGTCTATCTTACCCCTCTCAATCTGAAACTAAGATTACTCTTGAAAGCTTGTAAGCCAGTCACTTCGTGCCTTTATATCCCCCACATTTTTGGTAGCCAATGTTGAAGTTTTCTGTCCATATTAACCCTGCATAGTAACAGGGCAGGTTTGATCCTTGATGTGATGAATCCTTCCCTCTCAGTTGGAATTTTGAGCAACTACATCCATAAGCAAAGGCCCAGTTCATCAAATTGTAGCAATTTACATTTGCTTCCTGTATCAAACTTCTGTATCTTACTCTAGTCTAGTGCTGATCAGCAAGCCATCCAAGCTAGGTCAAATTCAAGTTTCTGCATTCTTTCACACTCCCTCCCCCCCCACTTCAGATCAGCTGGCTGCTTCACTCTCAGCTCTAGCCCCCAGTTTCTAGGTCAGCATCCATGGGCTCAGAAGTTCCCAAGTTTCCCTAAATTTCAGGCCAGTCAGTCCTTCTTTTCTCTCTCATCTCCAGATCGATAGTTTTCTATGGAACCTGGACAAATTCAGCCTATGTCTTCATTGCTGTATTTCCCCCACTTCCACTCACAAGTAAACCAAGGTAGTCACCAGAAAGTTTAGAAACCTACTAGAGTTTTCTCTGTAAGTTTCAGTCTTGGAAGGGGGTTTTCCAAGATGCGCTGACTTTTGCCTTGATGGATCCCAGGTGAACAGTTTGCTTGTTCTTATAACAGCCACACAGTCCCTTTTTTTGTTTTTTTTTTCTTTCCTTCTGGTCTTTCTCTCAAGAAATATCTTCTGTTCCTCTAGCTGCTCTGGTTTGGTCTGCACGCCCTTTCAATTGGGACTATCCCATCTCTGAAGGTTCTGAATGTGGCTCAGGATTTCACCTACAGCCCCATACTCTCCAAAGGCTTAAAAATAAGCCTACTCCACTGGGCAAATTTTAGTACCCCTTTTAGCTAATCCAATTATGTATAGGATGAAGACGGGGTTACAGGCTTGCTGTAATCATGTTTCCCAATATACCTTAATATCCTATTTAAATGTCTAGTTTACAATTGTAGGCAATGGAAACCAATATCCACAAGACAGTCAAGCACCTTAACATTATTTCCCCTCCTTTACTAAGTCTAGATCCCTGTATCACAGATATAGGTTTCCTTTAGACCTTGCACCACTGAATGACCTCTTATACTGCTCCAGATACCTAATCAGAGAATTATTTAGCTCATCCATTATGGAATTCAGGTAGGTGAATCAGAAAAAAAAAAAAAAATTTGGAGCCAAATGGCCCTTACTGCAAACTCAGCAACTTACTCATGCCATCAATCAACCCCCAACATAATTTTCTTAGTACCTCCCTAAGTCCTTAAGAACCTTGCTGACTTTTTTCAGCAGAGCTGAGCTCAGACTTAGTTCTAATTTCATCTCCCCTGATACTGAAGACTTTTGGGGGGTTTTTTGGAAACATAATGACAAAATATCACATATATAAAGTAGAAAAAAAAAAAAAACACTTGACAGAACATCCAATAATAAATAAAGAAATAAAATTATTGTGCAATACATGTAATAGGATTGATTCAGTGAATATTTACAGAACACTTCAAACATGCACTGGGGACCATACATTTTTACTTCACTGTGGTGCTACAGGATAATGCACTGGATCTGCAAGGTTAATTTGAACTGCAAAATCAACAGTTCAAACCCCAGTCACTCATCAGAAACCCTATAGTGAGTCAGAACTGATTCGACAGCATTTAACAACAACATAATTGAAATTTGACTATATATTGTTATTGTTAAGTGCCATCAAGTGAGTTTTTGACTCTTAGAGACCCTGTATAGGGTTTCCAAGACTATATATCTTTGCTGAAGCAGAAAGCCTCATAATTCTTCTCAGAGTAGTTGGTGGGCTTGAACCACTGACCTTATTATTTGCAGCCCAGTGTTTATCATGCCAAGCCACCCATTGACTATGTGTTTTGTTAGGTGTCATTGATTCATTTCTGATTCTTAGAGTCCTATATAAAGAGGAATGACTGGTGAGTTTCAATCACCCATCTGTGCCATATCAGGATTCCATTGACTATATATTTGGTCAATAATAATAAAATACTGGAATAAAACAAACCAGTCTCTGACCACAATGGTCTAAAGTACAAATTTAGTAACATAAGGAAATTTTACAATCATCTATATAAATACATATATGTAAGCAGTTCGAAACTACCAGCCACTGTGTGGGATAAAGATGAGGCTTTCTTCTCCCATAAAGATTTACAACCTCGGAAACCCTGTACAGGGTTGCTATGGATCAGAACCGACTTGATGACACTTAACAACAACAATATATATATAT
>NW_006408703.1:2510052-2562138 GCF_000296735.1 Chrysochloris asiatica
TAAATTGCTACAATTTGATGAACTTGGCCTAAATGTATGGATATAGTAGCTCAAAATATCAACTGAGAGGGAAAGAGTTTTCACATCAAGTATCAATCCTATCCCCTCTCTATATAGGGTAGATAGGGACGGGCTACGTAAGCATTGGCTACCTAAAATGAGGAGACAATAAAGGCATGAAGTGACTGGCTTATAGGTTCTCAAAAGGGAGTTTAGTTTAAGAGTGTGCAAGGGAAGGAAGAGTCCCTACTGAATAGTTTTCATCTTGTCTAGATGGGTCAGGTGAAAAGAGATAGGGATATGATTTTTATGATTCAATAGTGAATCTGGTAGTTTAGTGGTTATGAATCGGGCTGCGAACCTTAAGGTCAGCGGTTCAAAACTACCAGCCGCTCTGCGGGAGAAAAATGAGGCTTTCTACTCCTGTAAAGATTTACACCCTCGGAAACCTTTTACAGGGTCGCTATGGGTCGGAACCGACTCAAAGGCACTTAACAACAACAACAACAAGTGAGTAATTATTATCATGACTAATTGTGAGTGTCACAACTATAAAGGTAGAAGTTTTGTAACAAAAATGAGGGAGTAATTAATCTTACAGGACAGAAATAGAGGACTCTAGGACCATCAAGAAAGAAAAAGACAAGCAGAGTGCAGGACCCTATCCAGAGAAGCAGCAACACCAGAGATGGAGACAGAGATGAGGACATGGAGAGAGGGAGCACCTGAGGACTCTGGACTCATGGAAAGAGAGGAACTGGGTGCTGGAGGCCAGGAAGCAGGCTTGCAGAATGTGCCCTTTGGTTATTTAAAGTTTATGTATTCCTGAATGTTTCCTCGTACACCACCCCCCTGCAAATTAAAAACAAACAAACAAAAAACAGGGAATGGAAGCAAATACCGTTGAATGATGATACACGGAGGAGATTGTAATCATTGCAGTGAAACGATGGTGTAAAGTCAAGGTTCTGCCATGTGAGCTATCTATCACTCAGTTCACAATAAAAACTTACCAAAAAAAAAAAAAAAAAATCAATTATAAGATAAATGAGAAAATACTTTGAAATGAATAATAAAACACATAATTAACAATGTATATGATATGACTCATGGAGTAAAATAATACTTGTACATTTAAATGTTTAAATTGGAAAATAATAAAAGGTAAAAATTAGTAAACTAAGACTCTACAGCAAGAAAATTGGAAGATAGCAAGCTGGACAACCAATTGGAAAATATTTACTATGGGTTGCATCTCAATATAAAGAAAATAAATAATCTCATAATTAGACCTAGAAATAAAATGAAAATAAATTGAGAGAATATTGAAGTTTTGAAAGACATTATTTTGTTTGGATCTACAATCAATGCTCATAGAAGCAGTAGTCTAATCAAAGGATGTATTTCATTAGGCCTGCCACTCCTCTGTTAGTTTGTATGTTGGCTTGTGATGGCTTGTGTGTTTCTGTAATGTTGGAAGCTATGCTACTGGTTTTTTGAATACCAGCAGGATCATCCATGGTGAACAGGTATCAGCTAAGCTTCTAGACAAAAAAGGGCTAGGAAGAAAGAAAGGCAGACTACTTGAGAATGTTTATCCAGTGGATAGCAGTAGAACAGCTAATGACAACAACAACAATAGAATTAGGAAATCTGCTACAAAAGACCTCTTTAAAGTGTTGAAGCACAAAGAAGTCACTTTGAGGAGACTCAGGTGCACCTGACTCAAGCCATGGTATTTTCAATCACCTTGTTGTTTTAGTTTTGTTATAGTATTTCTAGTCAGTTCTGTCTCATAGCAACCTTATGCACAATAGAACAAAACACTGCCCAGTACAGCACGTTTCTCAAAATTATTAAGCTTGAGCCTATTGCTGCTTCTGTCCTAATCCTTCTTGTTGAGGATCTGCCTTCTTTTCCCTGAACCTCCATTTTATCTAGCATGAAGTCCATCTTCATGGACTGGTCCCTCCTGATAATATTCCCAAAGTATGAAAGATGAAGTCTCACCATACTGACTTCCACGGGGCATTCTGACAGTACTTCTTCCAACACAGACTTGTTTTTTTCTATTAGCAGTCTACTGCACTTTCAATATTTTTTTCCACCACTGTAAATAAAATGCATCAATTTTCCATAGTCTTCCTTATTCACTGTCCAACTCTCACATACTTATGAAGATATTAAAATACTAACATTTGGATCAGGCACACCTTAGTCTTCAAACTGACATCTTTGCTCTTGAGCACTACATACATGTCTTGTGCAGCAGATTTGCCTAATGCAATACCTCTTTTGATATCTTGACTGCTGCTTCCATGAGTGTTAATAGTGGAAAATGAAGTTGTTGGCAACTTCAATTTTTATTCATAATGTTATTTATTGGTTGAGTGATGAGGATTTTTGTTATCTTTACATTGAGGCACAACCCATATTGAAGGCTATAGTCTTTGATCTTCATCAGTAAATAAATTAAATCCTCTTTGCTTTCAGCAAGCAAGACTGTATAATCTGCATATCACAGGTTTTTAATGAGTCTTCTTCCAATCCTGATGCCACATTCTTCTTCATGTAATCCAATTTCTCAGACTATTTGTTCAGTGTACAGATTAAATAAGTATGGTGAAATAATGCAATCCTAGCACATACCTTTCCTTATTCTAAACCATTCAATATCGCCTTGGAGCAACTGCCTCTTGGTCTATATACAGGTTCCTCATGAGTGCAATTAAGTGTGCAGGAAAACTCATTCTCTGCCATGGTGTCTATAGCTTGTCATGATTCACACAGTCAAAAGGCTTTGTGTAGTCAATAAAGCACAGGTAAACATCTTTCTTGTATTCTCTGCTTTCATCCAAGATCCATCAGATGTCAGTAATAGTATCCCTTCTTACATGTCGTCTCTGAACCTGGCTTGAGTCTCTGGTAGTTACTTGCACTGTTAAAGTTATTTTTAAATTATCTTCAGCAACTTTTACTTGCATGTGTTAATAATATTCCCCAATGATTTCCACATTCTGCTGGGTCACCTCTCTTTGAAATGGGTACAGATATTGAGTCTTATCCAATCACTTGGCCACGTAGCTCTCTCTCAAATTTCTTAGCATAGATGAGTGAGCACTTCCAATGGTGCATCAGTTTGTTCAAAGATTTTAGTTAATATTCCATTCATTCCTGAACTTTCTTTTTTTTCCAATGTCTTCAGTGCTGCTTGGATTTCTTCCTTCAGTACAATCAGTTCTGGATGATATGTTACCTCTTGAAGTGGATGAACACGAACCATATCTTTTTGGTACAGTGACTCTGTGTGTTCCTTCCATTTTCTTCTGATGCTTTCTGAATCATTCACTATGTTACCCACATTGTTTTTGTTATTGTTGTTAATTGCAATCAAGTTGATTCCAACCCATAGCAACCCTGTATAAGGTTTCCAAGGAGTAGCTGGTGAGCTTGAACCACCAATCTTGCTCTTCAAAGTAACTTTGTAGTTCAGCGCATTAACCCACAACACCACATCAGGACTCCATATTGTTCATTATTGTTGTTAAGTGCTGTCAAATCAGTTCTGACCTATAGTAACCCTGTATAGGGTTTCCAAGGAGAGGTTGGTGAGCTTGAACCGCCAACCTTGGGGTTCAAACCAACTTTGCAGTCCAGTGTGTTAACCCACAGTGTCACACCAGGACTCCATATTGTTTATGTTGTTGTTGTTGTTAAGTGACGTTGAGTTAATTCTGACCCATAGCGACCCTGTATAGGATTTCCAAGGAGTGGCTGGTGAGCTTAAACCACTGACCTCGCAGTTCAAATGACTTTGCAGTCTGACGCATTAGCCCACAGAACCACACCAGGACTCCATATTGTTCATAGAATCTTTAAATTTTTCAAATTAAGGCTTGAACTTTTTCTTCAGTTCTTTCAGCTTGAAAAATGCTAAAGTATGTTTTCCCCTTTTGTTTTCTAACTCCAAGTCTTTGCACATTTCATTGTAATACTTGAACCTGTCTTCTCTAGCTGTCCTTTGAAAGGTATCTGAGGTGATTTAAAATACCATGGTTGAGGTCAGGCTCACCTAAGTCTTCAAACTGATAACTTAGCTTTTGAAAGCTTTAAAGATGTTTTGTGCAATAGATTTGTCTAATGCAATATGTCATTTGATTTCATATCTGCTGCTTACATGATGAGTGCTGACTGTGGATACAAGCAAAATGAAGTCTTTGACAACTTCAAACTTGTTTCTATTTATCCTGAAGTTATTTATTATTCCATTTGTGAGTATTTTGTTTTCTTTACATTAGGGTGCAATACATACTGAGGGCTAAGGTGCACCTGACCCAAACCATGACATTTTCAGTAACCTCATGTGCATGTAAAAGTTGAACAGTAAATAAGAAAGACTTCAGCAGAATCAGTGCATTTGGATAATGGTGAGTGGTGGTGTGCCATGGAGTCGCTTCCTACTCATAGCAACCCTATACAGGGTTTTTAAGGCTGTAAATCTTTATGGATGCAGAACGCAGTTGGAGAATATTATTAAAAGTACCATGGCTGCCAGAAGAACAAACAAGTCTGTGTTTGCAGCATTTTATCTCTCACACTTTGGACATGATATTAAGAAGGACCAGTACCTGGAAAAGGACATTGTATTTTGTAAAATTGAGAGTCAGCAAAAAAAAAAGTTAAACCCCAATGAAATGGATTGACACAGTGGTAGCCACAAAGAGGCTCAACTGTAATAATGGCGAGGATAGTGCATATCATGGCAGTGTTGTGTTCTGTTGTCGCTTTGAGTTGTATCTGATTTGATGGCACCTAACAACAACAGAGATGGTAGATATTTAAAAGATATTGAAAGAAAGTTATGAATGACTTCATACTAACACATTTGCAAACTTAGTTAAAATAAGTATCTAGAAAAATAAAACAATAATATTGAACTAAGAATTAATTGAAGAGTAACAAGGAAGCTGCAAGCCACAGCATAACATGGATGAACCTTGAGGACATTATGCTGAGTGAAGTTAGTCAGTCACAGAAGGACAAATATTGCCTAAGACCATTATTGTAAAAGCTTACAAGAAGATACCCATACTAAAAGGGGAAAAATAAATTCTTTGTTGGTTACCAGTGGGGATGGAGTGTGGAGGTGAAGGGGAGGTAAAGGGAGGGGATGGTAGAGCACAGGATAGGGACAGACACATCATAGTTCAGGTGTTGGGGAGGGCAGTACACAAGAAAGGGGAGGTGGTGGAAGAATAAGGTAGCTAGGGGAACACTGAGACAGGTTTGCATGGGCTAAATGGGACAGAGGTTAATAGTGATGTAGGCTAACCTTTGAACAACAGGGTTCTGTGATACAGGGAGTGAGGCATAATCTGAAGAGGGTAAATAATGTTAAAATGCTTGACTGTTTTATGAATATCAGTTTCCTTTGCCTACTATTATAAAATAGATACTTGAGTGGGATCAAAAAGAATATTGGTAAACATGGTTATAGAAAGCTTGTAGGCCTGTCTTCACCCTATAAGTGATTGGAATACTTAAAAGGGGTTCTAGAACTTGCCCAGTGAAATAGGCTTCTAGTAGAGCATTTGCAGTGTATAGGACCATAAGTGGAATCCTGAACCCCATCCAGAATCTTCTTCGGTGGACATTCCCACTAGAAAGGATAAGAAGACCAGCCTGGAACAGATAGAGCAACAGAAGGTACATATGCAAAGAAAGACCTGCAGGAAAAAATCAAAACAAAAATGGCAGTATGATTGGTTACTATAGGAATAAGCAAGTTGTTCACTGGGAAGCCATCATGGCAAGCAATCAAGTCCCTGAAGGGACAAACCCTCCTCCAAGGCTGAAATTCAAAGGAAACACATGAGCAGGCATGGAAACTTGCTGGCAACAACATTGGCCTATTGGTGAGTGGAAAAAGTAGAAAGGCAGCAATGAAGAAATAGGCTGTATTCAACCATATTCCATAGACTCCTATTGACCTGGAGATGAGTGAGAAAAGAGAAAAGTTTGGTTGATCCAAAGTGTGGTGAGACCTGGAAACTCCTGAGACCAAGGACAAGGACATAGCCACAGAGGACTAGAGCTGAGAGTGAAGCATCCAGCTGATATGAAGTGAGGAAGACACATAAGAACACTCAAACTTGCAGATAGTACCCATTTGACCTAGCCTCAATGGCTTGATAATCAGAACTTGACAAGGGGAAGATTAAAAAAAAATTAATAAAGGAAACGAGTGTAAATTGCTACAATTTGATGAAATTAATCTATACTCATTGATATAGTAGCTCAAAATACCAAGAAAGAGGGAAAGAGTCTTCATATCAATTATCAATCCTATCCCCTCTGTACATAGGATAGATAGGAAGGGGCCACTTAGATATTGGCTACCTAGAATGAGGGGGCAATAAAGGCACAATGTGACTGGCTTACAAGTTTTTAAGAGAGAGTTTAGTTTAAGTGTGCAGGGGAAGATGGAGACACCACTGAATAGTTTTCATCTTGTTTATATGGGTATAGGTGAAAAGAGATGGGCATAAGATTCTTATGATTCAATAGTGAGTAATTGTTACCATGACTAATTGTGACTGTCACAACTGTAATGATAGAAGTTTTGTAACAAAAACAGGGGAATTGTTAATCTTACAGTCCAGAAACAGAGGACACTAGGCACATCAAGGGAGAAAAGCAAAGGTGTAATGCGGGACCCTATCCAGAGAAGCAGCGACACCAGTGATGGAGACAGAGATGAGGACATGGAGAGAGGAAACAGCTGAGGACTTTGGATTCATGGAAAGAGAGGGACTGAGTGCTGGCATCCAGGAGGCTGACTTGCAGAATGTACCCTTTGGTGGTTTAAATTATTATATATTCCTGAGTGTTTTTGTGTACATCTCCCCACCCACCCAAAAAGAATAAAAAAAAAGAGGCAATGGAAGCAAATACTGTTGAATGATGATGCACGGAGGAGATTATAATCATTGCAATGAAATGATGGTGTAAAGCCAAGTTTCTCCCATGTAAACTATTATAAATAATAATAATCAAAAATAAATAATAATAATAATAAAAAAATATGGCCTTGGTGATAAAACAATGGTGCAGAATACATTATAAAATTTTGCAAGACCAATGACTTACTCAATGCCAACTGTATACATGGAACTCTAAAGGAATCAACTCAGCAACATCTATGAAGACGCTGGAGAAGCAAAACATAATCAATCAAATGAAGATAGGTGCCAACTTCAGAACAGATGTTGCATCAACAGCTCAAATACAAATTCAAGATGAGGATAAAATAATTAAAACAAGTACAGAAGAATTAAAACATAGCCTTAAGTATATTCCACCTGAATTTAGAGACTATCTCAGGAAGAGATTTGACATATTGAACACTAGCAACCAAAGATCAAATTAGTTGTTGTTAAGGATGTTGAGTCGATTCTGACCCATAGCAAGCCTGTATAGAGTTTCCGAGGAGCATCTGGTGAGCTTGAACCATTGATCTTGTGGTTCAAACTGGCTTTGCAGTCCAGCTCACTAACCCACAAGGCCACACCAGGGCTTAAGAATATCATGAATAAAGCAAAATACTGTTAAAAAGACAGGAAAGAAAGAAAAGAGCAATATTATTAATATCACTTATAAGGTAAATTTTGCTGAAGATAATTCAAAAATGGTTGCAGCAGTACATAGAAATGACTTGTCAGAAATTCTGCTAGATTCAGAAGAGGATGTTGAAAGAAGGATATCATTGATGTCAGATGGGTCTTGGCTGGAAGCAGAGATTACTAGAAAGTTGCTTACCAGCATTTCACAGGCTATGCAAAGGGATTCAAATGTGTGTATCATAGCAAACTATAGATAACATTGCAAAGAATAGGAATTATAAAACGTTTAATTGTGCTCATTTGCAACCTATACATAGACTATGAGATAGTAGTTCAAAAAAACCAGTGGATACTGCATAGGAATGTGAGTCAAGTTTGTATCTTTTCACCACATTTATTTAATCTGTTGTTGTTGTTGTTAAGTACCATCAAGTTGGTTCTTATTTATAGTGACCCTGTATAGGGTTTCTGAGGAGCATCTGGTGAGCTTGCACAGCCGAACTTGTGGTTCAAACTAACATTGCAGTCCAGTGCATTAACCCATAGTGCTACACAGGACTCCTTTATTTAATCTGGATGGTGCGGAAATAATCTCAGAAACTGGATTATATGAAAAAAGACTGTGCAATCAGCATTGGAGGAAAATTTATTAACGGTCTGTGAAATGTAGAGACAGAATCTTGCTTGCTGAAAGTGAAAGAACTTGATGCCTTTACTGTTGAAGAACAAAGATTGCCTCTTTCAGTATGGATTCTACCTCAACATAAAGATAACAGAAATATTCAGAAGTGGACCAATAAGCAACATCATGGTAAATGGAGAAAAGTTTCATGTTGTCAAGGATTTTATTTTACTTGGATCCACAATCAAAGCCCATGGACTCAGCAGTCAATAAATCAAGCATTAGGCAAAATGTGATACAAAAGACATCTTTAAAGAGTTAAAGAGCAAAGACGTCAATCTGAGGAGTAATGTAAACCTGACCCAAGGCATCATATTTTCAATCTCCTCTTATGCATGTGAAAACTGGACAATGAATAAGAAAGACAAGAGAAGAATTAATGCATTTGTATTATAGCACTGTTGGAGGATATTGAATATAATATGGACTGCCAGAAGTACACACAATCAGCCTTGGAAGAAGTACAGCTGGAATGTTTGATAGAAGTAAGGATGGTGAGTCTTCATCTTAAGTACTCTGAGCAAATTAACAGGAGGTACCAGTTCCTGGAGAAGGACAACATGCTTGATAAAGCCGAGGGTCTGCAAGAAAGAATAAGATCTTTAACTAGATGGATTAACACAATGGTTGTAACAATGGACTCAAACATAGCAAAAATTGTGAAGAAGGTGTAGGATTGGACAGTCTTCTTCCATTATTCATAGTGTATATACAAATATTAATCAACTGGACAGAACCTAACAATGAAAACATTGTAAACAAATGTATTGCTGTTATTAAGTACCGTACATTAAGTTCCAATTCATATGAACCCTACATACAATAGAAGGAAACACTGTCTTGTCTAGTGCCATTCACACAATAATTTTTGTGAACTCTTAGTCATATTTTGAGTGCCTTCCAGCTAAAGGGGCTCATCTTCCAGAATTGTATAAGAAAACATTTCACTGCTGCTCATAAGGTTTTCAGGTGCTAATTCCTCATAAGTGAACCAACCTCCTATTTCTTCTGTCTGTTCTTAGCGTGAAAGCTCTACTGAAACCTGTTCACCTACTGGTATTTGAAACACCAGTGGCACAGCATTCAATCTCAAAGCAATATGCAAGCCACCACAGTATGACAAACTAGTAGTTGTTTATAAATGGTCTGTTGTTGTTGTTAAGTGCTATAGAGTCAGTTCCAATTCATAGCTACTCTGTATAGGGTTTCTGAGGAACAGCTGGTGAGCTTGAATCACTGACCTTATGGTTCAAGGACCTTGCAGTCCAGCACATTAACCAATAGCGACACACCAGTACTCCATATAAATGTTTGCTGTTGTTGTTGTTGTTGTTAAGTGCCATCAAGTTGGTTCCGACTCATAGTAACCCTGTATAGGGTTTCCAAGGAGTGGCTGGTAAGCTTGAACCACCAATCTTGCAGTTCAAACCATTAATTCAAAGCCCCACACCAGGACTCCAAACAGTTGAAGAAAACAATGACAACAACAACAACAAAACTTTATTAAAGTTGCTAGCATACTAGTTAGAAGAAACCTTTCATATGATGAGATTTAGCCATACAAACCTACAATAGCATCACATCTCATGACAGAGAATTATTAGACACATTTCTTTAAAAAAAATTAGGAGCAAAATTTAGATGTTCACTCTCAATGTTTCCTATCAAAAATATTCTGGACTTTTTACCAAGCATGGTCAAAAAGAAAAGTGAGCAAAAATAATAGGTTTTAAAAGAGAAGAAACAAAACTGTTATCATTGGCAGTTGATATGGTAGTCTAGAACAGGGGTTGGCAAACTGTTCTTGCCATCTGTTTGGTAAACCAAGTTTTATTGGAACATAGCTATGTTTATTCATTTATGTATTGTCCATGGCTGCTTTTAGGCTACAATAGCACAGAGGCAGAATGATCATAAAGTCTAAGATAATTGCTACGTGGCCCATATAGATAGATGTTTGTCAGCCCCTGATCTAGAACATAATATTATTAGAATTAAAATAGTTTTCCACATTTGTCAAATATATTAGCAAAAATTAAGTTACATTATTTTATACTTGCAACAAGCTCTTAAAATATATATATTTGCAATAATCACTTAAAATTTGTATATAAATGCATGTCACAAAATATTCTAATCTAAATAACAGAAATGTAGCAGAATTCTAAAACCATAAGTAGAAAGAAACTGTTAAAAATTAATCAAACACGGCAGAGACTTCCACAGATGGAGGGAAAGGCATTACATTTGTTGATACCAAGATTCAAAATTGGAAAACTTAATTCTTAAATATTTCCAAATTCAATTAGAGTCTTAACAAAACTGCTACTGAGTTTTTCATGGAACTTGAAAATGCATTTTTAATTAAAAAAAAAAAAAGATTAAGAATATTTAACATATTCTAAATGGAGGGAAAACTGTGGGAGATATTTTTCTAGTAATGACTCATTGAAAATAATAACATTTAAAATAGATATTGAGGTGAAGACAGAGATAACAAGCCAATAAGCAGAAAAGATAACTCACACATACAAAAATATGAAAACTTGATCTAAATTAAATGTGACATTAGAACTCAGTGAGGAAATGTACTGTTGAGGAGAATTCTTCATTCATTGATGTTGCTGTTGTTAAGTCCACTGAGTCTGTTCTGACTCATAGCTACCCTATATAGTGTTTCCAAGGAGTGGCTGATGAATTTGAATAGCAAACTTTGCAGTTCAAACTGACCTTGAGGTCAAGTCCTTATCCTATAGTGCCTAGCATACACAAAATTAATTTCAGATACATTAAAATATTAAACATGCTAAAATATTGATCAAATCTTTACAAAATTAGGTTTATCATTAGGTATTGTCAAGTTGATTTTGACTCATAGCGAGCCTATGCACAACAGAAAGAAATAACTGCCTTGTTGTGTGCCATCCTAAATATCATTCCTATGTTTGAGTTCATTGTTGCTACCACTGTGCCAATCAATCTCAATAGGAATTTTCCAGGAACTAGTACCTCCAAACAACATGTCCAAAATCCCAAAGAAGAGGAATGAAGTCTCTCCATTCTCACTTCTAAAGTGCACACTATCTATACGTTTTCCAAGACAAATTTGTCTGTTCTTCTGGCAGTCCATGATATTTTTAATATTCTTCTCCAATACCGTAAGTGAAATGCATCAATTCTTCTAAGACTTTTCTTATTCACTGTCCAATTTTCACATGCATATGAAGATACTGAAAATACCATCCTTGGATCAGGTGTACCTTAGTCTCCAAACTGACATCTTTGCTCTTAAACACTTTGAAGGGGTCTTGTGCAGCAGATTTGCCTAATGCAATACATTGATTTCTTGACTTCTGCTTCCATGAGTGTTGATAGTGGAACCAAGCGAAGTGAAGTCTTTGATAACTTCAATCTTTTCTCCATTTATCATGATGTTACCTGTTGGTCCAATGGTGAGGAATTTTGTTATCTTTACATTTAGGCGCAGCTCCTATTGAAGGGTGTGGTCTTTGATCTTCATTAGTAAGTATTTTATATCTTCTTCGGTTTCAGCAAGCAAGGCTGTATTATTTGCATATCACAGGCTGTTAATGAGTCTTCCTCCAATCCTGATGCCATGTTCTTCTTCAAATAATCTAGATTCTCAGGTTATTCGCTCAGCATAAAGATTGAATAAGTATGGTGAAAGAATACAAATCTGTTGCACACCTTTCTTGATTTTAATCCATTTGTTGTTTCCTTGTTCTGTTTGAATGACTGCTTCTTGTTCTATGTACAGATTCCACATGAATACAATTAGGTGTTATAGAATACTGATTATGTGCAAATTGTCTGTAGCTTGTCATGATCCACACAATCGAAAGTCTCTGCATAGTCAATAAAGAACAGGTAAACAAATCGTTCATATTCACTGCTTTCAACCAAGATTCATCTGATGTCAGCAGTGATATACCTCGTTCCACACCCTACTTTGTATCTGGCTTAAACCTGTTACATTTCTCTGTTAAAGTACTGTTTCAATTATCTTTAGCAAAATTTTAGCTGCATGCAATATTAATGATATTGTCTGATGATATGCACATTTGTTGGTTCACCTCTCATTGGAATGGGCATACATTTGTATTTCTTCAATCAGAAAGGTCAAATTCTTGGCATAGATGAGAAAATCCTCCAGTGCTACATTAGTTTGTTGAAATATTGCAATTTATATTCTGATAATTCCTGGAGACTTGTTCTTTCCCAGTGCCTTGAGTGCACGTTAGACTTCTTACTTCCTTCAGTAACATTGGCTCTTGATCATATGCCATCTTTTGAAATGGTTGAATGTCATCTTTATATATATATATGTTGTGACTTTGTGCATTCTTTCCATAGAATCCTTAGTATTTCAAGTCAAGGCTTGATTTTTTTCTTCAGCTCTTTCAGGTTGAGGAATACTGAGTTTATTTTTCCCTTTTGGTTTTCTAATTTCAGGTGTTTGCATATTTCATTATAGTACTTTACTTTGTATTCTCAAGGTGCTTTTTGAAATGATCTGTTCAGCTCTTTCAGTTTCTCATTACTTCCATTTGTTTTAGCATCTCTGTGCTGAAGTGCAAATTTCAGAGTTTTGTCTTTTATTTTGGTCTTTTTCTTATTTCTTGTCTTCTTAATGCTCTTTTGCTTTCTTCCTTTATAATCAACTTTTCTGCTCTTCAGTTATTAGTGTCTAATACATGAAATCTGTTCTTGAGATGATTTCTAAATTCAGGTGGCATATGTTCAAAGTCAAATTTTGGCTCCTGTGTACTTGTTTTAATATTCCTCAGTTTTATCCTGAACTTTCGTATGGGCAATTGATGGTCTGTACCATAGTCTGCCTGGTCATATTTTGGCTGATGTTATGGACATTTCCACTGTCTTTTCCCACAGGTAAGTCAATTGGATTTTTGTGTATGCCATCTAGTGAGGTCCATGTATGTAGTTGTCTTTTATGTTGTGTAAAAGCGGTATTTGCAATTAATAGGATCTTGGTCTTATGAAATTCTATCATGTGATCACTAGCATTGCTTCTATTAATAAGACTGTATTTTCCATATTTTTGACAACTTCCAATTTTTCTATATTCATACTTAGTACATTCAATATTCTGATTACTAATGGATATTTATACTTTATACTTGCTTCTCCCCTTTTTCAGTTGTGTCCCATCAGCAAATGAAGGTCCCCAAAACTTTACTTCATTCACATCTTCAGGGTCAACTCTACTTTGAGGAGCAGCTCTTCCACAGTAGTATTTTGAATGTCTTCCAAGCTGAGGAACTCACCTTCCAGCACGATATCTGCCAATATTCTGATGCTACTCTTCATCATGTTTCAATATTCAATATTTTAATGCTGTCTGACAACGTTCCACTCCTATTCATGAGATTTTCAGTGGCTAAACATTCAGAAGTAGTCTGCCTCTCCTTCTTTCTAGTCTATCTTAGTCTGGAAGTTTATCTGAAACCTGTCCACTATGAATGTATCTTTCTGATATTTAAAATACAGGTGGCATAGTTTCCAGAATCACAGAGTCACACAAACTACCAAAGTATGATGAATTTACAGACTACTAGTGGTTTCTTGGTATAGGTTTTATAAAATGTAAATATATAGCATGTTCTAAAAAGGATTAAGGGTTTGTACTTCAAATAAGTAAAAGGATATCAGACTTTTTAACAATAGGCAATTCTTTTATTCTACAAATGCTCAAATGTGTGTGTGTATACAAAGGAGCTCTGGTAGCATAGTGGTTACGAATTGGGCTGCGAACCACAAGATAGCAGTTCAAAACCATCAGCTGTTCCGCAGGAGAAAGATAAGGCTTTCTGCTCCGTAAAGATTTACAGCCTCGGAAACCCTGTACAAGGTCGCTATGAGTTAGAACCGACTCCATGGCACACAACAACATATATATATATATATATATATATGAAAGTAAAAATGTATTGCTGCTCAGGTTGCAGTTCATACACGCATGGGTTTATTTCAAACAAAATGTTTTTATACGTATCTTTGTGATCAGTGGATAGCTGTAGACAAGTTCTCTCATTAGTTCATGTTTTACTCTCCTTAGGTTACCTTCAAAGGAAGGACAATCCACTCAGTGACTTTTTAGGAAGTCTGCTGAGCCAGCTAAATTCAAGACAGAGAGGTCAGTTCAGATGATTATGGTAACTATTTTTGAGGATTTCCAACAGGTAATATTGAGAGAGTTTTTCTCTAAGGACACAAGAAAATCAAAAGGGCTTTATATTAAGAAGTTTCAAGAAAATGAAAATCTGAATAGTTGAGAAAAGGGCAGGAAGGTTGCCTGTAGGAATTTTTTCCCATTACAATGAACTGCTTATTCTTCAGGAGTAACAAAGGCAGAATTACACTGTAGTCCATACACCCTAAAGCTCTGGTCACTTCTTTTTGCTTCACAGATTCAAATAACATTTAATTCAACATGATTTAAGTCCCTTGTGGACTAGAAAACTTCCATTTTGACATGGTGTAAAGCATAAAGCATATAATTCTTCAATTAAGGGTTAGAGAAATGGAAGCATCCCTTTCAGAATTGTATAGACCTAAATGGGGGATATGTCAAGAAAAAATTGCATATTCTTATATTTTTATTTAATAAAAGTTTTTATGGTATTGTAGCCATAGCTTTTAATGTACACACATACACTCTCATATAGCCACTAAATGTTTGATATTGAGAGTTTGATATGGCATTCAACCTTCAACCTCTAGATTTTACATACGGTAAGCTAAAAAAGAAGAAAAACAAATACCACCATATACCATTTGTAATTCTTTGTTTTTCAGAGTCACATTGGAAAATGTGCTGTATCCATTAACCTTTTTGCAAAGAGCAGAAAGTAAGCTAGTTAACATTTGACAGTTTTGCAGAGCCTATAGACTTTTAATGAAAAATGCACAGCTACGGCTATTCTCTGCGTATCTGTCAGTTACAGAGAGTTTGTTACAAGCAGAGCCATTACTTTCATTGTTTTCCTTCCCTAGTCCCCCACATTCTGCCAGTAAATATAAATTGAGGCAGCATTTTCATAATTATCTTGTGAGTTTTAATTTGCTCATTTTGTAATCCCATCTTGAAACCCATCTCCAGTTCCTTGTTAATGGTTTATTCTATGCACAATGAATGCATTTTACAGTTTTTGTAAGTAAAGTTTGATAATGATCCTGTAGGAGAGTCCAGAATTAGCTATGTTGTCTTTACAGTAAACAAGAAAATGCTAAACTAATGGAAACAACATCTTCTTCTCTGGCCTTGCAACGTATCCAGCAGGCTTCTATAATCACAGAATGATTAAAAATGATGATGGTATCATGAAATATTTGTGCAAGGGACAACACAAATACAGGTGTTATAATGACAACAGGGTGACAGAATCACAAAAGGAAAAAGGGGAGAACAGATTTTCCAGTCTAGCATCAGTAAGTGAATGGCCTTCTTGGCATATCATTAATAGCCTGGGATTTCACTCAGTAATTGGCTATTACAAAACTTTAACCATTTGCTCAGAGCTAGTTCAAAACACCCCAGAGCTGATTGTCAATCCTTTACAAATGTAGGCAATAAAGTATGCACCCTTTGATGATTGATTTTTAAGCTGTATTATCAGCAGGGTGATCTCAACTTCAGGTAGCAGCTTTTGTTAGTTTAATAATATATATGTTGTTGTTGTTGTTAAGTGCCATTGAATTGGTTCCCAGACCTCTGCCTCAACCTACCAAGTTTCAAATAATGCCCAGAGGCAAACGGGAAGAAAAAAATAAAAACACTTTAAATCTTTTGAATGTACAAACTTGAATAAGTCAATGCCATAAGTAAAGGAAATAACAGTGAAATGGGACTTTTAATATGTTTTGTCAAAGAGCCCTCTATCTCCATGTAGAATCAAATTTCTCTTCTTAATTGCTATAAATAAACATTATGAACTCAAGAGGAACTAGTATGTTTCTTTTATATCAAAATTAAATGTAGACTTTTCCTGCTTCTAAGAACGTTAAAACATATTCTTTTAAGTAGCTATAGTTATGAGATATACTTGCTTGCTATGATACTTTATAACCCATATATGAAGTGAACTGAAAATGTAGGAATGTATACTTAGACTGTTGAGAAGAGAGTGATGCAGAGGGCTGTCATGGGAGGGAAGTGGTGGTAAAACACCTTGAAGGGAGACTGCTTCAGGCCCTATTCCCACATGTTTCACATTGTAGCTTAGTGTGCTAACTCAGAGCACCTCACCGCACTGCACAGTGGGAAGTGTGAAGCTGAGCACCTCTGATAGCGTTTTCTCCCCGCAGCCTCTCACAATTATCAAAACACCAATATAGCAAAAGACCTCTCAGTCAAAAAACAACGTTGAATGTGCTCTTGTTGGTCCATGTATATTGAAATGTACGAAAATACACATACATAATGTAAATATTAAGAACAATATAAAATACTATAGCATTTTTATAAAATATAATATTTTGAAGGGTACAACAAATGCATAAATTAGGACTTTTTTCTGCACAGTTTTATTTTATTCATTTGTGGATTTCATTGACATGGGAAGTGTGCTGGCATCCAGCTAATATTTGAAGTGACAGCATGTACGGAAACAAATGTAAACATGTAGAGTTATAGTAAGAAGGATAAATAACAGTTAACTGGAAAAAGAAGAGATTTTTATAGCAAACGGCATATATATTAAAAAAAAAAAAAAGTAAGGTATTGGTCCTTTTAATTTTTGGTCTACTAGCTTTGAGTTGGGAGTCCTGGTGTGGCACTGTGGATTAATAAGTTGGACTGAAAAGTGGGTTTGAACTGCAAGGTTGACAGTACAAGTTCAGCAGTCCATCTTCAAAACCCTATACAGGATCACTGTGAGTCAGACATGACCCAATGGCACTGAGCAACAAGAAGAAGCTTTGAGTTGAGAGTCCTGGTATGATGCTCTAGAATAAGCACTACACTGCTAACCACAAGGTCAGTGGTTCAAGTCCACCAGTTGCTCCTTGAAAAACCTATACTGAGTTTCTATGAATCAGGAGTAACTTGACAACATTTAATAACAACAGCTTTGAGTCAGAATACACTCAAAGGCACTTAACAACAACAAGGAGTTCTGGTGATGCAAGGGTTATTTATATATATATATAGTTTAGGCTTCTCATCTAAAAGTTAGCAGTTTGACCCCACCCACCACACTCAGGAACTCCATTGGAAAAAGACCTGACAATAAAGACTTGTGTCTTTATACAGCACAGAAAATGCTTTGAGGTATTTCTACTCTATCACATGGGATTGCTATGAATCAGAACACGACAACAACATTTTTAACTTATAACAGACTAAACTAGACCATCAAAATCATTTACTTGCCACATGGTAAAAAAATGTAAACTTTTTCAGCCCAAAACTTGTTGCCATCATGAAGGAAATTAGGGAATAGTCTGCCATGTTCAAGAGGAACACATCACTAGGAGTATAGTTCTGTATTATTTGTTTGCTGCTCTTCACTCCAAAGTTTTCATATATAGTTTTTAACTTCATTATCTTTTATCTGAAAGGTCAATTATTAAATTAATTCAACTATGAGAGTTGTTGTTAAGTGCCATCGAGTAGGTTCAGATTCATAGCGACCTTGTATAGGGTTTCTGTGGAGCAGCTGGTGGGTTTGAACTGCTGAACTTGTAGTTTGTAGTCCAGTGCTGATCCTACAGCACCACACCAGGAGTCAACTATAAGAGTAAGATTCACTTATTGTGAGTTATTTCTTCTGTATTATCCTGATAGTCCTGAGAACTTTGATCTTGATTTTGTAGACTAATGTGCTAATTAATTCAGAAATGTAAATTTTATTGTGGGAAGGATCCTTCCCTTTTTTGTTCATTTATGAAATTTGATCATGTGAAAAGTGTCCTAGGAACATGAAGATTAGAAAGATAAATCACTGTTGATCACTGCTAGAGATTGAACAGAAATGCAATAATGAAAACTATACCAGCAGTAGTATGGACAAAAATAGTGTTTCAAAAGCATGTTTAATCATATCAGAAATATGACAGGGAAAAGCAGAGCAGACAATAACTTTGTTTGAGGTTAGAGAGGCAAATGCATTTAGGATAAAGTGTAAATGTAGACATTAAAGGAGGAACACACTTACGTGAAATAAACATTGGTGAAGGTGATATATCATGAGAAGTAAGACAGATTTAGCAAACTGGCAGAAATCCAGTATGTCCACAGGGTCTGCCATGCTTGGAAGCATATACTTTACCCTGTACCTGTTAGGATGATGTTAAAGAATTTTTATTTGGGTTGTGACAAAATCAATTTTTGTTGGTAACGGGGGAAGATCATTCCAGTTATAACATATGGGTTGCATAAGGTCAATTAGATGACGTTTGGGTACTTCTGGTTAATAGTAAGAGAACATTCAATCTAAATACATTTATACCATTAAGACGATTAATTTGGTCATAATTAGTGCTAAGTAGAATTCCTGAATAATTCAATCAGGGTTGAAGTATCATTTTTCTCTGAAGCTTCATCCTGGCCTCTTCTGTGTGTTTTCTTTTTCTCCATGAGTACAAGATGGATGCCATCAGCGTACTGGGCTCACACATTTTTCTTTCTTATTTAAGGACCCCTGGTGTGGTGCTGTAGGTTAATGTGCCAGACTGCAAAGCTGTTTGAACTGCAAGGTTGGTGGTTCAAGCTTACCAGCTGCTCCTTGGAAACCCTACACAGGGTCATTATAGGTTGGAACCAACTCCACGCCACTTCACAACAACAACACACAAACACACACACACAACTATTAAACAATGATTTTGAGGTTTGCTTTTGCCAGTTCAATCTGAATGCTCAAAATGAGGGATAAGATGATGTGAATTACATTATAACAATCACAACCCAAGACTGATGCTAGGAGTCGTCTTGATTCAAAAAAAAAAAAAAAAAAAAAAAAAAAATTGCGAATGACTAAACAATGGTGCAGGGGGGAATGTAGATTCCAAAGGAAATTGTTTTTGTAGTGAAGTGCTATCTAATTAGTTCTGAATCATAGTGACTCTGCATAGGGTTTCTGATGAGTGGCTAGTGGGTTTGAACCATTTACTTGGTGATAAGTCTAGTGCTTATTGTACAGCACCACATCCAAACTCCAAAAGCAAATTGTTGTTGTTAAGTGCTATTGAGTCAGTTTCGACTCCTAGCAACCTTGTATAGGGTTTCCAAGGAGTAGCTGGTGATTTGTACTGCCGACCTTGTGGTTTGAAGTCTAGTGCTGATTCTACAGCACCAGATCAGGAATCCTAAAGAAATTAGAGATGTTAAAAAGAAAGAGGGTGAAGGAAGAATGGGTGCTGAGTTAGCAATCAGGTAGTTTACATAAAAAAGTATGTTTGCCTATATCCAGGCAAGAAATGACCAAAACTTGAATTTATATATTGAAAGAAGCAATATAGAACAGTGAACAGTTTTGAGAAAGTGTCAATTGATTGAATTTGACAAGTGTGAGAATGGAAGAATAACTCCCAGTCTTATGGTTTGTGTAAATGAAAACTTGATACTAGCATAAACCGAGGTGAAGAAATTGAAAAAGTAATGAGTGTATGAAAAGGATAGAGGGATGTGATGCTTAGTTTTTGGAATATGTTTAATTTAAGGTGCCTGAGTGGGTCCAATTTGAAAAATATGAATATGATTTCTTGTATATATGACTTGACTGGTGACAAAGATATCAATAAAAGTAAACATTAAGTGAAAATTGTGAGTGATTTTTTTTTTTAGTTAGACAAGAAAAGGGCCAAATCCAGAACCCTGTATAATTTTAAAAGACTGAAGGCAAGTAAAATAGCATTGCAGTCTGAGAAGGAAGTTTGAAGCAGAATAAGGAGAGTGCATGACATTTTAATGAAAAAGGACTGAGAATGTCAGAAGTGAAAATTACATATTATATCAGATGGTACGTATAAAATAGCATATTTGACGTAGTGGTGGACTATTTAAAATTGAGTAATAAGGCCTCTTTGACAATGTGACACTCAATCTGAGATTTAACTGAAGAAAGTGGGAAGACTTTTAAATTTGTGGGGTTAAGTTTTTCAGGTAAATAGAAGAGCATGTGAGGAGAGCTTGGCCAGGGGAAAGAATGTGAAGAAAATCAACATGACTGAAACATGGTCAAAGAAACATATAGAAAGCAGAGCGAGGACATGGATGAACTTAATAGGACATGGCATTTAGAAAGTAGACTTACTTAAAGTGTGATGGGAATATTTTTGGGAGAAAAAAAGCATCATAAGAGACTATGGGGAAGCTAGGGGAAGAGGGTATGAGGGAAAGATCAATTCTGCTTTGGTTAAGTTGAATTTTTCTGTTATGTAAGCATCCGGCTGTTAAGTTAGCAGTGTGTGATACACCAATGAAGAAATGAGTGGAGAGGTTGGGACTAGATATAAAATGAGAGATGTATTTCAAAAAGAATATATGTAAAGAAAGAGAAATAATAAGAAAGACTCCATATTTGGGAAGATCAAATTCCACAAAAGATATTGAGAAGAAGCCATGCTTACGTGGAAGGAGAAAAACAAAAATGTGTTGTCCCAGTAACCAGCTAAAGACATTCAAATAAGATGGAGAATTTTGGGGTTAAATGTTGCCAAAAGTTCCAAAAAGAAGAGGGCTTAGAACAAATCATTCCATCTGAAGAATTCAGCAAGAAATTTCAATAGTTTTTAGGGACCTGTGATTGTTGTTGTTGTTAAGTGGCATCCAGTCAGTTCCAACTCCTAAAGACCGTGTATCCGGTTTCTGAGGAGTGACTGAGGAGTTTGAACAGCTGAACTTGTGGTTCAAACTGACCTTGAGGTGGAGTGCTTATCCTATAGCACCGCAAAAGGACTCCGGATGTGTGATTGGAGGCAGAAAATTAGGAAATAATAAGAATAAAATAATTTAACGTAAGGAGTGAAGAACTCTTTCTTGGTAATTATTTATTTTTTTAAATAAAAGAGAGCATTAAATGGAAGCTATAAGACCCCTTGTGTGGCACTGTAGAATAAAAACTGGACTGCTAACCTTGAGGTCAGCAATTTAAACCCTCCAACTGATCATCAGAAACCCTATACAGGCCACTATGAGTCAGAACTGATTCAACAGCACTTAACAACAACAACATAGTTTTAAAAGACTGTGCAGTCAAAATAGTGTCTTTTTAAAAAAAAGTACAAAAGATTTATAGCACGTTTGTATGCTAAGTGTCTTTTTTGGTCAGAAGGGATGCACTGATACGGTTTCAAGTCTTTGGGATAACAAAAGTATGATAATTAAGGTTTTGTGTCAATTTTACTAGGTCAGGATTTTCAGTGGTTTGGGAGTTGAGAAATGGTTATCCCCATGGTGAGATCTAATGCAGTGTACTTAAGTCTATGATTTGCTATGAGAAGGAAATTAATTAAAAGGATGTTTCCTCAGGGGTGTGTCCTGCTTGCAATACAAAGGACACTCAATCAAAGTTTATTTGCTTTATGCTGAGTCTGTATCTTGCATCTGGTTCATCCTGCAAACTCTGGTTCTTTGGACTGGAGCCAGTGGCCTGCTTTATTATCTACCTGCCAGCTGGGACCTGCCAACAGAGCTTGGTTCATCTGACCCTAAGTTGGGACTCTTCCACCTCTATGACTGTGAGCCAATGACTTGATATACACTTCTCTTTATATATTTGTTGTTGTTGTTAGGTGCCATCGAGTCGGTACTGACTCATAGTGACCTTATGCACAGCAGAACGAAACACTGCCCGATCCTAGGACAACCTCACTACTGTTGCCACGCTTGAGTCCATCCATACTGCCACTTGGTCAATCCATCATCTCATTGGAGATCTTCCTCTTTTTCTCTGACCCTACACCTTACCAAACATGATATCCTTCTCCAGTTACTGGTCCCTCTTGACAATATGTCCAAAGTATGAGAGACGAAGTTTGGCCATCTTGGCCTCCAAGAAACACTCTGGCTGCACTTCTTCCAAAACAGATCAATTGGTTCTTTTGGCAGCCCATGGCACTTTCAATATTCTCCTCCAACACCATAACTCAAAAGCATCAATTCTTCTACTGTCTTCCTTATTCACTGTCCAGCTTTCACATTCATATTAGTTATTGAAAATATCATGGCTTGGGTCAGGTGCACCTTAGTCTTCAAGCTGACATCTTTGCTCTTTAACACTTTAAAAAGCTCTGGTGCAGCACATTTGCCTATTGCAATGTGTCATTTGATTTATTGACTGCTGCTTCCATGAGTGTTGATAGTTGACCCAAGAAGAATGAAGTTGTTTACAACTTCAATCTTTTCTCTGTTCATAAGAAGTTGTTTATTGGCTCAGTGGTGAGGATTTTTGTTTTATTTACACTGAGGTACAATCCATACCAAAGACTGTGATCTTTGATCTTCATCAGTAACGGTTTTAAGCCCTCTTCACTTTCAGCAAGCAAGATTGTATCATCTGCATATCACAGGTTGTTAATGAGTCTTCCTCCAATCCTGATGTCATGTTTTCCTTCATATAACCCAGATTCTCAGATTATTTGCTCAGCATACAGGTTGAATAAATATAGTAAAGGAATACAACCTTGTTGTACACCTCTCTTAATTTTAAACCATTCAGTGTTTCCATGTTCTGTTCTAACAATTGCCTCTTAGTCCAGGTACAGATTCCTCATGAGCACAATTAAGTGTTCTGGAATACTCATATTTTGCAATGTTGTCCATAGCTTGTCACAATCCACAGAATCGAAAGTTTTTGCTTAGTCAATAAAGTACAGGTAAATATCTGAAAGCGTAGTTGTTACAAATTGGGCTGCGAACCGCAAAGTCAGCAGTTTGAAACTACCAGCTCTTCCGCAGGAGAAAGATGAGGCTTTCTGCTTCCCTAAAGATTTACAGCCTCAGAAACCCTATACAGGGTTGCTATGAGTTGGAACCAACTCCATGGCACATAACAACAAACAACAACAAACATCTTTCTGATATTCTCTATTTTCAACCAACATCCATCAGACATCAGCAACGATATCACTCATTCTATGGCCTCTTCTGAATCCAGCTTGAACCTCTGAAAGTTCTCTGTCAATGTATGCTTGCAGTGTTTCTGTATTACCTTTAGTAAAACTTTACTCGCATGGGATATCAAAGAGATTGTTCTAAGATATCCATATTCTGTTGGGTCTCCTTTCTTTGGAATGGGCACAAATACGGATCTCTTCCAATCAGTAGGCCAGATAGTTGTCTTCCAAATTTCTTGGCAGAGATGAGTGAGTGCCTCCTGTGCCACCTCACTTCCTTGAAATATTTTAATTTTTATATGCATATATAAATATACATACACAAGTTTCACTGATTTTACTTCTCTAGAGAACCCAGCCTAAGACAGAAATAAAACAAAACAAAAACAAATAGATCACAAGTCAGTCACATGTAGAAGGATTGGCTTAGTTGTGATCATTTTCCTGTTTGAAAAAGGAAGCTAATATATAGACATAAGTAAAGATAAATTGGTAGATTTTATAATGGGAAGATGATAAAATTCTGATTGTGTCTTTGTAAGTTTAACAAGATCATGATCATTATTTGAGAGTAAGAATTAATATGGAAGATAATAAATTTGAGAACCATTTGGATATAATTTTACTAAAGTTTTCATCAAATTTTATAACTGGTGGAACTTATTGTTGAAGGTATACTTGAACAAGATATCAAAACCAGAGTCTGAAATATATGGCTGAAATAAGCCCAATTAAAAGACTATCATAAAGTTAACAATGTGATCCTAATTAGTTTCCTCAATGATTGTTATGACCCCTGCTCATTTTTTAATCTTGCACCATATCCTTCTTCCTTCTTTCTTTTCTTCATTTCTTCACTCATTATCTTTAGTAGAACATCATCAGAAAAGCTTAAGTGACTATAAAGGTCAAATCACTGCTTCATTAGTATCTCTAGAGAAACATTCCAGAAAATACACTTCAGACATACATGTGAATACAATTTATTCAGGACAAATTTGTCTCTTTTAAAAATAGATAATCAAACATTGTTTGCATCCTTTTCCAGTTGTAGATTTTCAATTAGGAAAAGGAAACAGTGGTTAAATCATCTAGTTATAAAAAGTCTGAGTATACCTTATTGTAAGCATGCCTTTGTTCATTACACAATGCCTTCTTGATTAATTCTCCTGGGAAATTATAGCTTTAGTAATTGCTCATGCAGATTCTCTAGATTTGTAACATAACAATTTGTTTTTTCAAATACTTTACCTTTAAAGTTGTTGAAATTTAGTTCTATAGAAGATGTTAAATTTAAGATTATTGCTGAATATGAGGAAAATGGCAATATCTCCAATTTTAACATAATGTAAACTGGTAACTGCTAAGTCTTCTAAAACACATTGCCATGCTTAAAAAAATGTCTTGGGAGGATACATGACTTTTTTGTGTCTGCACATAACTTTTACATTAAAAAAGCAGAGGTGGATGCTTTTGTATTTCCAAGACTCTTAGACAAATAGCAATTTAGTAAACTTAAACCTGCAGCTGTCATTCTTTGATACCAATTGGCACATCAAAGTATGGGGTATTCATATCCTCACTAAAAGGCAAGAGAAAAAATTGTTGCCCCCCCCACCAAAAAAAAATATATATATATATATATATATATATATATATATACCTCTGTCAAAGCACTTTCCACATCTGTGTTCAATAATTCATTGCAATTACTACACAGAAATCACACATCATAGTCATATCAATGGGGTGTATTAGGGATGTTAACATGTTACAATTGAACATCAGAAAAGTTCAGATCATAGTTATTCCAGTTAGGACAGCTTCTCCTCAGCCATGCCCACAGGCAGTGCTCTCTCTACAGAGCCAGTTACAAAACACTTTTTGGGCTACTGGTAAGTGCCCACAGGATACACCACTCCACCATTAAGCCTCAACCCAAAGGCACTATGCTCATGTTCTGTGGATCAGCAAAACTAGCTCCCCAGTTAAGTACCTGGAGGTACCAAACCGTACAAAGCAAATCTGCCCAAAGTCACTCAGCTTTACTTGCTCCTTAACATGGAAGCTCTTTTGTACACTGTGGCTCTTGTCTCTGCAGCTGCTACTCCTCTGCCACTCTTCCAATGTAAAAGCTTTCTGCCCCCAGGGTGAGGAAGTTCAATATGCAGGGATTTATGGGTCTAAAGGATATGTTCCACTCCTTCCTCTTTCTTCTTGATGGGAGCAAGATCCCCCATTCCTACTTATGATATGGTGCATTTTATATACTTGTATTCCAAGTTTTACAATCATAGTTAACTCTGTTCATAATCACTCACAACTGAATCATGTCATCCTATCAGTATCTTCCTCCACCTTTTCTTACTCAAACCCTTCTGAAAGACTTGTTGGAGTTACAAAGACTAAGGTCAGAAGAGGCATGTTAAATAATTTACACTATAGTTCTTGCCTCTCTCTTCTAGGGCTTTTCATTGGGGGAATGAAATAACAAATGATTGCTTGCAAGAAGTTGTTCCCAGTTTACAACTCTACTAGAACCAACAAGTGAGTGCAGTAGCTCTATAGAATAAACACTGAACTGTGAACCACAAGATTGGTGGTTCAAGCCCACAGGCCACTCCCTGGGAAAAAGATGGGGCTTTCTGCTTCCACAAAGATTCACAGCTTCAGAAACCCTATACTGGGTTACTATGAGTCAGAAATGACTCAGCAGTACTTAGTAACAACAGCAACAAGTAGAACCAAAATTGTTGTTATTGTTACATGCCATTGAGTCGGTTCTGACTTATAACAACCCTGTATAAGGTTTCTGAAGAGCAGCTGGTGGGTTTGAACTGCCAACCCTGTGGTTCACAGTCTAGTACTAATCCTATAGTATAACATCAGAGGTCCAGAACCAACATAGGTCCATTTTAAAGTAATGATGAACCCATATTGCAGAAAGTTAGAGAGTTGAAAAATTGTGAGAAAGTGGAAGCAGAGAGCAATATAAATCTTTCAAGGAAACATTAATAAAGAGTGCTACAGAGATAGGGGTAAATGAGGCAAATTTAAAGTCTAAAAGATTCTTGGACAATGGTCCTTTCATCTAGTGGTTTTACTACACTTAACTATTTCCTAAATTCTGACTAGAATTCAAGGATTCTCCTTCCTTTTTAAAGACTTGAGTACATTTATCTCAGAATACAACAATAAAGTACTTATAATATTGATGTTGATGTTGTTGTTGTTAAGTGCCGTCGAGTCGGTTCCGACCCCTAGCGACCCTGAGAAAATAAATAACAACAAAATACTTGTAAAGGCAAAAGGGGATGCATTCTCAGGTAAGGGGGAAGAGTTAGTGTAACAAAAGGGAGAAAATGAAAAAGGAATATATTCTTTAAGTTGACAAATTTTTAAATGAAAATTAAGAACATCCCTATGTTCTTCAGATTGTTTTATTTAATAGCCAACAAGATCACCAGCTATGTGAGAGGAAGAAGTTGGTCTCCTGAGATTTAAGACTATTGTGCTATTGTGTGCCTTAGAGTTAGTTCAGATTCATAGTGACCCTATATTGTTGTTGTTGTTGTTGTTAGGTGCCATCGAGTCAGTATCGACCCATAGTGACCTTATGCACAGCAGAACAAAACACTGCCCGATCCTGGGCCAACCTCACTATTGCTGCCACGCTTGGGTTCATCAATGCTGCCACTTGGCCAATCCATCTTGCTGGGGGTCTTCCTCTTTTGTTCTGACCCTCCACCTTACCAAACATGATATCCTTCTCCAGCGACTGGTCTCTCCTGACAATATGTCCGAAGTATGAGAGACGAAGTTTGGCCATCTTGGCCTCCAAGGAACACTGTGGCTGCACTTCTTCCAACACAGATCTATTGGTTTTTTTGGCAGCCCATGGCACTTTCAATATTCTCCTCCAACACCATAACTCAAAGGCATCAATTCTTCTACTACCAATTCTTCAATCTGAAATTGACCAAACATGTAATCAAGATGTATTGATCATTACTGGTGATTGGAATGCAAAGGTTAGGAGCAAAGAGGAAGGATCAGTAGTTGG
The DNA here is from genome assembly GCF_000296735.1 of Chrysochloris asiatica. Classification (NCBI taxonomy): domain Eukaryota; kingdom Metazoa; phylum Chordata; class Mammalia; order Afrosoricida; family Chrysochloridae; genus Chrysochloris; species Chrysochloris asiatica. Next base: position 2,537,519 of record NW_006408703.1, read on the forward strand.
AAAATATGGCCTTAGTGATAGAAATTATGCTGGAGAATGCGTGATAGAATTCTGCAAAACCAATGATTTGTTCATTTCAAATACCTTCTTTAGACAGCATAAGAAATGACTATACACATGGACCTCACCAGATGGAATACATAGAAATCAAATGGACTACAGCTTCGGAAAGAGACAATGGAAAAGCTCCATATCATCAGTGACCCTATATTGGGATTTAAAAAGTGGCTAATAGCTTTGAACTGTTGACCTTATGGTTACTAGTAGTGTTTATCCTATGGTACCATGGAAGATTTGAAATAGTTGCTTTGTAGACAGCAAAAGTTAGCTAAAAACTGTTAACCGGTGGTACATGGAGGGGGATTGTAATCATCTCAATGAAACAAAAGATGACTGGTTGAGTGCCAAACTGATGATCTGCCCTGTATACTATCACTCAATTGACAATTAAAGCTTAAAAAAAAATGAGCTAAAACAGTACAAATATTTCCAGGAATGTTTGAGATAATATACACAGGAAAAAAAAAAAAAAAAAGGAGGTATTAATATACCAGAATAGGAGGTTCAGAAAATACATTTGAAATTTAATAGTTCAGTGGTGAACACTCTAATAATGATAATATCCAGAGCCTGATGCTAGCAAGGCATTACTGAAATGAAGGAAAAAGTATTGAATATGGGAAATAAAGGAATTTAGGGTATGTTAGATGGATTATGCACATTAATTTTGAAATAACCATTGGTTTAGTTTTTTCAATATGTTGAACTGAAGTTTATAATTTGACTGTATAATAACAAGTCTCAAATAACCATTCTAGTTGCTGAAAATCATGATACTAACCATCCCTCCTATGACCCTCTCTACTCAGCTTGGTTTGATGGCCACAGTGAACTCTTACAACTTCAAAGTTATGAGATATATTAGGGAAATTAGCAGGTTACTGTTCACGGTCAGAAATGTTCAGGACACAGTTCTTCTCCTCTGCCTTGTCCACAGGCAGGCCTTCCTCTGGCTTGGCCTTTGCCCTGCTCTGGCAATATTTCAGAGCTCTTTGAGGAATGTTGATAAATGCCCAGGCCACATGCTTCAGATTGAAGGCACTCCAATCTAGCTCCATGGATCAACAATCCTTCTCCTTCAATTAATTGAATTGGAAATAAGAAACCCAAGGAGAAAGTGGGGCATATCTTTTTACATGGATGGGAATGCAAAATTCTGTCTTTGTGGTTCAAACCAACTTTGCAGTCCAGCACATTAACCCACAGCACCAGTCAAGAGTATAACTGTCCTGTGTCACATTTGCTCATGTGAGATGTGTGTAGTGTTGCTCCCTTTGTCAATGTGCTTTCACTTCTACAAATAAATTCCACACTTGCATGATAAGCCTGTTTTCTTGCTTCAATTTTCTTACTTAGCAAAGAAATAACCTTTAAACTAGGGAAGTGTCCTATGACTCAACTATATTACAAAACAAGAAATTCTCAAACAAATGACATCCAGTTTCACCTGAAAAGCAAAAACAGGAAATAAAATAAATAAATAAATAAAAATGTCAATGAAAGGATTTAAAGATTTGAGTCTAAATCAATGAAGTATAAAACAGGACAAAAAAAAAAAAAAAAAAAAAAAAGACAAAACAGAAACAGGAAAATGAATGAAAACAAAAGCTAGATCTTTGAAAACATTGATTAAATTGGTAGTGTTTATATAAATGTTATCAGGAAAAAAAGGAAGACAAAATAATTTACCAACAAGAATAGGAGAGACAAATGGTATCTTGAAAGAAATTATCGATGTGAAAGAGATAATAAATATTATGAGCAGTTTTATGCCTATTAAAACAGCAGATAATAGGAAGAAATTCCTTGAAAGACAGTACTATAAAAGCTCTTCTACAAGAATTGTTCTCAGGTGTCATCAAGTCATAACTGGACTCATAGCCCCCATGCACATCAGAATGAAACAATGTCCGATCCTGGGCCAACATCACTACTGCTGCCACACTTGACACCATCAATGATGTCACCTGGCAGATCCATCTCGTTGAGGGTCTTCCTCTTTTTCTCTCACCCTCAGCAACTGTTCCCTCATGACAACATGTCCAAAGTATGAGAGACGAAGTTTAGCCATCTTGGCCTCCAAGGAGCATTCTGGCTGCACTTCTTCCAAAACAAGTTGGTTCTTTTGTCAGCCCATGGCACTTTAAGTATTCTCCTCCAATATCACAATTCAAAGGCATCAATTCTTCTACTATCTTCCTTATTCATTGTCCAGCTTTCACATGTCTATGAGGTTATTGAAAATACCATGGCTTGGGTCAGGCGCACTTTAGTTCTCAAGCTGACATCTCTGCTCTTCAACACTTTTAAAAGTTCCTGTGCAGCAGATTTGCCTGCAATACGTCGTCTGATCTCTTGACTGCTGCTTCCGCGAATGTTTATAGTTGATCCAAGAAGAATGAAGTCCTTGACAACTTCAATCTTTTCTCCATTGATAAGAATGTTGTTTATTGGTCCAGTGGTGAGGATTTTTGTTTTCTTGACATTGAGATGCAATCCATACCGAAGGCTATGTTCTTTGATCTTCATCAGTAAATGTTTCAAGTCGTCTTCACTTTCAGCGATCAAGGTTGTATCATCTGCATATCTCAGGTTGTTAATGATTCTACCTCCAATCCTGACGCCATGTTTTTCTTCATAGAACCCAGTTTCTTGTATTATTTGCTCAGCATACAGGTTGAATAAGTACGGTGAAAGAACACAACCTTGTCGCACACCTTTCCCAATTTTAAAACATTCAGTGTTCCCATACTCTGTTTGAACAACTGCTTATTCAGTGAGAGCTTGATTGAGATTCAGAGCTCCGTCATCTACAAAATTAGGTAACCTAAATCTATCCCCTTTTTTATTTTTTTTAAGTTGAATGTATGGTTAAAAATCTTCTCCTGAAAAAAAAATTCTTTGTTAGTTACCAGGTGGCAGGGAAGGAGGGAACAGTAAAGAGTAAGGAATAGTTACATCATAGTTTTGGTGTTGGGGAGGGCAATAGATGAAAAGGGGAGGCGGGTGGAAGAACTAGGTAGATAGGTGAACACTGAGGCAAGTTTGCATGGACTAAAAGGAACAGATGTAAATAGTGATGTATGCTCAACCATGGAACACAAGGGCTCTGTGATACAGGGATAGTCTGGGTAAAAGAGGAGAAATAATGTTAAGATGCTTGACTTATGATTATTGGTTTCCTTGCCTACTGTTGTAAAATAGACTCTTGAGTGGGATAGAAAGGGATGTTTGGAAACCTGACTACAGAAAGCTTTTAAGCCCATCTTTAGCCTATAACTGGCTAAAGGGTCTAGAAACTTGCCCAGTGAAATAGACTTCTTCAGGAGCCTTTGAGTGTATAGGACCTTAGGAGGAATTCTGAGTCCCATCCAGAACCTTCTAAAGTAGGACATTTCCACTTGAAAGCAGACCATACTGGAACACCTAGAGGAACAGAAGATACTTCTCAAAAGAAAGACCAGCAGGAATAATAAAAAACAAAAATGGCAATCTGATTGGCTACTACAATAATAAGCAATTTGTTCACCAGTTAGCTATCAAGGGAAGCAATCAAGTCCCTGCAGGACAAACTTCACTCCAAGACTGAAACTCAAAGGGTACACATGAGCAAGCATGTAAGATTGTTGGTCAACTGGTGAGTAGAAGACAGGGAAAGGCAGCCATGAAGATAGGGGCTGAGTTTGACCACATTACATAGACTTCCATTGACCTGGAGATGTGAGAGATAAGAGGAAGGGCTGGTTGGTCTGAAGTGTGGTGAGACCTGTGGACTCCTGAGCCCATGGACAACGACAATGTCACGGAGGGCTAGAGCTGAGAATGCAGTGTCAGTTGATATGAAGTGAGGGGAGACACATAAGAACACCCAAACTTGTAGATAATACTCATTCGACCCAGCCTAGATGGCTTAGTGGTCAGAACTCAGATAGATGAAAATAAAAAACAATTTTTGATAAAGGAAACTAGTGTAAATTGCTACAATTTGATGAACTTTGATCTATACTTATGGATGTAGTAGCTCAAAATACCAATTGAGAGGGAAGAAGTCTTCACATCAAGTATCAATTCTCTCCCTTCTGTATACAGGGTTGATAGGGATGGGCAACTTAGCCATTGGCTATCTAAAATTGGTGGGGCCTGGCTATAAAGGCACAAAGTGACTGGCTTTCAAGTTTTCAAGAGGGAGTTTAGTTTCAGAGTGTGCGGGAGAAGGTAGAATCCCCAATGAATAGTTTTCATCTTTTCTAGATGGGTCTGGTGAAAGGAAACATGGATTAGATTATTATGATTCAAAAGTGAATAACTGTTATCATGACTAATTGCAACTTTCACAACTGTAAAGATAGAAGTTTTGTAACAAAAAGAGGGGAATACTTGATCTTACATTCCAGGAACAAAGGACCCTAGAACCATCAAGGAAGAAGAGCACTAACGGAATGTGGGACCCTATCCAGAGAAGCAGCGACACCAAAGATGGAGGCAGAGATGAAGACATGGATAGAGGGAGCAGCTGAGGACTCTGGATTCATGGAAAGAGAGGTACTGCGTGCTGGCAACCAAGGGGCAGGCTTGCAGAATGTGCCCTTTGGTGGTTTAAATTATTATATATCCCTGAGAGTTTTTGTGTACATCCCTCCCTATCCCATACCCTACACACACACACAAAACAGAGGCAATGGAAGCAAATACTGTTTAATGATGATACATGAAGGAGATTGTAATCACTGCAATGGAATGATGGTGTAAAGCTGATGTTCTCTCATGTAAACTGCACTCAGTTCAAACAAAAAACACCACTATGTCTTGAGATAGAACATTGTGGGGTGGAATAGTAGTTGATAACAGTGATGGTGGAATAGCACACATTTTGGAATAGTTGGACATTTGGAACATCTTTAAGTTCTACTTTATGGAGACCAATTTTTTACTGATACTTCTAAAATAAATTATTCATTCAATAATACATATTGAACAAATTGATTTATCTCAAGAATGCAAAGATGATTTAGCATTACAATTATTGATACGCTTCACCATATTATCAAATTAAAAATTAAATGATTCTCTCAAAATACAAAGGAAAGTATTTAAAACTCCAGCATTTATTTGTGGTAAAAACTCTTAGAAAACTAACAATTTCTTTGGAAATTCCTCAACCTGATAAAGGGCTTCTATGATTTGGTACTGTAGGATAAGCCCAGGATTGTGAATCACAAGGTCATCAGTTCAAACCCACCAGCTTCTCCTTGGAAACCCTATACAGGTTCGCTATGAGTCAGAATGGACTATTCAGCAACAAAACAAATTTTACAGTTAAAATCATAGTTAATGGTGAAAGACTTCATTCTTTCCCACTAAGACTGGGAACAAAACAAGGATATGCGCTCTTGCAATTTCTATTTACCACTGTACTAGTGGCTCTAGCCAGTGCCATAAATCAAGAAAAAGAAATAAATGTAATCCATATTCAATAATGTTTTATGTTGGATTCTCTAGAGAAGCAAAATCAGTGACATTTATATTGTTTATATAAAGAGAGGTTTCACCAAGGAAATGGCTCACAGAACTGGAAAGGTGAGCAAGTCCCAAATCTGTAGCACAGATGTCAGACTGGAGGCTTCTGACTTATGTAGCTACAGAGCTGATGAGGCCAAGATTGTCAGGCCACATGGTAGGCAAGCTGTTTGGGCAAGTAAGAATACAGGAATCCAGGCTGTTGCACTCTCTCAGGATCAGCAGACAATAAAGCAGACACTGGATCAAGTCCAAAGAACTGGAATTTGGACGATGAGCCAGATGCAAGATCCAGACCCAGCGAAAAAAAATCAAGATTTTCCAGAGTGTTTACTACATTGGAAGCAGGCCAAAACCCGGAGGAAACTTACTTTCAATTGATTGATTACTCATAGCAAATCTCAACATGGGGGATTACTAAATCTTAATTTCCAAATCACTGAGAATCTTCACCCAGTTAAGTTTACATAAAAGCTTAACTATTACAAAAAGAAAAAGTAAAACTGTCTTTATTCATGTTGTTGTTAAGTGCCAACAAGTCTGTACCTACTCATAGTGATCCTGGCACATAGTCTGTACCTACTCATAGCACAACAGAATGAAACATTGCCCGGACCTGGGCCAACCTCACAACTGTTGCCACGCTCGAGCCCATTGATGCTGCCACTTTACCAGTCCATCTGCTGGGGTTCTTCCTCTTTTTCTCTGGCCCTCCACCTTACCAAACACGATCCTTCTCCAGTGAAGGGTTCCTCCTGACAATATAAGAGACGAAGTATGAGAGACAAAGTCTGGCCATCCTGGCCTCCAAGGAGCACTCTGGCTACCCTTCTTCCAAAACAGATCTGTTTGTTCTTTTGGCAGCCCATGGTACTTTTCAACATTCTCCTCCAACACCACAACTCCAATGTGTCAATTCTTCTATGATCTTCCTTGCTCACTGTCAAATTTCTCATGTATATGAGGTTATTGAAAATACCATGGCTTGGGTCAGGTGAACCTTAGTCCTCAAGCTGACATCTTTGCTCTTCAACACTTTATGTCTTGTGCAGCAGATTTGTCTAATGCATTACATAGTTTGATTTCTTGGCTGATGCTTCCATGAGTGTTGATGGTTGACCTAAGAAAAATGAAGTCTTTGACAATTTCTAACTTTTCTCCATTGATAAGAATGTTGTTGATTGGTCCAGCGGTGAGGATTTTTGTTTTCTTTACATGGAGATACAATTCATACTGAAGGCTGTGGTCTTTGATCTTCATCAGCAAGTATTTTAAGTCCTCTTGACTTTGAACAAGCATGGTTGTATCATCTGCATATCACAGGTTGGTAATGAGTTGTCCTCCAATCCTGATGCCATGATTTTCTTCGTATAACCCAGCTTCTCAGATTATTTGCTTAGCATACAGATTGACTAAGTATGGTGAATGAATACAACCCTGGCACACACCTTTCTTCACTTTAAACCATTCGCTGTCTCATGTTCTGTTTGAACATCAGTTTCTTGGTCTATGTACAGATACCTCATGGGCACAATTAAGTGTTCCGGAATACTCAAACTTTGGAATGTTGTCCACAGTGTGTCGTGACCCACACAACGTAAAGCCTTTGCGTAGTCAATACAGCACAGGTAAACATCTTTCTAGTATTCTCTGCTTTCATCCAAGACCCACTGGACATCAGCAATGATATCCCTCATTCCACATCGTCTTCTGAATCTGGCTTGAACCTCTGGAAGTTCTCTGTCAGTGTATGGTTCCAGCTGTTTCTGTATTACCTTTAGTAACACATTATTCACATGGAATATCAAAGATATTATCAAATGATTTCTGCATTTCATTGGGTCACCTCTCTTAGGAATGGGCACAAATATGTATCTCTTCCAATCAGTTGACCAGATAGTTGTCTTCCAAATTTCTTGTCATAGAAGAGTGAGTGCCTCCAGTGTTGCCTCACTTTGTTGAAAGATTTCAATTTGTATTCTATCAATTGCCTGTACCTTGTTCTTTGCCAGAGCCTTCTATGCACCTTGTACTTTTTCCTTCAGTATCATTGGCTCTTGATCATATACTACCTCTTGAAATGATTGAACATCAACTATTTCCTTTTGGTATAGTGACACTGTGTATTCTTTCCATTTTCTTTTGATGCTTTCTGCATCATTCATTAATTTGCCTGTAGAATCCATCAATAATCAAAGTCGAGGTTTGAATTTTTCCTTCAGTACCCTCAGTTTGAGAAATGCTGAGCATGGTCTTCCCTTTTGGTTTTCTAACTCTAGATCTTTGCACATTTCATTATAATATTTAACTTTATCTTCTCAAGCTGACCTTTGAAATTTTCTGTTCAGCTCTTGGACCTCCTCCTTTCTTCCATTTGCTTTAGTATCTCTATGCTGAAAAGCAAGTTTCAGAGTCTCTTCTGATTTCCATTTTGATCTTTTCCTTCTTTCTTGTCTTCTTAATGACTTTTTGCTTTCTTACTGTATGATATTCTTGATGTTATCCCACATCTCTTCTGGTCTTCAGTCTTTAGTGTCTAATGTATCAAATCTGTTTTTCAGATGATCTCTAAATTCAGGTGGGATATGTTCAAGGTCATATTTTGGCTCTCATGCACTTGTTTGCTTTTCCTTCAGTGTCAGTCTGAATTTGCATGTGAGCAATTGCTGGTCTGTTCCACCATCTGCCCCTGGCCTTCTTTTGTATGATATGAAGCTTTTCCACCATCTTTTCCCACAGATGTAGTCAATTTGATTTCTGTGTATTCCATCTGGTGAGGTCTTCATTCATAGGACACATAATTATCTCTATTTAAAATATATGATGGAATTTAACCAAAACAACTAGAAAAAGTGAATTTAGCCAGATTGTAGGATACAAAAAATTAATTGACTTTCTATGTATTATCAGCACAGGACTGTGAACCACAAGATCAGTAGTTCAAACCTACCAGCTGTCCCTCAGAAATCCTATATAGGGTGACTATGAGTCAGAACAAACTCAATGGCACTTAAGAACAACAACAACGTACTAGCAACAGTAATCAGAAATTAATATTAAAGTATATTTAAAACAACTATTCTTCCTTTGCTTAGGAAAGGAAAGAAGTGCTAATTGTTAAAGAAGTCTATATTTATATGGAAAATATATGACACATTTTATGAAAAAATTATAATTCTATCTCTCATTTCCATGTCAACGGGTGTCTATGGAACATGGTTGAACTCAGCCCATTTCTTTTCTGCTGCCTTTCCCCCTCTTCCACTCACCAGTAGAAGAGTGTGGTCACCAGCAAGCTTGCAGGCCTGCTCATGTGTTCCCTTTGAGTTTCAGTCTTAGAGGGGGGTCTGAGTCCATTGGATGACATTTAACAACAATAACAATAGCAACAGTATCTACCATTTAGGATCTTGGTGGCTTTGTAGGATAAAGACTATTCTGTGAATCATGAGGTTGGCTGTTCCAGTCCACCAACTACTCCATGGGAGAAAGATGAGACTTTCTGTTCCGGGCAGAGATTTACAGTCTCAGAACCTTATACAGGGTCTCTATGAATCAGAACTGACTTAATGGCACTTAGCAACAATAACAATCCATGATTTATCTTAAAATAAGTTTTTTCTATAGTAAAATTAATCATTTAAAAAATATTTTCATAATATCCCCTTCCTTGAGCTATTTCTGTTCATTATATTAATATTTTTTCCCAGAAACAGTGTCTCAAAATACAAAGTCCTCCTTTTTGTTAATTCTCACACTTATTACAGAAGGACCACCATTGATCTTGATTCACTAACCATATTAGAATAAGTGTATCAGACACATGCCAGGATGACAATGTTGACATTTGGTTCCCCATATTAAAAATCTTTAAATGGATTCTTATTTCTTGGAAATATGATCCAAATTATTTACTGGTAATAAAACCTTCCAATATCTATTTCCTAGAAATAATGAAGGACCTCAAAGGATTTGGATCCTTGAGTAAAATCAGAAAAATCCACCATTGTGTTAACTGTATTTTGGGATATTTCACGATCTATTTTCTGGCGGGTCAACTTGAAGTGGAAGTTACAATTTGATGAAGCCTGCAAGAAAACGAATGCCCACAAACATCCTGGTAATTTGTTTACATGGCTTCAAAATGTCTAATTTCAGTGAAAGTATGACTTGATTTCTAAAACAAATGGTAGAAAATTATTTTACTGCTACATAATTGTTGTTGTTAAGTGCTATCGATTCAGTTGTGACTCATAGCAACCCTGTATAGGGTTTCCAAGGAGCGACTGGTGAAGTTGAACCTCCGACTTTGCGGTTCAAATGACCTTGCATTAACCTGTAGTGCCACCCAGGATTTAAGATAGTCAGTATCTTAGCTTTGAGGGAGCATTTTCATAACTCCTTTTCTCTATTCCAATAAACTAGTTTTATATATTAAATCATTACTACTGATTGTATCGTAGTAAGCTTACTAGAGTCCTGGTGTGGTACTATAGGGTAAAGCACTGGACTGCAAAGTCAGTTTGAACCACAAAGTTAGTGGTTCAAACCTACTAATCACTCTTTGGAAACCCTTGGGTTATTATGAGTCCAAACTGACTTGACTTCATGGTACTTAATGACAACAACAAAGCTTACTAAGTGCCAGGCCTTGTCCAGAGTATTTATATAATCTGACTCTTTTTATTTTAGAGGAAGTTGAAAGGTAAGGGTTGTTGTTGTTGTGTTGTTGTTGTTAGATGCCATCGAGTCAGTACCGACCCATAGCGACCTTATGCACAGCAGAACAAAACACTGCCTGATCCTGGGACAACCTCACAACTGTTGCCACACTTGAGTCCACTGAAGCTGCCACTTGGCCAATCCATCTCATTGGGGATCTTCCTCTTTTTCTCTGGCCCTCCACCTTACCAAACATGATATCCTTCTCTAGTGACTGGTCCCTCTTGACAATATGTCCGAAGTATGAGAGATGAAGTTTTGCCATTTGGCCTCCAAGGAGCACTCTGGCTGCACTTCTTCCATAACTGATCCATTGGTTCTTTGGGCAGCCCATGGCACTTTCAATAATCTCCTCCAACACCATAAAACAAAAGCAGCAATTCTTCTATGGTCTTCCTTATTCACTGTCCAGCTTTCACATGCATATGAGGTTATTGAAAATACAATGGCTTGGGTCAGGCACACCTTAGTCCTCAAGCTGACATTTTTGCTCTTCAACACATTAAAAAGGTCTTGTGCAGCAAATTTGTCTAATGCGATACATCATTTGATTTCTTGACTGCTGCTTCCATGAATGTTGATAGTTGATCCAAGAAGAATGAAGTCCTTGACAACTTCAATCTTTTCTCCATTGATAAGAGTGAAGTTTATTGATCCAGTGATGAATATTTTTATTTTCTTTACAATGAGATGTAATCCATACTGAAGGCTGTGCTCTTTGATCTTCATCAGTAAATGTTTTAAGTCCTTTTCACTTTCAGCAAGCAAGGTTGTATTATCTGCATATCGCAGGTTGTTAATAAGTCTTCCTCCAATCCTGATGCCACTTTTTTCCTCATATAACCCAGCTTGTCAGATTAGTTGCTCAGCATACATGTTGAATAAGTATGGTGAAAGAATACAAACTTGTCACATACCTTTCTTAATTTGAAACCAATCAGTGTTCCCATGTTCTGTTCGAACAAATGCCTCTTGGTCCAGGTACAGATTCTTCATGAGCAAAATTAACTATTCTGGAATAGTCATATTTTGCAATGTTATCTATAGCTTGTCATGATCCACACAATCAAAAGTTTTTGTGTAGTCAATAAAGCACAGATAAACATCTTTCTGATATTCTCTGCTGTCAGCCAATATCCATCAGACATCAACAAAGATATACTTCATTCCACGTGCTCGTCTGAATCCAGCTTGAACGTCTCTGTCAATGTATGATTGTAGCCATTTCTGTATTACCTTTAGCAAAACATTACTTGCATGGGATATCAAAGAGATTGCCCAATGCTTTCTGCATTCTGTTGGGTCACCTCTTGTAGGAATGGGTACAAATCTGGATCTCTTCCAATCCGTCGGCCAGACAGTTATCTTCCAAATTTCTTGGCATAGATAAGTGAGTACCTTCTGCGTGTCCTCACTTTCTTGAAAGATTTCAATTTTTATTCCACCAATTCCTGGTGCCTTGTTCTTTGCCAATTCCTTCAATGCACCTTGGACTTCCTCCTTCAGTATCATTGGCTCTTGATCATATGCTACCTCTTGAAATGTTTGAGCATTAACCATTTCCTTTTGGTACAGTGACTGTATTCCTTCCATCTTCTCTTGATGCTTTCTGCATCATTCAATAATTTGCCCAGAGTATCTTTCAATAATGAAAGTCGAGGCTTGATTTTTCTCTTCAGTTCCCCTAGCTTGAGAAATGCTGAGCATGTTCTTTCTTTTTGATTTTCTGATTCCAGATCTTTGCACATTTTGTTGTAATATTTGGCTTTATTTCTTGAGCTTATCTTTGAATTTTTCTCTTCAACTCTTGGACATCCTCATTTCTTCCATTTGCTTAAGCATCTCTACACTGGAGAGCAAGTTTAAGTGTCTCTTCTGACATCCAGTTTGACCTTTTCCTTCTTTCTTGTATTCTGAATGATTTTTTGCTTTCTTCATGTATGATGTTCTTGATGTCAACCACAACTCCTCTGGTCTTTAGTCTTTAGTGTTTAATGTATCAAGTCTTTCTTCAGATGATCTCTAAATTCACATGGGATATATTCAAGGTCATATTTTGGCTCTTGTGGACTTGTTTTCAATTTCTTTAGCTTCAGTTTGAATTGATGGTCTGTTCCACAGTCTGCCCCTGGCCTTGTTTTCACTGATAATATGGAGCTTTTCCATTGTCTCTTTCTGCAGATGTAGTCAATTTAATTTCTATGGATTCCATCTGGCAAGGTCCAAGTTTGTAGTCATCTGTTATGCTGTCTAAAGAAGGTATTTGTAATGATCAAATCATTGGTGTTGCAGTTTTCTATCATGCGTTCTCCAGCATCATTTCTATCACCAAGGCCATATTTTCCAACTACTGATCCTTCTTCTTTTCTCCCAACCTTTGCATTCCAATCACCAGTAATGATCAATGTATCTTGATTGCATGCTTGATTGATATCACATTGAAGAAGTTGGTAGAATTCTTCTATTTCATCCTTACTGGCTTTGGTGGTTGGTATGTAAATTTGAATAATAGTGACATTAACTGGGCTTCCCTATAGGTGCATGGATATTATCCTATCACAGACAGCATTGTACCTCATGACTGATCTGGTTATGTTCTTTTTGGTGATGAATGCAACACCATTCCTCTTTAATTTGTCATTCCTGGCATAGTAAACCATATGGTTGTCAAATTCAAAATGGCCAATACCAGTCCATTTCAGCTCACTAATGTCTAAGTTATGGATGTTTATGCGTTCCATTTCATTTTTGACAACTTTCAATTTTCCCAGTTTCATACATCATGCATTCCATGTTCTGATTTTCAATGAATGTTTACAGCTGTTTCTCTTCATTTTGAGTTGTGCCTATCAGCAAATGAAGGTCCTGCGGGCTTTTCTCCCATGAACTTTGCTCCATTCACTTTATCATATTCAACTCTACTTCGAGGAGGCAGCTCTTGCCCAGTCGCATTTTGAGTGCCTTCCAACTAGAGGGGCTCATATTCCGGCACTATATCTGACAGTGTCTCTCTGCTATTCATAAGGTTTTCGGTGAATAAATAATCAGAAGTAGTTCATCACTCTTTCTTCCTAGTCTGTCTTCGTCTGGAAGCTCATCTGAAACTTGTCCACCATGGGTGACCCTGCTGGTATTTAAAATACTGGTGGCATAGCTTTCAGAATCACAGCAACTCACAAGCCACCACTGTACAACAAACTGACAGATGAGTGGTGGTTGTTTGGTTTTAAGTGGAAACTGTCACTTTAAATTTCGAGATCTGTCACACGCATAGTAGAACCCTCCAGGGGTGGGGTGGGATGTCCATTCACTCAGGCATCCCCTCTATTCACCAAAACAGAGGTGCACAGACAGCGAGAGACCAATCAATGAACAAAAAAAGAATGTCCACACCTGTATCTCCACGGTTCTGTCAGGTGTTTGTGGCAGTTTTGATCCTTCCCCCACTTGGTGTCTCCCATGATGGTGGCTCCAGGAGTAGCTTAGTGTCTTGAATTAGAAAGCAATGGATTTCTTGATTCTGCTACAAATTCCCCTAGCTGTAAGCCTTCCAACCTTCTAAATATTCCTTTATATGTGGTTCAGAGTTCTAGCACCATCCTATGAATCCAAGATGGCGGATCAGGTAGACGTGCAGTGAGGAGCTCCGTCACCAAAAACACAGAGTACCTGACCAAGCAGGCTCAGGGAATGGAAAGTTAGAGTAGTAGGAACTAATTTGGGTTAGGGTGAGGAGAATGGATATGTTTAGTGTAGGCCTAGACTTTGTGTAGTGTTCGGATAAAAGTTAGTACTAGGGTTTGTAATAGAAAGAACTAAAGGGCATTGGATAAAATATTTTAATGGAGAGGAGAGTAGCAGCCTCTGGAGTTGCCTGGAGCAGATGTCATGCTGGTTAAACAGGACTGATGGTAAGCCTGGGCCTACAGGAATCCACCTTGCCTGATACCCAACTCCATAGGCATATGAATGGGGCTTGTCCAAGAGCGAAGAAAAATTTGAATTTGAGTGTTTTAGTGTTGTAGGATAAGCATTGGACCAAAAGGTTGGTTTGAACTGAAAGGTTGGCAGTTCAAATCCACCAGCTGCTTCTCAGAAACCCTATACAAGGTCACTATAAGTCAGGACTGATTCCATGGCACTAAACAACAACAAGGGTTAGTGTTTGTGTTAAGAATAGGGGTTGGACTAGGATTAGGAGTAGAACTTGGTCTAATATTTGGATTACAGTTAGGCTTATTTTTACTTATTTATCCTGGAAATTTACTTGATTTCCTCTTCATTTGAAAGTTCTGTAACTACACTTTTCCCTCTTTTTTACTTTTGGTTTCTTGTTTGTTATAAACTGATCATCCTCATTTCCTATTTTCAGTTTTGTAAATGTGTTTTACTTTGGATACTTCTATATCTGGGTTAAGTTCTTGGTGATATTGTCATGTATGGTAGTTTCAGGTTGTTGTCTACTGTAGTTGGTTCTCTGTCTAAAAACCTCCCGGAAACCCTGTACAGGGTCGCTATGGGTCGGACCCGACTCGACGGCACTTAACAACAACAACAACAACAACAGTATGTTTTATAAGGAGCTGTGGTAGCATAGTGGTTACGAATTGGGCTGTGAACTGCAAGGTCAGCAGTTTGAAACTACCAGCTTTTCTGCAGGAGAAAGATGAGACTTTCTGCTCCTATAAAGATTTACAGTCTCAGAAACCTTTTACAAGATTGCTATGAATTGGAACCAACTCCATGGCACATAACCACCACCAATATGTTTTATAAGGTTGATCTGGTTTTCACTAATTCTTTTAATTTCTGTTTATTTGGAAATATCCAAATTTTTCCATATTTGAGGAACAATTTTGATGGATACATGAATCTTGGCTGGCTGATTTCTTCTTCCAGAGTTTTACATATGTCATCCCATTGTATTCTTTCCTACATGGATTCTCTTGAGAAATCAGAGCTTAATCTGATTAATTGCACTTTGTAGATAATTTTTTATGTTGTTTTTTCCTGAGATGTTCTCAGGATTCTTTATGTAAAAATTGACATCAACCATTCTTCACTCATTCTTTTCTACTCAACTGGGTTCATTAATTCATTGCAAATAGACACATATAACTTGACACTATATTCACAATTGTGGGGTTTACTAGGGAAGTTAATAGGCTAAAATGCAGGATCAGAAAATGCTCAGGGTATATATAGTTCTTTCTATCAGAACAGCCTCTCCTCAGCCATGTCCACAGGAAGGCCTCTGTCCAGCCAGTAACAAAGCTCTTTTAGGGCTGCTGATAAATTACCACATCAATCCATCATAAACCTCAACCTGAAGGCACTTCATGGGTCAGTAAACCTAGCTCCCCAAATTAAGTGCTTGGAGGAACCATGCTCTGCAAGCAAACCTCCTGCACAAAGGCATTCAGTTTTGTTTACTCCATCACTGGAAACCCACCATTCTATCTCATGCTCTAGCTCATGTGTCTGTAGCTGCTGGTCCTTTGTCACTTCTTTGGTGTCACAGCTTTCTGTCCCTGGGTCTAGGAAGTTCAACGCACTTGGATTTCAGAGCCAAAATTGCACGTTCCATTCCTGGTTCTTATTTGATATTAGTGAGATCTTCTCATTCCTGTTTCTGAGTTGCCTCATTATATACATGTTAGAATTTCATGTCTTTAAAATAACAGTTAACCCTGTTAACCTCTTACAACTTAATCATAAATTCCTGTCAACATCTTCCCTCACCTTCTCTTTCCTAGACCCATTAGGACAAAATGATGTTTGGTGGGAGTTTACAAAGACTATGGCTAGAAGAAACTTTAAATAATTGACTGTACCACACTTTCCTTGTCTTTGGTTTTGAAGAGTTTGATTATAATATGCCTTGGTGATTTTCTTTTGATGTCTTCAAACTCTTATAAACTGAAAACTGTCCAACATGAGTGACCCTGATTATATGTAAAATATTGGTAACATACCTTCCAGCCTCACAGCAGCAAACAAGCCACTATAGTATGGCAAACTGACACACAAATGATGGCACATAGCAGCTGATAGCCATTATTTCAAGAATATTGTATCACTTCCAATAGATTTTGTGGGTTGCAACATAAAAAAACATAGTCCAAACTTATCATCATAATTACGATTTCTAACAAAAAAATATTTAAATTAAATAAGTTTAATTGATACTCAGAATAGATTTATAAAACCACTGAATAATATATACTACCCTTAGACTCAGAAAACAGAAGTATATGTCCTTCCTTCCTTCTTGCCTTCATTTATTTTGGTAAACTGAATTGCATATTTCAAATCATTTTTTTTTTAATTGGGAATTCTATTTTCACAAATGCTTTGGTAGTACATATGAGGCTATAAAGAAAATCCATTTGATTAATATTACAATTGGTTTGCAAAGAATCTATGCAAATTCAAATGCCACCCACTCGTTTTTCTCCTTTCATGTGTTTTTAAAATTGAACTTAATTTCGATACTGTATTTTATTTTCTATTGTACTATGACATAAATAAATAAATAAGTAAATAAATAAGGAGCATGGTGTAGCTCTGTAGGATAAGCACCAGACTGTGAAACACAAGGTCATGATTGGAGCCTACCAGTCACTCCTCTGAAGAAAGATGAGGCGTTCTGCTCCCACAAATTTTTTTTTTTTTAATTGCACAACCTGTACAAGGTCACTCCAGTTAGGAACCAACAACAACAGCAATAACAAATGACAAAAACACCTCTTCATATGTGAAAATATTTTTATAATAATGAGTAAATAATGACTAAAGCCATAAAATAAGATGAACATTTTACTCAACATACTATTTTCTACATTTTTATGTGAAAATAGATACTAATATGTTTCCATATTTCACATACTCTTTACAAGAATAGTAGAACACAATGACTAAATTCTTTTTAGAAAGAATGTAAATAAAAAGAGTTTTAGTATCCTTTTTTAAGTGGTCATTAAGTAGAGGGAGGGTTTTTTTTGTTTGTTTGTTTCATTCTTATTTTAGACAATTGCATTCATTCATCCTTCCCTTAAAGAAATGTGAGTATAACAAGGGATATTCCAAAGAGAAAGGTAATCAGATTTATAGAGAGAGACAACTTGTCATTCTCCAGTATTCAGATCTACGTGAATCTGGATTTAATTTGGTATGGTTCTTGTATTTATCTAGGAACTAAGATTTACATTTTTTTTAACTTGTAAAGGAATTCTAAATATGTTTGCATGGTAAGTAGAAAAGTTGCAAGTTGTATATAGTAAGAAAACACTCAACTATGATAAAATTTCATCCTGTGTGCTGTAGGGCGACTAGATACATGTTTGTTTCATTGTTTTTAATTTGCATATCCTCCGTCTGTCCTTAACTTAGATGAAGGATTTTAATAATTTCACTTGAAACTCAAAGCCCAGATTTTGCTGTGTGAGGAAGTTTCTGAATAAGACATCAAGTTTCAAGCCATCAGAGGATAATTTATTGATACTTGTCAAAAGGAAGTATCATTCTAACAGAAATCAAGACAAAAGGAATGCCTGATGAATTTTCTTTGAAGTGCCTTTTATAAAAGTCCTTGGTAATACATATTGATGAACTCCAAATTGTCTTGCCTGAAGGGAAAAGAAAGTAGACTGCTTCACACTGTCTTATAAATATTCATCAAAAGAACAAGACTTATGTTTCCAGGCGTGAGGTGAATGATTACGGTTGTATGATTGCCTTGGAATCTGGATAATTAGTAAAACAGCCGTTGACAGTTAGAGAATTTTAAACTTGGTATCTTGCCGTCATTTCATTTGGAGTCAAAGATAAAGCTTCAAATAGCAAAGGGAAGCAAATTTAGTGGTTGATGGATTGATACAATCAAGTTCTAGCCATCAGTTGCTTCTATGTTTGATTATTTATCTGTTGAACTGAAAATTGAAACAAAAATAATGAGTTTCGTTTGCTATTGTTGTAATGTTATCTATTTAATACTTTGTAATTAATATTTGGTTAATTAAATAGTACCCCTACAGATTAAATATGATTTGCTGGGATCTGTGTCTCTATTAAAACCAAAGACAGTTAAGTGACAGAATGGCTTCATCCCAATGGCCAAAGTATTTTGTTTGATTATTTTTTTGTATATGTAATATGTTTATTGTCATTTTTCTAATCAATTCCCATTTTGGGCTAGGCAACTAATCCTGTGTTTCATTTGCGTATTGAATCTACATGGTTAATGATCCAAATTGATTCAGTAGCCCTGAATTTTGTGAAGTTTGGAAGGTAAGCATGATTCATATCAACAGTCAGAAAATATCTCTCATTTTCCACCTGGCTACAAATTTCTCCTGACATGTGTTTCATAAGCAATCCATTCACCAACTAGGAGGAACATATTTTATTCTCATGAAACATTATCCTTTGCAGTGTTTAGCACTTAAATGCAATTAAGCAAATATAATATCCTCTTTGAAGCAAAATAGTTGCTCAGCTTAAATAACTGAAACTAATTATCTTTATTGAATGAAAGACATCCAGTAAGTGTTTGAAAATGCTTCCTTTATCTTGAGCAGAAATAGGCACCTATGTTGTGAGTGTAGCTAGAGCAGCCCTCTTAATTCTCATCTACCAGATGATAGTGATATGTAGACCCAAGGTGAATAATTGAATCTTAAAGTAAAATGTATCCAGAACTAGAATTAAATAGAGAGAACAAAAAAATAATAAGGGATAGACAGGTTTAGTAAATTATTCTGTTGCAAAAGATTTAGGTGTTCCCTCAAATAAAACCCCCTTTTTAAGGGAGGATTGATTATATTAAAGGTATTGGCCAAAAATATGCAAAAGATGTGATACTATGAACTGTTCCCTAGCACTGGGTTGTGATAAATGCAGGACACGACAATGATGGCATTAGTGTTCTTGAAAATGTACTGGGCTTTGGTAAGTAACATTTCTCCAAAAGCAAAGGGCTCAATCTGAATCTCTTTCATTTTTTCTCAGTTTTGTGCTTTGTCTAACATGCTGTGTGATTCATCTCATTCAGAATCTATGAAAAATAGTCTGCAAAAAAGATTCTCATAAGCCATATGGTGTCAGCAGTCTGGAACATTTAAATTGATCATACAGAACACCTAGACGAATTCTATATGGGATAGAAACAAACCAAAAACAGCCTGTGAACTGAAGTGCCAGTGTCTCTGAGGAAATCTATTATTTTCTTCTATTTCTGAGAAACTACTACTGAGGATTTTACTAAGGTATGTATGATATCATTTTTAGACCATTTTTTCCCCAAGTCTCCAAGGAACAAGTCTTCATTTAAAATGCAAATGGAGGACTGTAGGAAAATGAGCAGAAGAGAAAAAGAGAATTGATGGTAAAATATTTAAAACCTTGCTTTATTTGCCACATTGACCTGAAACTATGTAATATCAAACATTGCCTAATGTTTTATGCAACCAAGTGTGCATTAAAGTGTTCCAGTTGAAATAGCCCCAATGTCTAGAATGTACTAGGGAACATTGCTGTCTGAGAGTAATGAGTACAATGAATATTTATAAATGATGAGGACAGCACAATCCTCAGTATACACATCCCCAGTTGGGCACTGTGTTTACCTAGAGTATGTCTTTAGAGAGATGGAGTATACATTTGTCACTAGAAAAGCTGTGAAGAAAGATAAAATTCCTAAGGTTTTCAAGTTTATAAAACTTACCTGAATATGGAAGTGTGCTACTGAATGGTGCCTTGAAAAATATGCAAAATCAATCAATCAATAATAATAAAAACCAAACCCATTGCTATGGAATCAACTTAGACTCATAGCAATTCTATAAGACAGAGTAGAACTGTGACACATAGTTTCCAAGGATGTAAATATTTATGGCCACAGACTGCCATATCTTTCTCCCTAGGAGTGACTGATGGGTTACAATTGTTGACTTTTACCACTAAGCCATGAGTGTTCCTTATTGAAGAAAATAATAACATAGTTATTTAATTACATGGTTGGATGGTGTATATGAAAGACCATAGAAGAATTGATGCATTTGCGTTATGGTGTTGGAGGAGAATATTAAGAGGACCGTAGACTGTCAAAAGAACAAAACGATCTGTGTTGAAAGAAGTACATCAGAATGCTCCTTCAAAGCCAGGATGCTCAGACCTCATCTCTAATACTTTGGGTATTTTGTCAGGAGGGACTAGTCCCTGTAGAAGGATATCATGTTTGGTAAAGTGGAGGGACAGAAAAAAGGAGAAAGACCCCTAACTAGATGATTTAGCACAGTGGCAGAAGCAACGGGCTCACACATTCAAAACGTAGCTTGGTGCAGGACCAGGCTGTGTTTTGTTCTGTTGTGCATAGGGTCACTGTGAGTCAATACTGACTCAATGGCATCTAACACCACCACCACCAATTACATCCAATGATGGTGGTGGATATGGGGAACAGATGATGCCTTCCTTCAGATTGCATTAAAGAAAAATGCCCTGCCCATATTCCAGTGAGTGCAAATATAAATATAATGCATGTCATTTGTTTATTAGAGAAATAAAGGATAATTCAATGTTTAATCTGGCCTGGTTGTAGTAAAGAGACACTCATATGCCATATATGTTGGAGTAGAAATTGATACAAATTTTATAATAAGTATAAATCCCCTCTGAGGAAAAAACAAAATAACATTTGGCTCAGAGAGTACACTACTGGACATTTATCAAAAGAAAATTAATAGAAAATTATTTCAATGTGAGTGTGTAACAATGTTCATCACAACATCATTGAAAACAGTAAAAAGCCAGAAATAAAATAAATGATTAACAGTGGGAGATTGATTAAATACATTGTGTGAAAATCATGCAATTGCATAATATTTAGCTATTAAGAATATTTGATAGATCTATCAGCAACATCATAATAAAATGTTGAAAATATTGAAGGTGTAAAGTGTTACATTTTACTCACATCCACAGTTGATGCCCACGAAAGCAGCAGTCATTAAATCAAATGGACATATTGCATTGGACAAATAGGCTGCAAAAGATTTGATTATAGTGTTAAAAAGCATAGAAATCGTTTTGAGGACTAACATGGGCTTGACCCAAGTCATAGTATTTTCCATTGCTTCATTCCCATGTGAAAACTGGACAATGAATAAGGAAGATCAAAGAAGAATTATTATATTTTAATTATAGTGATGATGAATATTTAATATACCATAGATCTCCAGAAAACCAAAGAATCTGTTTTGAAGGGGGGATGGTGAGAGATTTTGTCTCACATACTTTAAACATGCTTTTAAGGAGGGGTCAGTCCCTATAAAGGACATCATTTTGGTAATGTAGAAGGTCAGAGGAAAGGAGGAAAACCCACAGTGAGACGGGTTGACATAGAGATTGCAACAGCGGACTTAAAAATGGGAATGATTGTGAGGATAGGACAGGAATAGACAGCTAACAACAATCATCTTAAAAACTCACTGCTCAGGAGTAACCCTGAAGGACCTAGTAGACCAGTTCCGTAGGTTTTCCAAGACTAATAATCTTTATGGAAGCCCACTGCCTCTTGTTTTGCCATGCATAACCTGTTAGGTTCAATCCACTAACCTTTGATTAGCATCTCAGAGCTTAAGCAATGGCACCGCCAGGGCACATTAACAACAACAATAATGCTTGTATATGCAGAAAGGAAGAGTACCCAAGAGATGCATTGACAGCAACAATAAGGGCTCAAATATAAGAACAATTGTGAGGATGGTGAAGGACTGGGTAGTGTTTCCTTCTGTTATGCACAGTGTCCCTATGAGCTAGAACTGAGTCAATGGATGAAACAACAAAAGTATGGAAAACCATGTGCTAAATGACAGAAGGGATATGCATGTATGCGGAAATCTCTATCTACCTTTCTGTATCATAAATATATATTTTTAATGCTGTTCAATTGATTCTGACTCATGAGAAAGCCACGGGTTTCAGAGTACAAATAGGCTTCACAGGATTTAGTTGGAAGTATTGTTTTTAGAAGCAAATCACCAGACCTTTCTTCTGAAGTGCCTCTGAGTGGTTTCAGACTGCCATCCTTTCCAATAGTAGCTGGTTAAGCACTCCACTGTTAACTGAAAAGTTGGCGATTGAAATCCATCAGAAGTTCTGTGGGGAAAAGGTGTGTCAGTCAGATCCTGGAGAGATTCCCAGCCTTGGACAGCATATGGGCAGCTGTACTATATTCTCTCAGGCCGCTATGAGACAGACTCTACTCAATGGCAATGGGCATACCTGAGCCCAAGTCCTTTGCCATATATTTGACTCTGACTTATGTGATGGACAATACTGTTTTTGTAAAGATGCTAACATTTTAGTCAGTAGAGGTCATGTGTTCTGAAACTTTCTATTCCCCCGCAGAGTTCTAGAATACAATGGTTCTTCATATATATATTTTTTTTCTGGCTCACTTCTTTCAAAAATTAAAGTAAAGATCTGCTTCTCAATAATTAACTTTGCTCCAGCACTTTACTAATCCATGTACCTGTCCTTTATGGTAGGATATAGCAATCATCAGCTTATGTCAATTTTTCCCTTAAAAATGAATACAACCAGAATCTGTTGTGTCAGAGAATTTGCCCTGGAAATGTCAACATCCAGTGTGTGGTACTTTAAAGAATAAGACATGGAAACAACAATTGAAGACTATTAAGTCTGGTCATTTATCAAAAGTTTGAACTGCCTTATATATAGTACAATTTTGATTGTATAGGAGAATTCAAAGTAATTTCATCTTCTGAACCTAACACACTCACCAATATTCTATGAGCTTTTCAGCATTTAAACAATGTGGTATTAACCTTTCTTCATATTAACCCTGGTTGGACTGCCATGGGTGTCTGCCCCAAATACACTGTCCTTTACCTGCAAAGAAAGTTCAGCATAAGCCCAATGCACTGGAGACTATTGTGGTAATGTGTGTCTGCCACCAAGTCGATTCTAGCTCATAAAGACTCTATATTGGGCCTCCAAGGCTGTAAATCTTTACAAACTTCCTCTCTCATACTTCGGACATATTGTCAAGCAGGACGAGTCGCTGGAGAAGGATATGATGTTTGGTAATGTGGAAAGTCAGAGAAAAAGAAGACCCCCAGTGAGACGGATTGGCAAAGTGGCAGCATCAGTGGACTTAAGCGTGGCAACAATTGTGAGGTTGGCCCAGGACCGAGAAGTGTTTTGTTCTGTTGTGCATAGGGCCACTATGAGTTGGTACTGACTCAGTAGCACCTAAGAACAACAAAATCTTCACATGAGCAGAAAACCTCATCTTTCTTCCACAGAGAGAATGGTCTATTCAAACTATTAATCTTGCAGTTAACAGCCCAGCTCATAATATTATAGTAATATTTTGTACTGTATCACTCCACATGGGAAACACAGGAGAACTCTGGGACTAAGCAGACATGCCCATGATTCAACACAGAGAGGATGATTAATAGGTGTTGATTTGCAAAGAAAAAATTAGAACCTGTTTGTTTAGCTTGCTGGACTTTTGCGTAGACTCCAAGATTCCTCTGGGGACTAAATCATTATTTTTTTGTTTTTATTTTTCACTTTTTGTAGTTGAAGACTCTCTAGGTCCATCTATTGTGCTTGCTTTGAAAATGTTAAGGTGTCATGTCTAATTCTCCAGAAATTTTACTCAGTGATCTTTTCTCATGTTTTTATAAAGCTACAGCCTCTTTCTCATATACTTATGTACTTCTTGTTTTGGGAAATATGTTTTTGCATATGATTGATGAATCCATCAAAAACAAACTAATATGGATGGAAGGAATGATACTACAAGATAATAATTCTAAAATGCAGTTAAACATTTGATATAAAGAATGGCTACATTAAGACAGCATCAGAAAAATCCCTTTTAATTCAAAGTGAAACTGATGTACTTTCTGTAACTAATGTTATTGTTGTTGTTGTCAGGTGCCATCTAGTCGGAACCGACTCATAGTGACCCCATGCACAGCAGAACAAAACAATGTCCGATCCTGGGCCAACCTCACTACCGCTGCCACACTTGATGCCATCAATAATGTCACCTGGCTGATCCATCTCGTTGAGGGTCTTTCTCTTTTTCTCTGACCCTCCACCTTACCCAGCATGACATCCTTCTCCAGCGACTGTTCTCTCCAGACAATGTATCCAAAGTATGAGAGACGAACCCTAGCCATCTTGGCCTCCAAGGAGCACTCTGGCTGCACTTCTTCCAAAACAGATCTATTGGTTCATTTTGCAGTCCATGGCACTTTCAGTATTCTCCTCCAACACCA
>NW_006408703.1:2562238-2563036 GCF_000296735.1 Chrysochloris asiatica
AGGCTGTGCTCTTTGATCTTCATCAGTAAATGTTTTAAGTCCTTTTCACTTTCAGCAAGCAAGGTTGTATTATCTGCATATCGCAGGTTGTTAATAAGTCTTCCTCCAATCCTGATGCCACTTTTTTCCTCATATAACCCAGCTTGTCAGATTAGTTGCTCAGCATACATGTTGAATAAGTATGGTGAAAGAATACAAACTTGTCACATACCTTTCTTAATTTGAAACCAATCAGTGTTCCCATGTTCTGTTCGAACAAATGCCTCTTGGTCCAGGTACAGATTCTTCATGAGCAAAATTAACTATTCTGGAATAGTCATATTTTGCAATGTTATCTATAGCTTGTCATGATCCACACAATCAAAAGTTTTTGTGTAGTCAATAAAGCACAGATAAACATCTTTCTGATATTCTCTGCTGTCAGCCAATATCCATCAGACATCAACAAAGATATACTTCATTCCACGTGCTCGTCTGAATCCAGCTTGAACGTCTCTGTCAATGTATGATTGTAGCCATTTCTGTATTACCTTTAGCAAAACATTACTTGCATGGGATATCAAAGAGATTGCCCAATGCTTTCTGCATTCTGTTGGGTCACCTCTTGTAGGAATGGGTACAAATCTGGATCTCTTCCAATCCGTCGGCCAGACAGTTATCTTCCAAATTTCTTGGCATAGATAAGTGAGTACCTTCTGCGTGTCCTCACTTTCTTGAAAGATTTCAATTTTTATTCCACCAATTCCTGGTGCCTTGTTCTTTGCCAATTCCTTCAATGCACCTTGGACTTCCTCCTTC
>NW_006408703.1:2570381-2576285 GCF_000296735.1 Chrysochloris asiatica
AAGTCTTTAACAAGTTCAATCTTTTCTCAATTTACCATGATGTTATCATCCCAGAGGTGAGGGTTGTTTTTTTTTTTTTTTTTCTTTACATTGAGGTGCAACCCATACCAAAGGCTGTGGTCTTTGATCTTCATCAGTAAGTATTTAAGCCATCTTCGCTTTCAGTAAGTAAGTTGTGTCATCTGCATATCACAGTTTGTTAAATGAGTCTTTCTCCAATCCTGATGCCATAGCTTCCTTCATATAATCCAGTTTCTTGGATTATTTGCTCAGCATACAGAATGAATAAGTACGGTGAAAGAATACAACCCTGATACACACTTCTCCTAATTTTAAACCATTTGATGCTCCCTGTTCTGTTTGAATAACTGCCTCTTGGTCTATGTACAGGTTCCTCATGAGTACAATTAAGTGTTCTAGAATACTCATTCTCCACAATGTTGGCCATAGCTTGTCATGATCCACATAATCAAAGCCTCTGTGTAGTCAATAAAGTACAGGTAAACATCTTGCTGGTATCCTCTGCTTTCAGCTGAGATCCATCTATGACTATATTACTGGTTGATTGAAGAGTCTCTGATTGCTTTCTTTTTACATAAACTATTTTATTTTTTCTAATTATTATATTTAACTATGTTTTCCTTTTAGAATACCTTAAATCCATATTGTACAGATTCCAGACTTTCCCATCTGTTTTGGTTATTACATTTTGTCCAGTCTGTATAAAATTACGTCTCATTTTCAATATAAGTCATTCCTCTAGCACAGACTGAAAGTGTTTAAAATGGTCAGAGAATGGAGTTTACTCTTTTTTGCCTTTTTCTATTTTAGCACCCAAGAAAGTGGAGAAATCTCAGCCAGGCTCTGGGTCACTTCTAGATTACCCATTTTCTGGGTTTAATTCTTCAAAGTTTGGAAGAGAAGAAAAAGAAGAGTAAGGCAGAGATTCTATTTAACTGGATATGAGTTGGTGATGAAAGTGTCCCTAATCACCACTCATATTTGCCCCAATTCATTCTGAGACTAGTTGTCTTCAAAGAGACACTGCGGAATTTCCTCACTTCACCCGTCTCATCCATTATAGAGGGAAATTTTAAAGAGGGCTTTTGGGCCTCTTGAATTTTATAAATTCAAGAACTCAAATGACATATTGCATTAGGCAAATTTGTTGCACAAGACCTTTTTCAAGTGTTAAAGAGCAAAGATGTCAGCTTGAAGACTAAGGCGCTCCTGACCCAAGCCATGGTATTTTCAATAACCTCATATGAATGCAAAAGCTGGACACTAAATAAGGAAGACCGTAGAAGAGTTGATGTTTTTGAGTTATTATGTTAGAGGAGAATACCGAAAGTACCATGGGCTGCCAAAAGAACCAACACACCTGTGTTGTAAAAAGTGCAGCCAGAGTGCTCCTTGGAGGCTAGGATGGCCAAATTTCATCTCTCATACCTTGGACATATTGTCAGGAGGGACCAGTCACTGGAGAAGGATATCATGTTTGTTAATGTGGAGGGTCAGAGAAAAATAGGAAGATCCCCAGTGAGATGGATTAGCAAAGTGGCAGCATCAATGAGCTCAAGTGTGGCAGCAGCAGTGAGGTTGGCCCAGGATCGGGCAGTGTTTTGTTCTGCTGTGCATAAGGTCGCTATGAGTTGGTACCAACTCAATGGCACCTAACAACAATATAAATATTACAAAAGACATCACATCTAATTATGAGATCACTTTGTTTAGCCTTGTAGTCCCTGTTAATCCCCCTAACTCCTTTCCATCCTCTAGACTTCATGACTCTTCTCGTGGAGGAAAGGAAACTTTCAGGTCCACTTCTATATAGTCTAAGTAGGGAAACAGAAAGCAAGTCTATACATATTTTCTTCCCAGGCACCCTATATCATGATCCTCTCATGCCTTTCTGGCATAGTTTTCTCCAAAAGTCTTGTCACCTTCAGTGTTCTATAGATTAGAAGAAGGTTCTGCTTTTGTTTATCGCATGCCTCTTGAGGAAGAAAGTAGAGAGGTGTAGAAGGAAGTAGGGAGATAGAAACATAGAGGAAGAATGGGAACTTGGAATCTAATTTTGAAACAATATTGAATAACGAAAGTAGTTGAGAAAACATGTGCAAATAACTTGAAGGAAAAATTGGGAATATTGAATTTTGTAGACAGTCTAGTTAATTTTTAGGCGTGAAAGTAAAAATCCACTTATCAGCATAGCAGAAGGTCAAAATACAGTATAACATAGAGTATTACCCTTCCAAATGAAATCATTTAAAAAATGAACTTCAGTTGAGTAAAGGGTGAATCATAATTAAGAAGAAAATAATGAGAATAATGTCATATTAAAGAATAGAATTTAAGTATTGAAACAAACTAAAGATAGCTATAAGTGACTAAATTATAATTGCAGGTCCAGTTTTGATAAGAAATTTAAAGTAAAATACTTGAAAGATAAGATGTGTAATATAAAAATAATATTTTAATAAGTAGCTGGGTCTAAAATTCAAGATTATATTAGGAATGGCCTCCATGATTGAGGGAAGTAATAAGAGTACAGTGATTCTATTTTCTTATACAGAAAGATCTCAAAACTAAATTATTTTCTTGACTTGGTTCATTTACAAAATTCTAGTTAGAGAGAGCTATGGAAATTTTAAACATAACCATATAGATTAAGATAAACATATATACTTTCCAGATAACTGATGTAAATATGTGCAAATGAATGTGATCTATGTAGTAAACATACTTATTGAAATGAGCTATAAAATAATTGTAAAATAAAATAAGACATTATATTAAGTATGATTGGTTTAACATTCCTATTAACAAATAAAAGTATTTAGGTTAAATTAACCAATATAAATCTAATCTCTGGTTTTACCTTCCTAGTGTTTTCTGTTGGCTCCTTTACATCTTTATTACCTCTTAAACAAGGAGCTCTGGTAGCGTAGTGGTTACGAATCGGGCTGCGAACCTTAAGGTCAGCGGTTCGAAACTACCAGCTGCTCCGCGGGAGAAAGATGAGGCTTTCTACTCCCGTAAAGATTTACACCCTCGGAAACCCTGTACAGGGTTGCTATGGGTCGGACCCGACTCGATGGCACTTAACAACAACAACAACAATGTGGATATACCTGAAGTCTCTCTTCTTTAGTCTCAACCTGATTTTATAGGTAATCTCATGCATTCTATTAACTGATAATACTCAAACTTAGCATATAAAGCTTCTCTGAACACAAGATCCATATAGTCGACGTCCTTTGGACAATGATAATTAGGCATTTATTAATAATAAAAAAATACCATATTGAAATCTGTTTCCAATACCCCCTTCCTCCCCCCCCCCCCCCCCCCCCCACACACACACGGTTATCTTGGCTACTGTTGTTTTCAGAAAGCTTTCTCATTTAATAACAACTTCATTTTCAGGTTGTTAAAACATTTGGGATCTTCCTTAATTCCTCTTTTTCTCATAAACCACATCTATTCCATTTTATGTTGAATTTATATCTAAATTTTAAGCACTTCTTTCCACTTGCACTTCCATCATCATTTCTTGCCAGGCAAATACCAATAGCAACTTTACTGGTTTCCCAGATTTTCCACTTAAATCAGCTGTTTTTTCCCAACACAGCAGAGAATGTGATCATGGTAAAAATTTAGATTTCATCACTCCCTACTAACAATTTTTCAGTAACTTTCCATCTCATTCAGAGTAAAAGGAAAAGTCTTATAGTGATCTATGAGATTCAATATTTTCTGTTCTCATTTTAATTCTCTGACCTGTCTACTATTTTCCCTTTTGCTCACCTGCTCCAGTATTTCTAGCCTCCTCAGACACATAATTCATGACATCATATCACAATCTTAGCATTCAATATTCCCTCTGCATGGAAAGTTCTTCCTCTGAGCATCCATAGAGCTAGATTCTTAACTTCCTTTCAGTATAACTAATAAGTCATATTTTCAGTGAAGCATTCCCTGACCATTCTAAGTAAATATTTTTGTCTCTCCCTGACATTGTATAATGTCCTTCCTTTCTTCACCTTTTTCTTTTAGCACTTACTCTCATTTTAGCATATTATGATGCATCAATTGTAACTATAGATTGGCTATGAATTCAAGAGTTTAGCAAAGTCAGTGAAAAAAATGCATTCATAGAGAATATGTTGGCTCTATGGAATTTACAGTATAGCATATTGTATATTTGATTATTATTTTTAAATTGTGTGCTTTACATATTTAATATCAATATAATATTATGTATATCAATATAATGATATATGAATATATATGTACACATTTTGCACTTACTACTCTGGTATCACAGTGGTTACGAATCGGGCTGTGAGCCTCAAGGTCATCAGTTCGAAACTACCAGCGGTTCCATGGGAGAAAGATGAGGCAGTCTGCTCCCGTAAAGATTTACAGCCTCGGAAACCCTGTGTAGGGTCGCTATGAGTCGGAACCAACTCCACGGCACATAACAACAACAACAACAACATGGTGGTTACAAGTTGGGTTTCTAACCACAAGATCAGCAGTTTGAAACTACTAGCTGTTCCGCAGGAGAAAGATAAGGCTTTCTGCTACAATAAAGATTTACAGCTTCAGAAACCCTATACAGGTTTGTTGTGAGCCGGAACTGACTCAATGGCACTTAACAGCAACAAACAATAACGTATTCTATATGCTCTTTTAACTATTTGACATATATAAAATCTATGCAATACTTTTATCATCTCTATTTTACAGAAGCAGGAACTAAGTCCCAGATATGTAAAATAGATATCACAAAGTTGACAGCTAGTTAATGGTGAAGTTTGGTTTTGAATACAGATTCCTGCATTTCTCTTTTATACTTAGCATGTATAAAAACGTGTATAAAGAAAAAAGCATGTTTTTATCTCAATAAAAGTTATTTTGGAATATAGTCAAATAAAAACATTTTTAAGCCACAACTCTTAAAAACTATACAGACATATACTTGCTTAGCCTATGTAAGAGTATCTCAAGCCAAGAGTAACTGTCTTTCTTTTAAAGTATATGTATCAAATGATTATTTTGTAAGTTGCATAATAAGCAAGTACAAATCATTTTCATTATGTTCCCCCCTACAGCCCAATAAACCAGGTATTTTAACTTGCTTCTATTGAATAGTGTTTTGTTTTTATATATGGGGAAGGAAATTTTTTAAAAATGCTCAGAGTGGGTCTCATGAACACTGAATAAAATGAAACATTGCTTTTTCTCAGTTTTAGGAGCGTTGCTAATTTTAAGTGTCCAAAAGCAGTTTTTGAGAGAACATTAGTGAATTCTAGTTGTCTTTTCTCAGAACTTCTTCCTTAATGACCAATGTCACATATATAGATATCAAACAGCACCTGTTCACTGATACCATTAAAGGTAAATGGACTAAGAGATGCTGGGTACGTCCAGCGATCCTATTGACCTGAAGGTCCATCCCCCTCTCATCTGCCACTGTACAACCTTGTCTCTATTATAGGATCCTTTTCTGTTCAGGTGGTGGGTGTGGTTGTCTCTTTACTGTTTCCCTGTTCACTTTTCCACTTGATCATGCTTTGGCACCATTGGTCTTAGGTTAATTCTGGTATGGAATAAAAACGTGAATGTCTCTGAGTGGTGTAAGTGATTAACATTCTTAACAGGGAGAAACTATCATAAAATTCACAAAGACAAAGTTTGTTTGCTATCTAATTGTTAAAGTCACCTCATAGAAATTAATCATAAAAGAAAAATGAGGAATTATAAATATTTAAAAATAGAAAACTCCTGAAGGAACAAACAAGATGGCGGATCGGGTGGACGTATAGCAGAGAGCTCCGCCAACAACAACACAGAATACCCGACCAAGCAGGCTCAGGGGCTGGTCCCAGAACTCTG
>NW_006408703.1:2579465-2587611 GCF_000296735.1 Chrysochloris asiatica
CCTTAAATTAAAAAAAAAAACAAAAAAAAAAACCTCCTAATTGAAAGATATTGTGATTATATACCCGTTGTTGTTAGCTGCTGTTGTGTTGTCTATCAACTCATGGGTGCCTCAAGCACAATGGGATTGACAATTGTAATTCAAAAGATTTTCACTGGTTGATTTTTTTGAAATTAGATACTACCTAGTCTGCATTAGTCTAGAGGCTGTGCTGAATCCCGTTCATCACCATATTAATATGCAGGCCCCCACTGAAAGACTGTATGTTGACTGGAAATTGAATCTAGGTTTCCTGAATGGATGGTAATAATAATTCTACTAATGAACCATCATTACCCCTGATTATTTACCTAAAAATACCAATTAATTTCTCAAAAAAATGCCTAAAATTTAATTTAAAAAAAAATGATAATATTTTTCTTTAAAAAATGTTTAAATATTGAGAAATAAGAGTCCAAACAAAAAATATCTGTACCCTATGTGTCCTGGTGTGGCACTGTGGGCTAATGCGTCAGACTGTAAAGTCAATTGAACTGCAAGGTCGGTGGTGCAAGCTCACCAGCTGCCCCTTGGAAACCCTATACAGGGTTGCTATAGGTCAAAATTGACTCGACAGCACTTAACAACAATATCAAATGTGAATAATAATAAATATATGCTTATATCATAGGGTAGGTGATTCCTTTCTATTAGATCTCATCATGAGGAATTATTAGATCTTAACTGCTGAACCACTGAGACTCTTGGCCAGTCAAGTTGGCAGAACATGTTAACAATCACAGTACTCAAGGTGATTCTGATGTATATGACACATATCATATGTATATACACACATATATTTATCATTTTGATGTATGATGAAATTATTAATATCCTCAAATTCTAAATAGAAAAAAAAATAAACATTTGCAGTGATAGTTTTGCTATTAAAGATAAAAGTTAAATCCTCAACTTATTGAAGGCAAGTTCCATTTTGACTATTCATAATTGTTCATCTTGTGAAAGGGACTACACTCACAACCATGTATAGATTGCTATTGTTAAATGTCAGTGTGTTGGTTCTTACTCAGAGCAACACTGTGTAGGGTTTCTGAGGAACAACTGTTGAGTTTGAATGGTCAAGTTTGTGGTTAATAGTCCAGCATTACACCAGAATGCCATGTGTAGATCTGGTATACAATATTTGCACATATTTGTATGTTGTAAATATAAACATGAATATGATATTGCAAACTGTGGCAAAATATGTAAACTTCTTAGGCATGACCAAACACTTGGGTGGAATGGGACTCTGGACCTGGAGCCTTAGGACCCTAGACTTGGAGGGCACCAAGTTTATCTGGCACAACATAGTCCACAAAAAGTATGTTCTATATCCTACTCTGGCGTCTTAAAGATCTAGTGTGGCTATAATAGAAATACTACAAGTGGGTGCCTCTAACAAATATAAATTCATTCTCTTATGATTTGTTGCTGTTTTTCCAACTCATAGTGAAACTATGCACAATAGAATGAATCACTGCCTAGTCCTGTGTCATCCTCACAATAGTTACATTTGAGTCCCGTCCATTGCTACTGCCACTGCCATCTCATTAGGGGTCTTCCTCTTTTGTACTGACTTTTCACTTTTCCAAGCATGACATCCTTTTTCAGGGACTGGTCCCTTCTGATATTATGTCCAAAGTATGAGAGACAAAGTCTTACCATCTGTGCTTCTAAAGAGTATTCTGGCTATATTTCTTCAATGACAAATGTGTTTGTTCTTCTGGTGGTCAATGATAATTTCAATATTCTTCTCCAAAACCAGAACTCAAATATAGTGATTCTTCTACAGTCTTCTTGATTCACTGTCCAACTTTCACATGAATATGAGGCAAATTAAAATACTCTGGCTTTATTAAGGCACACCTTAGTCCCCAAATTGATTAATACTTTGAAAAGGTCTTCTTGCAGAAAATAGGCCTAATTCAATAGATCATTTGATTTCTTGACTGCTGCTTCATTGTTGGCTGTGGATTCAAGCAAAATGAAGTCTTTGACAACTTCAATCATTCCTCAATTTGTCTTGATAGTATTCATTATTCCAGGGATGAATATTTTCTTTGTTTTCTTTACATTGAGATGCAACCTATTCTGAAGCCTGTGGTCATAGAGCTTCATCAGTATTTTAAGTTCTCAACACTTCCAGCAAGCAAGGTTTGTCTTCTGCATATTGTAGGTTGTTAGTGAGTGTTCTTCAAATCCTGACACCAAGTTCTTCACATAGTCCAGTTTCTTGGATTATTTGCTCAGCAAACAAATTAAGTATGGTGAAAGGATACCATTGTGACACACACCTTTTCTGATTTTAAATAATTTATTATCCCCTTATTCTGTTCTAACAATTGCCACTTGTTCTCTGTATAGATTTCTCATGGGAAAAATTTAGCTGTCTGAAATAACCCTTCTTGGCAATATTATGCATAGTTTGTCATGATCCACACAGTTGAAAGCTTGTGCATAGTCAATAAAGAATACATAAATATCTTTCTATGAAGAAGATTCTATGAAGAAGAATGTGACATGAGGAATGTAGGAAGACTCATAAACAACCTACTATATTCAGATGATACATCCTTGCTTGCTGAAAGTGAGGAGGACTTAAAATATTTACTGAAGAAGATCAAAGATAACAGCCTTCAAGATGGGTTGCACCTCAATGTAAATAAAACAAAAATCCTCAACAATGGACTAGCAAATAACATCATGATAAGGGAGAAAATATTGAAGTTGTCAAGACTTAATTTGTTTGGATCCATTATCAACACTAATCAAAGAAGATTTCAAGAAATCAAACAATACATTTCATTAGGCAATGATGTCTGTTTGAGGACTAAGGTGAACCTCACCCAAACCATGGTATTTTTCAGTAGCTTCATGTGCATGTAGAAGAATTGACGAATTTGGATGGTGGCGTTGGAGAATAATATTAAAAGAACCATGAAGTGCTAGTAAAATGTAGTCTGTGTTGGAAGAAGTATAGCCACAATTCTCCTTAGAAGCAAGGATGGCGAGACTTTGTTTTTCGAACATATTATCATGAGGGTCACGTACCTGGATAAGGGCATCATGCTATGTAAAGTAGAGGGTCAGCCACAAATACAAAGACCCCCTAAGAGATGGATAGGCACAGTGGCAGCAGCAATGGGCTTAAGCTTAACAATAATAGTGAATATGGCACAGGACTGAACACTTGTTCATTCTATTGTTCATAAAATACTTTGAGTCAGAACTGGCTTGAAGACTCCTAATGACAACAACAAATATCTTTCTGGTTTTCTCTTGTTTTCAGCCAATACACATGAGATATCAACAATGATGTACCTGGTTCCAAGTCCTCTTCTGAATCTGGTTTGAATTTCTGGCAATTCCCTGTCAAAGTACTTTTACAACCATTTTTAAGTTATCTTAAGAAAAATTTGACTTGTGTGTGATATTAATGATACTGTTCAATTATTTACATATTTTATTGGGTCACCTCTCTTTGGAATGAGCACAAGCATGGATCTCTACCAAACAATGGCCAGGTAGTTGTCTTCCAAATTTCTTAGCATAGATAAGTGTGTGGCTCCAGGGCTGCATCAGTTTGTTGCAAGATTTCCATTTATATGTCAATTCTTGGAACTTTGTTTTACACCAATGCCTTCAATGCAGCTTGGACTTCTTCCTTCAGTATCATCAATTTTGGGTTATAATCTACCTCTTGACGTAGTTGGACATTGGCAATTTTTTTTGGTAGAGTGATTCAGTGCATCCCTTCCATATTCTTTTTGCATCATTCAGTGTTTTGCCCATAGATTCCTTCAATATTAAAACCTGTGGTTTGAATTTTTTCTTCAGTTCTTTCACTTTGAGAAATTTGAGAGTGTTTTTTCCCTTTTGGTTTTTGATCTCCAGATTTTTGCACATTCTATTATAATACTTGACTTTATCTTCTTGAGCTGCCCTTTGAAATTTTCTGATCATCTCTTTTCCTTCCTCATTTCTTTCCATTGCTTTATCTTCTCTTTTCTCAAAAATTAATTTCAGAGTCTCTTCTGACTTTCATTTTGGTCTTTTCTTTCTTTCCTGTCTTTTTAATGTCCTTTTGTTTTCTTCTTGTATGATGTTCTTGTTATCATTCCACAACTCTTCTGGACTTTGGTCATTAGTGTCTAATGCATCAAGTCTGCTCTTGAGATGGTCTCTAAATTCATATGGGATATATTCAGGTTAATATTTTGTCTCTTGAGGATTTGTTTTAATTTTCTTCAGCTTAAACCTGAAATTCTGTATGAACATCTAATGGTCTGTTCCACGGTCTGACCCTGGCTTTGTTTGGGCTGATGATATGGAGCTTCTCCATCATCTCTTCAGGCATATGAAATCAGTTTGATGCCTTTGTAGTCTATCTGGTGAGATCCATGTGTCTAGTAGCCTTTTATGTTGTTTTAAAAAAAGGTATTTGCAATGATAAATTGTTGGTCTTGTAAAATTCTATCATGCAATCCCCAACATAATTTCTGTCAGCTAAGTCATATTTTCAAACTACTGATTTTTCCTCCTTGTTTCTATCTTTCACATTCCAATCACCAGTAATTATCAATGCATCTAGATTGTGTGTTTGATCATTTTCAGACTGAAGAAGTTGGTAGTATTATTCAATTCACCATTGGCTTTAGTGGTTGTTGCATAAATTTTAATCATAACTGTACTAACTGGGCTTTCTTTTAGGCATATGCATATTATCCTCTCACAGACAACATTGTACTTCAAGATAGGTCTTGAAATAATCTTTTTGATGATATTCCTCTTAATTTAGAATTTCATGACATATTAAACCATATGATTGCTTTTGTTGTTAAGTGCCACGGAGTTGGTTCCAATTCATAGCAAATCTGTATAGGGGTTCTGAGGAGCAGGTGGTAGGTTTGAACTTCCAACCTTGTGTTCGCAGTCCAGTGCTGATCCTATTGCACCATACCATGAGTCCAATCATATCATAGTCTGATTTAACATGGCCAATACCAGTCCATTTCAGCTCACTAACACATAACAATCTTTATGTGTTCCTTTTAATATTTGATAGCTTACAATTTTCCTAGATTGACATATCATGCATTCCATGTTCTGATTATTAATGGATATTTTTAGCAGTTTCTCCTCATTTTGAGTTATGCCCCAGTATCAAAGAAATGCCATGAAAGCTTTGTTCCATTCACATCATTATTGTCAACTCTACTTTGTTGAGGCAGCTATTCCCAATTTGTATTTTGGTGCATTTGAACTTGGAAGATTTGTACTTCAGCATTATATCTGTACCTCAAGGTCAGTTTGAACCACAAGGTCATTGGTTTAAACTCACAAGTTGCTTCTTGGAAACCCTATACAAGATCACTATGAGTCAGAATCAACTCAACGGCACTTGCCAAGAACAATAATCCTTAAGAAGGAGTCCTGGTGTGGTGCTTTAGGAGAAGCACTGGACCATAAGATCAGTTTGAACTGCAAGATTAGCGGTTCAAATCCACCAGCAGCTACTCAGAAATCCTATACAGGGTTGCTATGAGTTGAAACTGACTTGACTGCACTACATAACAAACAACAATATATTGAAAAGTTGAAGTCTTTGATCTTCATCAGTAAGTGCTTCAAATCTTCTTTGCATTCAGCAAGCAAGATCTTGTCATCTGCATAACACTGGTTTTTAATGAATCTTCCTCCAATCCATATGTGCATTACTTTTATTTTTTCTTCTTATAGTCTTAAATAGAAGTTTTTCATAGAATATATGACATTTTTAAAAGAAAGAAAGAAAAACAAAACAGTAATTAATACTTGATTTATGTTGGACATGACACAACCTAATAGCTTCAAGTAGATCACAACTTCTGTGTTCAGTTGGATTCCTGGTATGGCATTATAGGATAAGAACTGGACTGCTAGCCATGAGATTGGCAGTTCAAACCCATCAGCCACTCTTTGGAAACCCTATACACGGTTGCTGTGAGCTGAACTGACTCTATGGCACTTAAGAAGAACAACAATGTTTGGTTGGACTAGGTTGCTTGTATGGACATCACTACTGTGGTAAAATGTAAACACATTGTAAAACTCAATATGTGTAAGGAAATTAAAGTGGCAAGATCAAATCTGTTTCCAAGATTTGAGAAATAATGCAGCATTCATTAGACTCTTACATACCATCAGTAAGTAATTTATGCAAATGAAATAAAACTTGTTTTTCATTTACATATAAGGAGTCTGGTAGGATAGTGGATTATGAGCTGGGCTGCTAACTGCATGGTTACTAATTTGAATCTACCAGTCCCTTTGTGAGAGGAAGATGAGACTTTCTGCTCTAGTAAAAAATTACAGCTTCAGAAATCATATACAGGGTCACTATGATTTGTAACTAACTAGGTAGTACACCACCCCCAGCATATATGTATATGTGTGTGTGTGTGTGTGTGTGTGTGTGTTTTTGAATTAATTACTATGTTGTTTCTTTTTTTCTCTCACTGCTTTTATTTTAGTGTTTATGAATGCAAAATTTGGGCAACATGTCCTCCAACTTAAAATTTGGTCCACAAAAAAATATACAGATTCCTCCTGTAACAAAAATAAATTAAACTTTACAGTTGCAAAAACAAAATTTTGACATAGGCGTGAGTGAGTTTGGATAAACAAGTTAGGATGTGTTTCAACATATGAAGGAACATTCTAGAATCCATTTAGAAACATTTGGCAGAATAAATGACCTGGTGTTACTGGTAGTGTTGTGCCTTAGGAAGTGAGAGTGAGTGCATGAAAAGGAGCTAGAGACTCACAACAGCCACAGTATCACTCATTTAAAATTACCCACAACCCAATACAGAATATTTAATAGTAGAACAATTTCAACAGTGACTCAAGGTCTGGAAAGCAATTGTAAGCTTAAAACAAGTACCTCAGTCAGAACAATATTCAACGTTTATAAGACTCTGAAGGTGAGAACACATAGTTCACAGATGATGTCTTGTGCACAGTACATTCGTTTCCAGGACACTGGGAAGCCATAAAACACACAAAGTTAAAATCTAAGCTGCTTAACTTTCCACCATTCTCTTGAGTATTAAACTCAGGCCACATTTGGCCACTTGCAGGGGTGTATTTTCTTCTTCATTCTCAATGTAAATACTTGCTCCTTGGGACACCTGCACTTTTGCTTCTTCCACTCTCTCCTCATCACAAGCTAAGTGTAGAGGAGTGTTAGCCTCAGTGTCTTGAATATTTGTGGATGCTTTGTAGTACAGAAGAATATGAAACATCTTCAAGTTACCCTTGGCTGCTGCCAGGTGCATTGCTGTTGCCTCAAAATGGTCCTTAGCATCTGGATTAGCCCCACCTTCTAACAACAAGACAGAAATCTCGTGCCTGTTTTTGGAAGCTGCATAGTGCAGGGGAGTACAGCCATTCTGATTGACAGGATTCATTTGAGCCCCTTTCCCAGAAGGGTTTTTATAATCTCATCCCAGCCAGCAGAAGCAGCAATATGTAGAGGAGTCCAACCTGAATCATCTTTATCATTTACTGGCACTCCAAACTGTAGCAAGAATTCAACTATTTCTGTGTGTCCCGCTAAGCATGCCCAATGTAATACAGTTCTGTTGTCCTGGTCCATTTTAGTAGCCAGGGATTTATCGGCCAGGATCCTCTCCTTCAACTCCTCCATCTTCCCATTGTAGGCCAGGTTGCAGCCCATTAGGTTAGACACACGCCCCTCCATTTTGCTTTCCTCAGGCTCTCCGTACTATGTTGTTTCTTGTTAAGTGCTATCCAATTGGCTCCAACTCATATTGACACTGTATAGTTTTTCTGAGGCTGTAAATCTTTGTGGGACCAGAAAGTCTTATTTTTCTCCCAAGGAGCAGCTGGCAGACTCAAACCACCGACCTTGCGGTTTACAGTCCTGTGCTTATCCTACAGCTCTGCACCAGGACTCCTCTGTTTTTAGTGGTTGTGTCAGTTCTGTCTCATATTGACTCTGTAAATGCATCAAGAAAAGATGGAAGGAATACACAGAGTCATTGTACCAGAAGGAAATGGTTAATGTTCAACCATTTCAAGAGATACCATATGAACAAGA
>NW_006408703.1:2588996-2593620 GCF_000296735.1 Chrysochloris asiatica
GAGGTTGGCCCAGGATCGAACATTGTTTCGTTCTGCTGTGCATGGAGTCGCTATGAGTCGGTTCCGACTCGATGGCACCTGACAACAACAACAACAACAAGGGTTTTATAAATGTTTACAAGGAGCAGAATGCCTCATCTTTCTCCCCTGGAGTGACTGATAGATTCAAACTGTTGACTTTCTGATAAGCAGCACAACTCGTAACCCTCTATGGAACTGTTGTTGTTGTTGTTAAGTGCTGTCAAGTCAATTCCAACCCATAGAGACTCTGTATGGGGTTTCCAAAGAACAGCTGATGAGCTTGAACTACCAACCTTGCAGTTCAAACGGCTTTGCAGTCTGGCACATTAACCCACAGTGCCATACAAGGACTCCACTATGGAACTAGCAGGACATAAATACTTATAACATTGTTTAGACTAAATTACTTAATAAGCAGAAGTAGTAGATATGCCTTTTGGCCTAGGGACACACTCAAAAAAATTACTGGGACATTAGGACAGCTAATTCTATCTCTACCGACACATTACTTTTTAAATTGTTGTTGTTAGGTACTGTGAACTCCATTCCAGTTCATAGAAACCCTAGGCACAACAGAAACAAACACTGCCAGACATTTTACCAGCCGTACAATTGTTATGTTTGAGCCCATTGTTGGTGCCGCTGTGTCGATCCAACTCACTGGAGGTTGTCCTCTCTTTTGCTGACCCTCCATTTACAAAGCATGGTGTCTTTCTCTATAGACTGATGCCTCCTGACAATGTGTCCAAAGTAGAAAATAGTCTCTGTTGTGGATTCTAAGACACATTCAGGCTGCGTCTCTTTCAAGACAGATTTGTTTGTTCTTCTGGCAGGTCATGATACTTTCAATATTCTTCTCCGAAAAGATAATTCAAATGCATTGACTTTCTTCTAAGGTCTTCCTTATTCACTGTCCAACTTTCACATGTAGCTAAGGCAATTGAAAATACCATGGCTTGGGTCAGGCAAACCTTAATCCTCAAACTGACATCTTTGCTCTTGAATATTTTAAAGAGGTCTTTGGAGCAGATATGCTTAATACAACATGTTTGATTTCTTGACTACTGTTCCCATGAATATTGATTGTGAATCCAAGCAAAATGAAGTCTCTGGCAATGTCAATCTTTTCCCCATATATCATGATGTTATTTATTGGTCCATTTGTGAAGATTTTTGTTTTCTTTACATTGAGATGAAATCCATATTGAAGGCTGTAATATTTGATCTTCATCATTAAGCATTTTAAGCTCTCTTCATTTCCATCAATCAAGGTTGTGCCATATCCATAGCACAGGTTGGTAATTAGTCTTTTTCTAATCCTGATGCCACATTCTTCTTCAGATAAACAAGCTTCTCAGATTATTTGCTCAGCATAAATGTTTAATAAGCATAGTGTTAGGCTACAATCCTAGTACACACCTTTCCTTATTTTAAACCATTTAGTATCCCCTTGTTCTGTTCAAATGACTGTCTGTAGGTCTGTATACAGGTTCTGGGATACCTACCCATTCCTCTCAATGTTATCCAATTAAGTATTGTGGGATACCTACCAATTCTTCTCAATGTTATCTATAGTTTGTTAAGAGCCACAAAGGCGAATGCCTTTATATAGTCAGTAAAGTACAAGTGAAGACAGTTCTTACTTTTATCTTTTTTACTTTTAGCCAAGATTCACATGACATCAGCAATGATATCCCTGGTTTCTCACTCTCCTCTGAATCCAGCTTGAATACTGGCAGTTCCTTACTGATGTACTGCTACATCCATTTTTTAATTGTCTTCAACAAAATTTTACCTGCATGTGATATTAATGACAATGCTCAATGATTTCTTCATTATGTTGGGTCATCTTTCTTTGTAATGTGTAAAAACATGGATATATTGCAATCATTTGCAGAGGCATCTGTCTCTCAAATTTCATGGCATAGAATATTAAGTGCTTCAGGCACTGTACCAATTTGTTGAAACATTTCAATTTGTATTCTACCAATTACTAGTCTTGTTTTTTGCCAATGCCTTCAGTGTAGCCTGGACTTCTTGCTTCAATATCATGGGTTCTGAAGCATATTCGCCCTCTTGAAATGGTCGATCAGCGACCAATTCTTTTTGGTACAGTGACTCTATATATTCTTTTCCATCTTATTTTGATGCTTCCTGCATTGTTTAATATTTTACCCATTAATCTCTCGATATTGCAACTTAAGGCTTGAATTTGTTCTTCAGTTCTTTCAGGAAGAGTAATGCTAAACATGTTCTTCTCTTTTGTTGTTTTAATTCCAGGTCTTTGAAGATTTCGTAATAATATTTTGCTTTGTCTTCTTCAACTGCCCTTTAAGCTTTTCTGTCCATCTCTTTTACGTTCTTACTTCTTCCAGTTGTTTTACCTTCTCTATTCTTAAAAACAAGTTTCAGAGTCTTTTCTGATATTCACTTTGGTGTTTTCTTTCCTTGCAGTCTTTTTAATGACCTTTGTAGGATTCTGCAATCTCATCATGTCTGACAGTAGTAGTTGGTGGGCAGATTTGAATAGTAGTGGTATTGATGGGTTTTCATTGTAGTCATAGGCATATTCCATCACAGACAGCACTGGACTTCAACATAGATCTTGAAATACTCTTTTGGATGTTGCATGCAACTATTCCTCTTCAATTTGTTGTTTCCAGTATTGTAAACCATACAATTATCCGATTCAAAGTGTCCCAGACCAGTCCATTTCAGCTCATTAATGCCTTATTGTTGTTGTTGTTAAGTGCGGTTGAGTCAGTTCCGACCCATAGTGATCCTGTATAGGGTTTCCGAGGAGCAGCTGGTGAACTTGAACCGCCAACCTTGCAGTTCAAATGACTTTGCAGTCTGGGGCATTAACCCTCAAAGCCACACATTAAAGCCTAGGATATTGATGTTTATGTGTTCCATTTAATTTTTAATGACTTCTAAATTTCTAAGATTCATACGTAGTACACTTCAAATTCCAATTTCTGGTAGCGTAGTGGTTACGAATTGGGCTGCAAACCTTAAGGTCAGCGGTTCGAAACTACCAGCCGCTCCGCGGGAGAAAGATGAGGCTTTCTACTCCAGTAAAGATTTACACCCTCGGAAATCCTGTATGGGGTCGCTATGGGTCGGAACCGACTCGACGGCACTTAACAACAACAACAACAACAATGGATAGTTGCAACTGTTTCTTCTCATTTTGATTTGTAGCTCATTAGCAAATGTAGGTCCCCAAAACTTTTGCTCCATTCACATCAACTGTACTTTGAGGAGGCAGCTCTTCCCCAGTCATGTTTTCAGTCTTTTCCAACCTGAGGAGTTCACCTTCTGGCAATTTATCAGACAATATTCTGCTGTTATTCAAAAGGTTTTCAGTAGTTGAACAGTCAGAACTGGTTTAACTCACCTTCTTCCCAGTCTGTCTTAGTCTGTATGCTCTGTTGAAATCTATCCACACCACAGGTGACCCTGTTGGTATTTTAAATGCTGGTGACATAATTTCCAGCATCACAACAATCCACAAGCCACCACAGTGCAATAAACTGAAAGATGAGTGATGGCCTATAAAGATTGATGTTGGTGTTAAGTGTTGTTGAGTTGGTTGTAACTCATAGTGACCCTGTATAGAGTTTCTGAGAGTGACTTGGGATTAGAACTGCTGACCTTGTGGTTAGTAGTCCAGTGCTTATCCTACAGCATTATACCAGGACTGCAGCCTAGAGAAACACTATGGGGTACCTAGTCTGTCAATTGGGACTGTCATGAGTTGAAATAGACTCAACAGCATGTAGAAACAACATAAAAATGGAAAAATTATGAACATCCAAACTCATCATTAACAAAATAAAAATACAAATGACTGTCTTGAATAAAATAAACCTAGAAAATATTACAAAATATTAATAATATATAAAGAGCTAGTATTAGGCATTTAGAAAAACATTTAAAAATTCCAACAGAATAAAACAAGTGAAATCCATGATAATTCACAAAGGAAACAATGCAGAAAAGTCAATATTATGACAAAAGTCAGCTTTACTGTAATACAAAATTTAATATTGAAACTATAATAATGTCATCCTTAGATTGTCAGTTCCATAATAGCAATACCAATATACCTTTTACCTCTGTGTTCATCACATAGTAAGCATCACTAGACATTGCCCCAAAGAATTAACATTCTGCCTATTTACCTTACAGATGTGAATATTTATTAGTCTTCTCTTTAAATAATTATTTAATGATGATGGACATCTAATTGTGCTCAGATACACTGGAGAACAAAGAAAACAAAGCCATACGCTTGATGAAGATTAATGTCTGTAGCTAGAGCAATGTTGGGATGTACTGAGATAGGCATTCTTACACACTGCACTTGGTAGGAGTACAACTCAACACAAATTTTATGTAAAAGAATTTGGTAATATGTGTCAAAAACCTTAAGATGGGTTTACCCTCTAAATGGTTATTCCCACTTTGGGGAATCGTCTAAGAAAACAATCAGAATGACTATATAAAAGTTTTGCTTCCAAGCATGTTCATTACCATTGTTTTTTTTGTTTTTTAATTAAATGTTTTTATTTTGGATTGAGTGAAAGTTTACAGGGCA
>NW_006408703.1:2594405-2629721 GCF_000296735.1 Chrysochloris asiatica
CAGACAAGTGTATATTGTTCCACAACCTCCTAAAATGCTGTTGGATTAAGTTCCAATCAGTTTCTGGGTTACTGAAAGATAACACAAATCTACTTATACCTTGAGTAACCTTAGCTGGGAGTGTAATCTGTACCACTGTTTTTTAATAGCAAAAATAATCAGTAAATGGTTAAGCAGATTATGGTAAAACATAGGAAGGAATATTAAGAAGTCAATCAAAATCACATTTTTGAAAAATATTTAATTATGCTGAGGTTGTGTTTTGTGAAATAACAGAAGGAAAGTAAATAAAAGAACTATTACCAACTTAAAAAGAATCACTGGAATTCAGTAGACAGGGCAAGGGCACACAGTTGGAATCTATTACTAACATCAACACCCTTCCATACACAGACAAAAGAAAAACAAAAACAAAAAGCAAAACAAACCATCGAACTTAAAGCAAACAAGACTGTAAATCTCTAAGGGAAAAGACAGCCTCATCTTTCTTCTGAGGAGCTGCTGGTGGTTTTGAACCATGGACCTTGCTTAACCTACTGTGTAACATGGGATACTTAGTCAAACACAAATATTAAAAAAATGATAATAATAATAGAATATTTCAATCCACCTGGGTATAAGACTTGGGTCCATGGAAGATTTTTCTAATTCTTCTCCGGTAAAATTTGGCATTATAAATCT
This sequence comes from Chrysochloris asiatica, assembly GCF_000296735.1. Lineage (NCBI taxonomy): Eukaryota > Metazoa > Chordata > Mammalia > Afrosoricida > Chrysochloridae > Chrysochloris > Chrysochloris asiatica. The sequence continues at coordinate 2,595,087 of NW_006408703.1, forward strand.
TCTCCAATGTTCATGTATTGCTTTTATAATAACATACCTTTCATATAAACTGATTTGGCTAAATACTCAAAGAAAATTTAATACAAATATAAATGAGAAACTAATGACTATAAAAAAAATGCTGTAGTTGTCAATTAAGATTATGACTTAAAGAGTCTCAAAAGTAAACCAAGATAATATGAGACAGAATTATTTAAATTTAAAAGATAATAATTTATTCAACCTTTATTTATTTTCCATTTGCAAGTTTCTATATCATGCATAAAGAGTTCTGGGGTAGCACCGTAGGATAAACACTGGAACTGGACTGTTAGCCAAGTTGGCAGTGTAAAGTCTCCAGTCGCTCCTCGGAAACTCTATACAGGGTGGCTGTGAGTCTGAACCAACTTAAGGGCACTTAACAACAATAACAGTATATCAGGCAGAGGCATTTTGGTATGGCCTGTAGGATAAACATTAGTATGGTAACTGCAAGATCAGCAGTTTAACACTACCAGTCACTACTTAGAAACTCTATACAGGGTTGCTGTGAGTCACATCGATATGTTATTATTAAGTTCCATCGAGTCAGCTCTGTCCCATAGCGACCCTGTATAGGGTTTCTCAGGAGCATCTGGTGAGCTTGAACCGCCTACCTTGCAGTTCAAACTGACTTTGCAGTCCAGTGGTTTAACCCACAACACCACACCAGGACTCCAAACTGACTAGATGGTACTTAATAACAACAGAACAACATATCAGGCAGAAGTAGACACGTTAGACTATTATTTCATAGCCTAATGAAATAGACGTGACCATTGTCTAATTAATAATATAGACTAGCAATTTCTGTGCTTGTTTTAAATGCCTTTGAGTCGGTTCTGACTCAAAGTTTCCTGTAAAGTTTCCCGAGGAAGGCTGGTAAGTTTCAGTTGCCGACCTTGCAGTTCAAACCAAACTTGTGGTCCAGTGCTTATCCAAATAGTAATAGTTTAATAATATAAACTATAATGTCACTGATTTATTATTATTTTGTATCTAATTAATATTTTATTGGAGAATAACTAGACAGAGAAAATGCTCAGTTGATCACCTATTTGAGGGATAACTGCAATGAATATACATGTTGTTTCTCTAAAGATAATTATTGCATATTTTTCAGAAATTCAAGGGTTTCAACTTTCTTGGAAAAATAATGGGTGGATTTCCTAAGTAGTTTACTCAGAATTAACCCTGAGCTAGACAAGATCACAATCAAAAGACTGTAGATGACAAGCAAACACAATTAAATCAATGCTCCTGGTAGTAACACATTCTTCAGGGAGGGGTTGTGAAGAGAGTGAATAATATCAGGACCCTAGACAGCTTTTGTGTCCTGAGTTGTAGTGGAGCAACTGGAGATAGACACATTTTAAGGATGCCCTGAGGCATAGTTTCAGAAAGTGGAATAAGACAATAGCAAATCCACAGGGCAGGGGTATGTCAGTGTCTTTAACAAAAGAAAGGACCAAGTCCTAAGTAGTATCAGGCTCAAAACAAAGTAAATGTAGGCTAAGATAAATAACACACCTTTAGGTATTTGCTTCCTGGAAAATATGGCTGCCCAAATGATTTTTCATTTGAACCAGAACTGTCATTGCTAAATTATACAGCACAACACTGAAAATACCTCATTTCCTTTACTAATAAATAAATACATTTGTAAGACTTCTATATGAATTCCCACTTAATATTTTTACTTTATACCTAATCCCTTTGTATTCCTACCATAATTTTCATTATTATTGTAATCATCATCATCATCATCATCATCATCATCATCATCATCATCATCTCTCCTACAGCTTTCAGAAAGGAACACAACCCTACTGACATCTGGATTTTAGTCAGTCACATCAGTATCAGACTTATAATCTACAGAACCAGAGGATAAATGTGTTTCTATTGTTAAGATGTTGAAAAGACATACAAAAAGAATATGAATATAATATATGAAAGAAAGGAATAGTATTTAATCTTATTTGATTGACCTCATCTACTGTTGCCTTCTTGTTGTTATTGAGTGCCATGGAGTCAGTTCCAAATAAGGGTTCCAAGGAGCAACTGATGGGTTTGAACTGCTGAACTTGTGGTTCACAGTTCAGTGTTGGTACTACATAGCCACACCAGATATCCTTCTAGTCAGTTCCAATTCACAGTGACCCTACCCACAACAGAATCAAACATTGCCAGATCCTATACCAACTTTACAGTCTTTGTTGTTTGATCCATTTTGCAGCTACTGTGCCAATCTATCTTGTTGAAGATCTTTCTCTTTTTTGCTGACTCTCTCTTTACTTTACCAAATATAATGTCCTTCTCCAAGAACTGATCTCTCCTGATTATATGACCAAAGTACATAAAATGCAATTTCACCAACCTTGTACCTGTATGTACAGCATTCTGACTGTACTTCTTCCAAGACAGATTTTTTTGTTCTTCTGGAAGCCAGTGATATATTCAGTATCCTTTGCCATAATCCAAAGACATTGATTCTTCTTTTGTTTTCTTTATGCATTGCTCAGCTTTTGCATGCATATAATTTGATAAGGTTAGGAAAACACTTACTCCTCAAAGTGACACATTTGCTTTTTAACATAAAAGAGGTCTTTTGTAGAAGAATTGTCAATGTACTATGTCCCTTGATTTTCTGATTGTTGTTTCCATTGGTGTTGATTGTGAATTTAAGTAAAACTGAATCCTTGACAACTTCAATATTTCATGGGACATAACTACATCATAACTGGGAAACTACTGAGAAGCATGACCTAGTGAAGTTGACACACAATCATAACAATCACAGACAAGAAAATATTCTCTTGATGGAAAACTACATAAACAATTTAGCTTACAATGATCAGCACAAGGCTGGAGGTCCCTATGAGGCAGAGGTTGTCCAAATGCACAACTTTTCCAAAATGCTGTACCACTCCATTATCTTAACATTAACTATTCATCTCCCCTTTAGTAGTCTCCCTGTCATCTTGTTGTTGTTGTTGTTGTTGTTGTTGTTAAGTGCCATTAAATCGGTTCTGACCCATAGTATAGGGTTTCCAAGGTATAGTTGGTGAGCTTTTCCCAATGACCTTGTGAATCAAACTGACTTTGCAGTCCTGAGCATCAACACATAGCCCCACACCAGGACACCCCCTCTCATCTTAGATTTCTAAAATCTGCTACAATATCTCACAGAACTCACAAACTGACAACGAAATGGCTCATACAGTGGTGAAGGCTGACAAATCCCAAATCTGTGGGTTAGATTTCAGTCTGGAGGAATAACCTCACGCACATGGTTGCAGGATCCTATAGATCTAAATCTGCAGGACAGACAACATGCAGATATTTCACAACAGAAGGTGGCAAATCGGTTCACATGCTAGGCTGCTGGCTCAAGTTCCAAGAACTAGAGATCAGAAAATAATGAGCAGATGCAGAATCCAGAGAAGAGAGAGAATTTTGTCAGTGCATTCAGATATATTGGATGCAGTCCATATCATCAAGAAAACTTACCTTACTTGAGCAACTTGGTACGGGTGGTGACTAAGATAAGTGTGGTGAATCAAAATGCATAGCACCCTAATCATGGTTCAATAACATAATGAACAACTTACTTCAAATTAGTACCATAAGTGCAGGCATAAACTCCAAAAATTTTTAATCGGGTGCTGAACCAGGGCTACTAACCATAGGCATAGAAGCTAGGATTTATAGAGCACTGAAGTTACAGCCGCCACTGCTCACTGTCATCAAGTCAGATCCAACATCTAGTGACACTGTAGAGAGTGTTTCCAAGACTGTAAATTTTTATGAGAACAAAAAGGTCTCATCTTCTTTCACAGAGCATTTGGTAAGTTTGTACTTTCAACTTACTGCTTAGCAGTCCAGTGTTTATCTTATAGCACCACTGGGACTCTGTACTATATCTGGAAGGACCATATTAAGTAATTCACTGCACTGTAACTATGTTAAAGTTAAAAGAAAAGTGGCTGGTCAGCAAGTGATGTCTTTTTCCTTGGGTGAGATTTATTGGCTGGTTGTTGGTGTTGTTAGGTACTATCAAGTTGACTCCCATTTATAGTGAACTTATGGTCCTGTGACATACTCACAATTGTTACCCTTGAGCCCATTGATGATGCCATTGTGCCAATCCATCTTGTAGGGGCTCTTACTCTTTTTCACTGAACCTCCATTTTTTAAAGCATGATTTCCTTCTCCAGGGACTAGTCCTTCCTGATAATATTTCTGAAGCATGAGAGACAAAGTTCATCATTCTGGCTTCTAAGGAGCATTCTGACTGTACTTCTTCCAATACAGAATTGTTTACTATTCTGACAGTCCATGGTACTTTTAATATCCATCTCCAACACCACAACACAAATGCTTCAGTTCTTCTATGGTCTTCCTTATTCTATCCAACGTTCACATGCATATGAGCCAATTGGAAATACAATAACTTGGGTCAGGAGCATCTTAGTCCTCAAGCTGCTATTTTTTGCTCTTGAAATATTTAAAGAGGTCTAATGTGCAGATTTGCCTAATGCAATAGGTCATTCAATTTAATGATTGCTGCTTCCCTGAGTGTTAATAGTGTATCCAAGCAAAATGAAGTCTTTTACAACTTCAATTTTTTCTCCATACATAATTTATCATGTTATGTGTTGGTCCAGTGGTGAAAATTTTAGGGTTTTTCCTTTTACATTGAAGTGCAACTCATTCTGAAGGTTGTGGCCTTTGATCTTCATCAGTAAGTATTTTATGTCTTCTTCACTTTCAGCAAGCAAGTTTGCATCCAACCTTGCTGTCTAGACAATCTGAAAGCACCATTTTATAGATTAAATTTTGCAAAATTGTATCTAATTTTTTTTAAAAAAAGAAGTGGTTCTATTTTGGAAGTAAAGCCTTTTGATTTTCAACAAAACTTGCAAAACTTTTTAGTAAACACATTCAGAGTCATAACAAAGGTTTTATATTGTTATATTATTATACAGAACTCTTTGTGTCAATGACAGGTCATAGATAACAATTTGAATATATTTATTTATGCAACTAAATATTTACCTTAATGTAGTCATTCTTCAATACAAGCATAATCCTGAACCCTAGAGAGATTTTCATGTAGTTCATAAAATCAAAATCAGAAGATTCAATTTAGTCCAACATCATTTTTTTGGGGGGTAAGAACATGACTTTATCTGAAAAAAGAAAGGTGGAATATTACATGTTGTATTAGAACATAAAATTAAATTCAGCTATCTCAGAGGACAAGTTCAGATTTAATAAAAATAAATGTGACTGCTCATTCATTCAAAGAAACACACACTCATTTTCCTACAGATGCTTCAGTAAAGAGAACACTAATCTAATTATAGTATTTTAAAAAAATAAATTGTCTTTGTGCTTGCTGTAAAATAAACAACACAGCTGCAGGGCCTACCGAGCTTCACTTATTAAAGAAAATACCTTTTGATGATTAACAAAGGCAGATTTGTTTGAAACATGAATGTGCTTACTGGAGTCTCCTGGATAGAGGGGATTTTCAAAAGGGATTCAATGAATTGAGGGAAATATAAACCTAGATAATTAGAGTTAGATAACTTTTGCTCCTTTTTGATTTACAGTGTTGGCAAGAGTGGGAGGTGGAGGGATGGAAAAGAATAAAGAATGAAGGAAACATATTATATTGGTTTCCTAAAAGCAATGTCTGATTATTTTTCTGATAGAGAACTTTTATATTAAGTTCTTTGGGATAAATGACTCAGTCACTGTGATGATTTTTTAAATGTATTTTGCTTCTTTCAACTACTAAGCTAAAGGGTGACAGTTCAAATCTACCTAGAGACACTGTAGAAAAATGTCCTGGTGATATGCTTCTATAAAGACTACAGCCTAGAAAACCCTATCAAGTGGTGCTACTCTGTAACACTTGAAGTTACCATAAATCGGAATTGACCCAGTGACTGCGGAATTTATGTTGCTATCTTTTTTTTAAGTCAAGTACTGGAGAGTTAGGACTATCAACAGTAGGACTGTTAACTATAGTACCATGAGCAGAAAGGCTCACCTGGAGTAGTAAGAGTAGAAAAATTCCTATCTAGTAAGCAGCTAGAACAAAGTTGGCTCAGATATTATGTAAACTGAGACAATTTTGAAAATTGTAGAAAAACTATTCATGGTTATTCTGGATCAACAGTCATGAAGTTTCACTGTCATTGACAAACCATGAAATAAGGGAAATACTGTTAATACTTCACAGGGTCTTCCCTGTATATACACTTGCAGGGCAAAACATTATCTTGAAGATCATTTCTCTCATTTTACAGATGAGAATACAGAAGCTGAGACCTCTTGAATCCATTGTTCAAAGATAACTATGAGCACAATAGACCACACACAGCAGTGTTTTCCCAAAACAAACAAACAAAAAAAACCCTCTGATTTTCATAAAAATAGGTTGTCCTAAGTTGATTCTGACTCATGCAGACTTCATGTGTCTGAGCATACGTTTTCAGAGACTGATGTTTCAGAAGTACATCACCAGATCTTTTTTCTAAGACATCTCTGAGTTAACTCAAACCTTTAACCTTTGGCTAGCAGTTAAGCATGTTTACTGTCTGGTAGCGTAGTGGTTACGAATCGGGCTGCGAGCCGCAAAGTCAGCAGTTCGAAACTACCAGAGGTTCCGCGGGAGAACGATGAGGTGGTCTGCTCCCGTAAAGATTTACAGCCTCGGAAACCCTGTGTAGGGTAGCTATGAGTCGGAACCGACTCCACGGCACATCACAACAACAACAACAACTGTGTGCAGTACTCAAGGACACCACTGGTTTACATAAGGATTTACCATTGAGCTGTTTCTTTGATTTGTGGACACTGGCCAAAAGATTCCAACAAATGCAAGGGGATTACAAAAAGTTCATGGAAAATGCTCATTATCTTTCAATTCCACTTTGTACCAAATGCTTGAAGCTTCCTTGTATCTAAATGTAGTCCATGAGGTCTTTTATTGTTGGTTATGTGCCATGGAGGTGGTTCTGACTCTAAGCGACCCTATATAGGGTTTCTGAGGCTGTAAATCTATAAGGCACAGAAAACCATAAAGATTCACAGTGGTTGAATGGCTGGTTGTTTCCAACTGATGACCTTGAGGTTTGCGTCCCAACTGGTAACCACTACACTACCAGAGCTCCTTATGAGTTCTTAGATACTAAACAAACAATGTCTAATAACCTAAAAAGATAAACTTATCACATTAGAAAACTGTTGCCTAGAAAAATAAGGAACAGGGTTCTAAGAAAATGAGTCATAGGACATGCAATTTGTGATGGCATTATCCATGTAATAGAAAATGTCTAAAGCATTGAGATCCATTGCAGGGTAAACAGGATGACACCTCAAAAGTCATTTCTCATTTCATAAAATGTATAAACTACCTTAGAATAATCCTCTTTTTAGACCAAAGAACAAAATTTCTGCAGCAATAGTTTTTCACTTTTTTTCTACAAATATTCACATTTTGATTCTTCTCTTTATATTCTATTTCCTTATCAGAGTCCATAGACCGTAACAAATCTTTTCTACAAATACTTAAATTTCAACAAAGTGTATTTACAAGTATGAATTAAAGAAACTAAATAAATCTAAAATGTGCATTATCTTTTCCAACTATTATGTGGATTTTGTTATATTCATATTTACTTCCTTACCTACTTTCAAGTGGGAGAAGTCACTGTATATGGAAATACAGAGGTAAACTATATACACAGCTGGACCTGACAGGAACCTGGAAAAGGTCACACAACCTGGTTTCACAGGAAGAACAGAAAGTACATAAAGCCAGGCTTTTTAAAAGACATATGGCAGGTGTGTCAAGCAGGTTATTTTCTTTTCTCCTCTTGTGATGTTAGGGATCACGTCACAAGAACACCCTCACTTCTGACACCAATTAAAAGCTCAGGAGTTCCCGGCACCACTTTTGACATGAATGGCAAGTTCAGGGGTCCCCGTATTACCCTTAATTTCAAGAAGTGCTATGACTCACAGAATTCACTGAAAATGGTTTTCCTCATGGTTATAATTTATTATAGTGTGTATATAGATATAGATATAGATATAGATATAGATATTATAATTAGCCATGAGTGGAGCCCATGGGGTAGATTCCAGGAAATTTTCAAACTTGGACTGTCTGTTGTCCTCTTCCTGTGGAGTCATGAGGCACATTAAGTCTCCTGGAAATAACATGTGACAATACACATAAAGCATTGCCTCAGGGAAGATCACCTGAGTCTTTATTGGAGCTCCACCACAGAAATGTTTCTGAGTACTTACATGACTAGCACCAGTCTCCAGACCCTCAGGAATATGAGTTAATATGATGTGACTCAAAGCACCTTGTATAACTTATAATATTAAATGATCTGACATTTCCCAAGGCCCTTAGATAAACAAAGACGCTTTTACTAGGCAGAACATTCTAAGGATATACAAATTACTTATCAAGAGCTTTTTTGAGGCAAGGTTAAATCCTCTTTGGGGGTAAGGTTAACTTTCTCAACAACAGAAGTTTCTGAAAAGCATGCTGCTGCATAGATAGTTTTTAACCACCATACACATTGCACACAGACACATACAGCTTCTCCCTGAGTGTTCATCTTTTGGTGCCCCTAACAACTGATGGACTAGTTTGGAAACTTCAGTTAAAACTTAAAAGAGAAAGACTTGGTGTAGCTTATTACACTTTCTATGCTGAAGAGAGGATCCCTGGTGTGGTGATGTAGGTTAAGCCCAGGACCAATAAACCCAAGGTGTGTGGCTCAAACCCACCAACCATACCTTGGAAATCCTAACCAGGGTCACTGTGAGTCAGAAATGACTCAAAGACATTTAACAACAATGCTACAGTGAAGATTTCTCTTGTGGCTCCTTAATGAGTTTCTGTCTAGTCTATAAGTAGGCTGCTCTCATCCAATCAGGCATGGTTAAGAGTAATAGATCTCAAGGTATTTAACCAATGCAACCCTAACCAGTGATTATCTTAAATGCTGGCTTTTGCATAACACAACTATGTCTGTTATAAAATACTTGATTTGTTAGGTAAGGTATGAAGTTCCCTGTGTGAACAAAACCTACATTTAAGATTTAAATCAAACAAAGTAGTTTGATTTCAAAGGTCACATGACAAAACTATGTCCATTTATATCATAGCCACGCAATAGCCATTTGACTTTGAACCTTATAGTAAGTGATTACAATCTAAGTTTGCTACATACATCGAAAATTATGCCAATTAAAGTCACCTAATTACTTTTGCTCTTCAGTAGATATAATATCAGCCTTTTAATCATCTTTTTCAATGAGAGTAATAGAAAAGGTAATGTCCTACTATGATTGGTTTAAAGTAACCTTCATTTTATCTTATAATAATGAAAAATGAGTATTACAGAGCTATGAATAAAATTTTTAAGCAATATTTAGTAAAAAGTATGGTTTGAGCTTATTGTACTTTCAGAAAATCACTTTCACTCTAAGATATGATCTCAAATTTCCCCACAATGGACCTAGGAATTTAGGTATGCTTTGATTTGGATTAGGCCTATACATTTCATATAACTTTCTGTCATAGATGTAATAAGATTTTTCACCTTTGTGAAGACAATTGGGAATCTTTTCATTTACCACACATTCTGAATGAGACTGATGCCATGAGAAGATCAAAACTCAGTGAAGCAGCAGAAAGCATGAGTGAGTGAGAACAATTCACCATGTGACCATCTGTCGCACATTCTGAATGCAGGATACTTTGCAAGTCTATAAAAATGCCATGCGTGAACTTTCTTTAATAGTCACATATATTTATTTATTTTTACTTCCAGATAGATTAATTTTCAATTGCATTTCAATGGGAAGTTAGTGATAACCAGTTAAACAAATCCAAGATCCTAATGGATATAAATCACAGACATTTTCATATTTAAAGGTAACATCAAATTCATACCACATTATCAGGAATTCACTTATTTACTCTCCCTATTTTATGGGTACTGTGATGCTTCATAGAATTTCATATTAACTTTGGCTTGCTTGTAAAATAGGATTTGTTGGTGTTAAGTGCCGTGGAGTAGGTCGGTCAGTTTAGTTAATTTGCATTTCTCTACTTCAGATATTTAGCTTTGTTTTTTTTTTTTGGTTTTTTTTTTGGATTCCTGCTTTGGTGCTATAGGATGAGCACTTGAATGCTAGCAAATTTTGAAATTCAAACCCACCAGCCACTACTTGGAAACCCTGTATAGGGTTGCTATGAAATGCCTAGTATGAATTGAACCTACTGAACTGGCGTAGTGGCACTTAACAACAACAATATATTTTTTCATTCATTTCACACAATTTTTTCAGTAACAGAGGTGGGTTGGAATGGGGACGTAAGATCATGACCAGATCTTTTCAGTGTTTTATACATGGTCGTAGTGGTATCACTGAGTCGGTTCCGACTCATAACAACCCTGTATAAGGAAGGTTTCCAGTGCTGTAAATCTTCATGGAAGCAGAAAGCCTAATCTTTCTCCTATGGAGCGACTGGTAGATTGGAACTGCAGACCTCGTGGTTAGCAGCCCAGTTTGTAATCCACTAAACTACCAGGGCTATTTACGTTCTCTTTCTATATATAGCGTAGTGGTTACAAAACGAGCTGCAAGCCTCAAGGTCAGCAGGTCGAAACTACCAGCTGTTCCGCGGGAGAAAGATGAGGCTTTCTGCTCCCGTAAAGATTTGTTGTTGTTGTTGTTAAGTGCCGTGGAGTCGGTTCCGACTCATAGCGACCCTGCACAGGGTTTCTGAGGCTGTAAATCTTAACGGGAGCAGAACGCCTCATCTTTCTCCCGCAGAACCACTGGTAGTTTCGAACTGCTGACCTTGCAGTTCACAGCCCGATTCATAACCACTACGCCACCAGAGTCCCATCCCGTAAAGATTTACAGCCTTGGAAACCCTTTACAGGGTCGCTATGAGTCGGAACTGACTCCACAGCATATAACTACCACCACTCTGTATATAAATATACAGAAAGTAGAAGTTGCTTGGGATTAATTTAGCTACGTCTGGAGTGGTGCTTCGTTCTGCTGTGCATAAGGTCGCTATGGGTCGGTACCGACTCTATGGCACCTACCAACAACAACAGATAGAAATGTGCCTATAGAGCAAACATTATGATCATATGGAAGAGTGTTTCTCTCCTATTTCTCCTCCTGCCCTACTTGACTAGAACTGGAGATCTTACAAGCCTGAGGTCATTATCCAGTGCATACAGAGAAATGAGTAATTTGTTTTTTCACTTGCTCTGAGATCATCCGATTTATGGGGCAGAGACATCATTTCCTTTTTTAACCATTTTAATGCCCAGGATAGCTAGTGACACAATGGTTAAGCACTCAGCTGCTACTGAAAGAGCAGCAATTTGAACCCAACAGCCTCTCTGTGGCAGAAAAGACCTGATGATCTGCTCTAAGAAAGATTGTTGTTAAGTGCTGAAGGAGTTAGTTCTGACTCAGCGACACTTGATAGAGTTTCTGGGGAGCACCTACTGGATTTGAACCATCCATCTTTCAGTTAGCTGTCCACTGCTTATTCTCTAGCACCACCCCAGGACTCCTTATAAAGAAATTTCCTTTCCTTCTCCTTCTCAGAGTAGTGTGATTGGGATTGGGTTTCGCTTTCTTCCTTTTAATGAATCAACAAGTATTCCTTGAATAACTATTATATGTGCTGGATAAATGTGTTGTTATGTGCTATCAAGTCAGTTCAAACTCATAGTAACTCTATATGACAAAGCAGAATTGTCTCATAGGAAACCCTATCAGGCAGCTCTGCTCTGTCATACAGATATGCTATTGTTATGTACTGTTGAGTTGATTCCAACTCATAGCAACACTATATAACAAAACAGAACTTTGTCATATAAACTCTATGAGTTGAAATACCAAAGTTAGGAAACCCTGTGAGTCAATTCTGCTTTGTCATATCAGATTGCTATGAGTTGGAATTGACTTAACAGCCCACAGCAACAACACTATATTTGCCCAGCACATATAATAGGTATTCAAGGAATACTTGTTGATTCATTGAGTGGAAAAAAAGTGAAACCAAATATCAATTTCACTGCTCTGAGAAGAAAAAGGAAAGGAAATATCATAATTTCAACAGTTTCTTCTCCTCTAATTCAGAGTCCTTCTCTGTTGGAATATCCCTGAGTAAATGCTCAGAGATAAGTGGTCTACATATGAGAGCTTAACATTACTCAGGACAATGTTGCAGAGCACCCTGTGCACAGAGATGTTAGCCATGTGCAGTTACTCAATGAAATAAAGTACCATCAGACATGGTAGCCTTGGTATAGGAATGGGGACCTATCAAGTAGAAAGAATAATTTTGAGAGAGAAAGTCCTATTTGAAAATGGTACCAGTAGTGATGAGAAGTATTTGACTTTGCTCAAACATGGAACTTCTCAGAGAATGAAAGATTATTAATGATTGAAACACTAGGACTTCATAACCTGTGTTTTCTTAAGAGTTACTCCTTATGCCAAAGGAGAGGAAAAGCCATGGGAACTCTTAATTTATCTACTCTTTGGACACTGTCTTTTCCATGAGCAGGGATCCAGTAAGAAGGGAGAAACATGATCAAAACAAGAAATTTCTCAGCTTGCTAGTAGGCAGGAGGTGACAGTATAGCTTCCAAGTAGATAAACACTCTTAATGAAATACCAAATATTATTTGAGACACCTTAACTTGCAAACTGTACAAGATTTCAAAACAAATTCACAATATGGGTAATAATTAAAAGTGTTCTGATATTGTTTAAATTGCTATGCAAGAGGGATGTAGACATCTCTTTGAAGTATTCAAAAGCAAAGGTGTCAGTTTAAGGACTAAGGTGAGCCTGACCCAGGCCATGGTATTTTCAATTGTGTCATATGCATGTGAAAGTTAGACAATGAATAAGGAATCCCATAGAAAAAGTGATGCATTTGAGTTGTTGTGTTGGAAAAAATATTAAATGTGCCACGGGCTGCTAGAAGATCTGTGTTGGACAAAGTACAGCCAGAATGTTCCTTAGAAGCTGGGATGGCGAGACTTTGTCTCTCAGACATTGAACATACTATCAAGAGGGACCAGTCCCTGGGGAACGATGTCATGCTTGGCAAAGTGGGGGGGGGGGTCAGTGAAAAAGAGGAAGACCCCCAATGAAATGCACTGGCAGAGTGGCAGCAGCAATGGGCTCAAGCCTAACAATGATTGTGAGGATGGCACAAGACTGGGCAATATTTTGTTCTGTTGTCCATAAGGCCACTATGAGTTGGAACCATCTCAATGGTACATAACAACAGGGCACAACAATCTGAAAAAAGAGAGCAGTTTGAAGTTGTGTTTGAGTAGTAATAATACCTAGAATGTATTTCATAGATAAAAAGCATTCCAAGGATGCTTTTGGTAGCATTGTGGTTACGAATCGGGCTATGAACCGCAAGGTCAGCAGGCTTTCTGTTCCCATAAAGATTTACAGCCATGGAAACCCTGTTCAGGGTCACTATGGGTCAGAATCGACTAGATGGCACTTAACAACAACAACAAGGATCCTTTTATTGACATTTGTATAATATTGAGAAAATATGATCTCCTTTTCAAAGGATGCTATTTCAGTTTTTTTCAAGACTTGGGCAAAGTGTGCTGCACTAATTACTTGCAATACATAACAGTGGATATAAACAATTTGTTTTTGTTAATTATATTAAAAATCATGGTGTGACGCAAGGAAACAGGAAACCAAAAGTGACATGTTAGGAGTCACATGGCTAATGCTGGACTTCTTTCTCCCGGGAGTAAAATGTGTAAGTCGGATTCTGTAAGGATTGGAATAAAATAGAAAATACTAGATTAGAACATAATATTGAACCATTCTTGTTATCAGTTTATATTTCCCTCCACCCACTACCCTATTTATTGATTACTGGCAGTGATGGGGGTTGTATGCCCTCAAGTCATTTCTGATTCATAGCAACCCTGTACAGGTGTCGGAGCCTGTAAATCTTTACGGGAAGAGAGAGTCTCATCTGTCTCATGTGGCGCACCTGGTGGATTCCAACTGCTGACCTTGTGATTTACAGCCCAATGCATAACCCACTAAGCCTCTAGGGTAGCTAAACATTTAAAAACTGAATTCTGTTTTCACATCATTATTTCCTATAAAGCTTCATAAATTAATAATAATCATTTTTATTGGTACTGTTTATTGAATGCTTTATATTGCTGATAGTTGCTGATGAGTCAATTCTGACCCAAGGCAACTCTATGGAATAGAGCTACACCATAGGGTTTTCTTGGCTGTAATTTAAATGGAAGCAGATCGTTAGGACTTTTCTTCATTGCTGCCACTGGGTGAGTTCATATCTTTAACTTTAGGTTAGCAGTCAGGTGCAAACTGTTTGTACCTCCTAGGGCCCTTTGAGAGCTTTATAAATTCTTCAATTGACAAAAAATCTGGATATAGACCTCAGGTAGCTTGATTGTTCAGCAACAACTACAATATTTCAAGTGAAAGAGCACAATTCTTGTGCCATATCCTTCTCTATTTTGGATTGCTGATATCTTAAGCTTCTTGAAGGATAAGTTAGACTCAGAAAAAAAGCAGGCAAAGGAGTGTTTTTGTCAGAAGAAACTGCAAACACAGAATGCTTTGTATATTCATTTAGCTGCACACTATTGATGCAGGTGTAATGTACCAGAAAGGGGGGACGGATGTAGAGACAAAAAAACATCCAGGATCTCACAATGATTCAGAGTTGAGGAACTGGCACTTTATCCTCTGGGAAAAGAATTTATGCTGAGGCAGTACAGTCAGATTTGAAAATTAGAAAGATCACTGTGAAGAAGCATAGAACGTATACTGATGTGGGGCAGTGAATTCTAGAGGAAATTATGGTGGGATCATTACATCAATCTAGGCAAAGAAAGATGAATATGAATATAAGCAGAGTAAGAGAGAATAAAGAACAGGAAACAGATCTGAGAGCTATCGAGTGGATTGACTGACAAAGACTTCCAAGTTTTGGACTGGATCAAGATTAAGTGGTAGGCAGAGTCAGGGACATAGCCACAGATGACTAGAGTGGAGAGTGAAGCATCCATCTGATAAGAAGAGAGGGCACATGCATAAGTAAACCCACACTTACACATAATACCAACTTGACCTGGCTTCAATAACTGGATGATCAGAGCTCATCTAGAAGAAGAAAAAAGAGGAAAAAAAGAATAATCTGATATAATTTGATGAACTTGAACTACACCTATGGATGCAGTAGCTCAAAAGAGGGAACAAATCTTAACAGCGAGGATAGTTCCCACCCCCTCCAAACACAGAGTAGACAGGGATGGGAAACTTGGACGTTGGCTAAAATGTGGGGGGCGGGGGGGAGGGCGTCTACAAAGGCAAGAAGTGACTGGCTTACAAGCTTTCAAGAGGGAACCTAGATCCAGAGGGAGTGGAGCAAGGTAGAATCTCCACTGAGTAGTATCCTATCTGTCTAGGCGGGGCTGATGTAAGGAGATGAAGATAGGTCTCTTGAGAGAAAATAGTGAATAATTGTTATCAGGACTGATTGTAAGGGCTGGAAATGTAAAGGTAGACATTTGGTGGCAAAGGGAGGGGTGTGTTAACTTTACAGTCTAAGAGTGGAGGTCCCTGCGACCATCAAAGGAGAAGAGCAGAGAGCAGACCTCTACCCAGAGAAGCAGTGATGCCAGAGACAGAGGCAGAGACGATGATGTGGAAAGATGGAGTGGCTGGGGACTTTGGACCTGGAGAGGGAGAGGGGCTGTGTGCTGACGACCAGTGGGCAGGCTTGCGGGGTTTACCCTTTGCTTGGTGGATGATGCATGGAGGGAATTTTAACCATGGCAAGGAAACAATATACAATGGATCAATGTGAAGCTCATGTTCTCCCATGTAAACTATCACATAATTCAAAATAAAGCATTAAAAAAAAAAAAAAAAGATTACATGGTAGGTAATTCATGGATTTTACCAAATTTGAGAATTTAAAAAGAGAAGAAAAGATATAGTGTAATGAAGATGAGAACATCATGAAGCTATGTGGAGTTTGTTGTCCATGTAAAAAACTCAGGTGCAGATATTCAGAAGCAAAAAATCAATTTGATGATATAATAGAGGAAAGTATAAGCTAGAAATATTAGGAAACAATACAGGTGAGAAATGAGGAAAGTATGAACAAAGACAGTAGCAGGGGGAATTGTGAAATTGGTATAGACGTAAAAGACATATTGAAGTTAGACTCAGTAAGACCCTTGCCAAATTGATTTAACATTAGAGAAATGTATTGTTCTTATTAAGCACCCAAACCACTGCTATTTAAAGTATGTAAATCTGCAGATACAATTTCTAACCTTTAAACAGTGGTGTAATTAGAAAATACCTTTATAGAAATTTTTCTTCTATATTACGTTATTAAATGTAAAGTGTAGGTCAAGGTACATGTTATCTCTTTTATTATCTCAAGCACCTACTACTGGGTGTATGTCAATATATGTTTGATGAACCATCATGACACATTTATATCTCAATTTTAAGTGTAATATCCATTTATTTAGGATACACCTACTGAATATGTACTGTGTATGAAGCACTATGTTTATTGCTAAGTAAAGCATAAACAGTAATATTCTTACATTCAAAAACCTTAGTCTAACCTAAAGTCACAAATAGAAACATCCAAAGATGATAATGACTTTGGCAGAAGTAAATACAGGATGATACGGCTAATGCGTCAGACTACAAAGTCGTTTGAACTGCAAGGTCGGTGGTTAAAGCTCACCAGCTTTAACCTTGGAAACCCTTGGAAACCCTATACAGGGTCACTATGGGTCAGAATCAACTCAACTACACTTAACAACAACAACAACATGGAGTCTCAGAAGAGGGACATATTACTCAACTGGTAGTTTTAGGCTCTGTTCCTATAGATGTTGATACATGCACCACTTTTTGAGTTTGAATAAGATTTCGTCAGATTCATTAGGGAGGGCGAGGGAGAGTTTACAGCCATGAGGATGACCTTGCTATTAGGACACAGGGTGCCTGGGAGAACCAGACTGGTGATAGAAGAGAAATGGGGTGCGAGGCGGGAGAATCATGAATAACAAATATAAAAGTTCATGTTGTGGCACTATGTCCTCTATGCCATGCTTTAAAATGTGAGTAAAATAAAAATAGAAAGAAAATCCAATTTCAACTATATTATGTGTTCAACAGGAGCTCTGGTAGCGTAGTGGTTACAAATCAGGCTGCGAACCTCAAGGTTAGCAGTTCGAAACTACCAGCGGTTCCGCGGCAGAAAGATGAGGCGTTCTGCTCCCGTAAAGATTTACAGCCTCGGATACCCTGTGCAGGGTCACTATGGGTCGGAACCGACTCCACGGCACTTAACAACAACAACAACCTCATTGACTTAACTCAAACACAAGTTTATATTTCATTACCTTCATAATCTAATTGTGAATATATGGAGAAAGTATGTTCAAATTAACTATTCAAGCACCAAGATTCTTTAGAGTCAATAATTTATTTCACTTGCCACTATATCCTTAGAGTTTTCTCCATGGAGCTGGTAGATGAGTAAAGACTGCAAAGATGCAGGTAAGGTTTTTTGGGCTTTTATTTCAGGGGTGGTGGTGGCTGAGAGTCAGACCTAAATGACATATGAATCATATCAGTGTACATTCCTTTGGTCTGAAGTCAGTCACATGATCATATATGTGATCATATATAACAGGAAGGGTGACTGTAAAACTTTGTCTTGTCAGTGCTCAGGAAAAGAAAGATAACCAAATTGTGAAAAACTTACAAATCTCTGTCTATAAGAGATTGTTGTTGTTCTTAGATGCCATAGCATTTCTTACCCATAGCGACTGCACCAACCTCACAATTGCTGTGAATAGACACACAATATAAAAATAAATAGTTATGTTTGAAATAGAGGTGATATAGTATTTAAATGCTTGTCTGCTAACCAAAAGGTCATTGGTTGAGTCCACTAGCAACTCCATAGAAGGAAGCTGTAGCCATCAGCTTCCATAAAGATTGGTGTTTTTGTGAGGTGCCGTCAACTTGATTCTGACCCATAGTGACCCTGTGTAGGGTTTCCAAGGAGCAGCTGGTGAGCTTGAACCACCACCTAGCAGTTCAAACGACTTTGCTGAATGATGCATAGTTGTTGTTGTTAAGTGCCGTCAAATTCATTCCGACCCATAGTGACCCTGTATAGGGTTTCTGAGGAGCAGCTGGTGAGCTCGAACTGCCAACCTGGCAGTTCAAACGGCTTTGCAGTCTGACACATTAGCCCACAGCATATCCTACAGTGCAGTTCTACTTAGTTCTTCTACAGGGTTGAGGAGTCAGAATCAACGTCAAGGCAATGGTTGTTTTTTTTGGTGGGGGGTGGGGATGGTTTTGGAATATCTATTTGACTCATGAAGAAATGAATTAATTTTTTTAGGGTGAACAAACAAAGAAGAAAAATCACTCAAAAGAAATGCAGAATAACTTGGATTTAAAAAATTTTAAAGAGCATGAAAAATAGATTGAAAATAAATGGTAACAGAAGAAGCATGAGGAAAACTAAGAAAGAGAATTTAAATACATAGTGGTGGTGGAGTCCTAGTGTGGCACTGTAGGATAAGCACTGGACCGAAAACTCAGTTTAAACTACAAAGTCAGTAGTTCAAACCCACCATTTGCTACTCAGAAATCCTACGCAGAGTCATTATGAATCAGAACCAACTCAACAGCATTTAACAACAACAACAATGGTGTTGTTGGTTTTGTGCCATGGTGTCTGTTCAGACTCATCAAGACCCTGAATAGGGTTCTGAGGGAGTAATTCTTTATGGGAGCAGAAAACCTCATCTTTCTCCTGTGGAACAGCTGGTAGATTCCCATTGTTGACCTTAAGGTTAGTAGCCCAACTTGTAACTCACTACACTGCCAGGGTCCTTAAAAGATGCCATAGTAGAAAAGAATATCAAGATGCCATTGGTTAAAAGCATTATAAACTCCAGGGGAGTTAAGATAGGAATTACTGGTCATGTTCTAAAACTTTAAATACTTCAATTTGTTGTGAATTCATCATTCTCTTTAGATGGCTTAGTGACCTTCAGGAAGGAGATTAAGACTATCTAGAGCAATAAAATATTTTGATATATGACATCTCAACTTGTTTTAAAATTTAAGACGGTAAAGTTCTCTGCATAACTTAATTGCTGAGGCTTCAAAATTGCTTTAACACAAATTGTGCATCTATATGTAGTTATTTTTCTCAAACAAATTATGTGATTCCTTTCTCTCTTTGAAAGATAGAAGAAAATCCTTAAAATATCTAATTCAATTTAATTTTCAAGTGTACAATCTCTCTTCTAATATATCTGGTTAGCAGCTCTTTTAAGTTTAGAATGTAAACAGACTACATTTGAATATATGTACTTCATATATGTGCATTTCCTCATGAAGATATATAATTAAAATAACAACAGAGACAAAGTAAAGTGAATTGTTTAAGTGCATTGTTAACATTTCAAATGTGTAGTTTAAGTTACACAAACTATTGAAATGAATGTTTGCAAATTCTGTACTTTTAAGGAGCTTTTAAAATGAGAAGTGATGCAAATTATTTAAATAAATGTTGGTGTTGTTGTTATGTGTCCTCCAGTGGATTCTAACTCTTAGTGATCCTGCTTAAGGTTTCTGAGGAGTGGCTGGTGGGTTTGAACTGCCAATCTTGCAGCTCAAACTGACTTTTGGTCCCAATGTATTATCATCCAGTGCTATACTGGGACTCCCTTTAAATATATAAGTATTAATAAAAAATGTTCTGAAAATATAGGTTCATATTCATTGGCATAAAAAATAATGTGAAAAAAGGGTTTTCATGTGTTCTTTTAGTGGTAGTTTTTTATTTAAAAAAAAGACTCTTACTCAGACAGATACAAGAAGAGCTTCTTTGTTTCACAATTTCCCTTGATGGTGACCTTCTAGGCAACTTAAAGGAACTCCTAAGTCACAAAGAGCACAGAGTTTTAAAATAATGATTGTGAAGGCAGGAATTGTTGCCACAAAAAGGCATGTGTTGACAGGGAAAAAATAGGCTAAGATGCTTGTGTGCTCCAAGTAGGAAAGATTGAGAACAAGAGAAGGAAGAAGTTGAACAGTGGTAAGTCCTCATAAGAAAAAAGTTTGTTGTTGTTGTTAAGTGCCCTTGAGTCAGTTCTGACCCATAGAGACCTATATAGGGTTTCTGAAGAGCAGTTGAATTGCTGACCTTTACAGTCTGGCAAATGCCTTTGCAGTCTGGTGCATTAGCCCACAGCACCACACAAAAGAATAATAATGAAAAGAAATGGTGTAGATAGCAAGTTGAGGCTGAGATGGATCATTGAGCAGGTCTCCACTTGAGGAAAGCTTGAGAAGAAACCTTTGCTGCAGACTTAGACAACAAAACAGATAGGCACTTGAACCAGGAAAGCAGTCAGATGCTCTCTAGCTACAATTGATTGATATTAAGCAAAATGGATGGAACTTCTGCCTTCTCAATATAAACAGCATCCATCTTGAAACATTCTCACTGTGAATTCCAGTTTCATTCATATGTATTCACTCAAACTATACCAAGTACCAATGAGCTAGTCTCTCTACCAGGGGCTGGGGATATGAAGAAAAAATTGGAAATAGTATTTTCCAGTATGAATCATTATTCCTCACATATGAGAAATGAGTACATAAAAATAGTGGCAAAGAAAAAAAAGAGTATTGTACTAGAGAAGTATAGAAAAAGAGCTTTCTAAATCTGATTGATTGGCCAGGAATTGTTTTTTGGCAGAGAAGATGCTTGAACTGTGTTATGTTGTTGTTAGTGTTAGCAAGTCAGTTCCTGACCCATAGCGACCCTGTATAGGGTTTCTGAGGAGCAGCTGATGAGCTTGAACTGCCGACCTTGCAGTTCAAATGGCTTTACAGACTGGCGCATTAACCCGAGTGTCACACCAGGACTCTGAGTGGACTGAGTTATAGTGGATACTTAAGTGAATTAGACTTCAGCAACATTAACACAATGACAACTGAACGTAGGTCATAGAATTCCTAAAGAAAACAAAACCAGACACTATAGTATGGGGTTCATTTGGATTATTTTATTAAATGTATACAATTAGCCTATGAACTAGAACCTCAATAATGTTGTTGTTAGGTGCCATTGAGTCAGTACTGACTCATTGCTACCTTATGCACAGCAGAAAAAAACAATGCCCAGTCCTGGGCCAACCTCACTGTTGTTGCCACGCTTGAGCCTATTGATGCTGCCACTTTGCCAGTCCATCTCACTTAGGGTCTTCCTCTGATCCTCTACCCTACCAAATGTCCTCCACCCTATCCTTCTTCAGCAACTGGTCCCTCCTGACAATATGTCCGAAATATGGTAGACGAAATTTGGCCATCCTGGCCTCTAGGGAGCATTCTGGCTGCACTTCTTCCAACACAGATCTGTTGGTTCTTTTGGCAGCCCATGGCACTTTCAATATTCTCCTCCAACACCATAACTCAAAAGCATCAATTCTTCTATGGTCTTCCATATTCACTGTCTTGCTTGTTTGAACCACTTTCCTAGTTAACTTATCTGTCTACCAACTCTAATTTTGCACTCACCACAGTTGAATGTGACTGGAAATAAACACCACCATGTTGGCTGGCCTCCTTTTAAATTCACGATGAGTTGGGCATGTAATCTTAGCTGGTGATTACTTTGTATTTCCCAGATCTAGTCACTCCCCCTCTTTCCTAAGGAACTGTATTACATATCTCCTAAAACTTCCATCACATTTCCTTCCTTATTCACAGCTGCTGACCTTTGATCTTGATTTCATTTCAAAAACAGTTTATAGCAAAGAGCTTTCCAATATCCACCATAATTATGCCCATAATATAATTATTTATGCTGCACACATTTACAGTATCCTGGTTGTCTTATGCATTCCTGGATCTTCCTTCTTTGTTCTTCATTCTGTAAACTTTGGACTGGTAACACTCAGTCTTCAATGTACTTCTTTTGTCTTTGGTAATCACTCCTTCCACCACTTGTCCATCAGGGTGCATGTTTCTATGATTCTGGAAGTTATGCCACTAGTATTTTAAATACCAGCAAAGTCTTGCATGGTAGATAGGTTTCAAATGAGCTTCCAGACTAAGACAGACTAGGAAGAAGGAGAGAAGGACTACTTCCAAATATTTAGACACCAAAACCTTATGAATAGCAGTGGAACACTGTCAGCACCAGAATATTGAATATTGAAACATGATAAAGATCACCAGAATATTGTCAGATGTAGTGCAGGAACACAAGAAGGCACTCAAAACATGACTAGGGGAAGAGCTGCTGCCTCAAAATAGATTAGACCTGTATGACACAAATGTAGTAAAGCCTTTGGGACATTCATTTGCTGATAGGGCACAACTCAAAATGAGGAGAATCAGGTGTAACATCCATTAATAAATCAGAACATGGAATGTACAAAGTATGAATCTAGGAAAATTAGAAATCGTCAAATATAAAATGGAATGCATAAACATTGATATTCTAGGGTGTTGAAATGGACTGGTATTGACCATTTTAAATCTGATAATCACATGATTCACTACTCTGGGAAAGTCAAATTGAGGAGGTATGGCATTGCATTCATCATCAAAAAGAACATTTCAGGATCTGTATTAAAGTACATTCTGTCTGTGATAGGATAGTATCCATATGCCTATAAGGAAGACCAAGGAGCCCTGGTAGCGTAGTGGTTACGAATTGGGCTGTGAACTACAAGGTCAACAGTTTGAAATTTCCAGCTGTTCTGTGGGAGAAAGATGAGGCTTTCTGCTCCCATAAAGATTTACAGCCTTGTAAACCCTATGCAGGGTTATTATGAGTCAGAACTGACTCCATGGCACATAACAACAGCAACAATAAGGAAGACCAGTTAATAAAAATATTATACAAATTTATACACCAATGACTAAAGCCAGTGATTATGAAATTGAAGAATTTTATCAAATTCTTCTATCTGAAATTGATACAATCAAGACATATTGATGATTATTGTTGATTAGAACACAAAGCTTAGAAACAAAGAGAAAGGATCAATAGTTGATAAATATGGTCTTGGTGATAGAAACAATGCTGGCAATCACATGATAGATTTTGAAATAATAATGATTTCTTCATAGCAAATAACTTTTTTAAAAGCATAAAAGATAACTATTCATGTGAACTTCACTAAACGGAATATACAGAAATCAAATAGACTATGTCTGTGAAAAGAGACAGTGATAAGCCTCCATATCATCAATGAAAACAAGACCAGGGAAGACTGTGTAACAGAACATCCATTGCTTATATGCAAGTTCAGGCTGAAGCTGAAGAAATTTAAAACCAGTCCATGAGGGCCAAAATATGACTTAAAACATATCACCCCTGAATTTAGAGATCATGTCAGGAACAGATGAGCTGTATTAAACACTAATGACTGAAGACCAGAAGAGTTATGGATTACATCAAGAATATCATACAGGAAGAAAGTAGAGGTCATTAAGAAGAAAATAAAGAAGGAAAAGAACAAAAAGGATGTGAGATGAGACTCTGAAACTTGCTCTCCAGTGTAGAGACACTAAAGCAAATGGCAGAAATGAGAAAGAAAAAGAGCTGAATAGAAAGTTTCAAAGGTCAGCTCAAGATAGAAGATAAAGTCAAATAATATACAGAAATGTGCAACAACCTGGAGTTAGAAAACAAAAATGTAAGAACTCGCTCAGTATTTCTTAAGCTGAGGGATCTAAAGCAGCATTTCAAGCCTTGACTTGCAATATTGAAGGATTCTATGGGCAAAATATTGAATGATGCAGAAAGCATCAAAAGAAGATAAAAGGAATACACAGTCATTGTACTAAAAATAAATGGTAAATGTTCAACCATTTCAAGGGGCAGCATCTGATCAAGAGCCAATGATACTTAAGGAGGAAGTCCAAAGTCCATCAAAAGTATTGGCAAAGAACAAGTCTCCAGTAATTGATAGAATACAAATTAAAGTCTTTCAACAAACTGATGTGTCACTGGAGGCACTCATGCATGTATTCTAAGAAATTTTAAAGACAACTACCTGTCCAAGTGATTAGAAGAGATCCATATTTGTGCTCATTACAAAGACAGATGACCCAACAGAATGCAGAAACATCGGACAATACCATAAATATCACACACAAGTAAAGTCAGCTGCAACTGTACATTGACAGAGAACATATGAGGACATGGAACAAGAGATAGCTTTGCTGATGTCAGATTAATCTTGGCTAAAAGCAGAGAATACCAGAAAGATCTTTATCTGTGCTTTATTGACTACACAAAGGCTTTCGAGTGTGTGGATTATGACAAGCTATGAAAAAAAAAAATTGTGGGGTATGAGTATTCAGGAATATTTAATTGTGCTCATAAGGAAACTTCACATAGACCAAGAGGCAGTCATTCAAACAGAACAAGGAAACACTGTTGCTGTTAAGTGCCATTGAGATGGCTCTCACTTATAGTTACCCTCTACAGGGTTTCCAAGGAACAACTGGTGAATTCAAACTGCTAATCTTGTGGTTTAAACCAACCTTGCAATCTAGTACTAATACTACAGTACCACACCAGGACTCCATAAGGGAACACTGATGGTTTAGAATCAGGGAAAATGTGTGCCAGTGTTGTATTCTTTCACCATACTTATTCGATCTATATGCTGAGCAAGTAATTTGAGAATCTGGATTATATGAAGAAAAACATGGCATCAAGATAGATGGAAGACTCACTAACAACTAGTACTCTAATAAAGATTTCATATTTAGCATAGGTAAAGCTAAGTTTCTTACTCCTCTCCCAACTCTGACCACAGTCATCAATAAAGGCCAATTCCTTTCCTTTTCTTTTTTTTTTGGTTTCATGACAGAAAACACGGAATTATCCTCAACTTTTAAGTCTGTTCTCTCAGTAGAATTAATCATTTTTTGTTTAAAATAGTATCAAGAGCCAGTTCTTTCCCTAATCATCATTCGGATTGCATTGCCTACTCTTGAGTATTCTCTTACTATAGAATACGGTGTACTGTGTGGTACTGTGGGTTAATGTACTGTACTGCAAAGTTGATTGGAACCTTAAGGTTAGCCATTTAAGCTCACCAGTCACTTCTCGGAAACCTTTGTAGGGTCACTATGGGTTGTAGATGACTCGAAGGAACATAATATCAACAAAAACAACTATAGGATGAGTGCTGGACTACTAACCAAAAATTTGTCAATTCAAACTCACCAGGCACTCCACAGGAGAAAAATGGGCTTTCTGCTTCCATAAAGATTTACTATACAAGGTCATTAAGAGTCAGAATTGACTCAGTGGTTGTTGTTCCATTGAGTCGATACTGACTCATAACAACCCTATGCACAACAGAGCAGTCCTTGTCCAACCTCACAATTGTTGCCTCACTTGAGCCCATTGATGTTGCCACTTTGCCAATCCATCTTGCTGAGGGTCGTCCTATTTTTCTCTGACCTTCCACCCTACCAAACATGATATATCCTTCTCAAGCTACTGGTCCCTCCTGACAATATGTCCAAAGCATGAAAGACAAGTTCGGCCATCCTGGCCTCCAAGGAGCACTCTGGCTGCACTTCTTCCAACACAGATCTGTTTGTTCTTTTGGCAGACCATGACACTTTCAATATTCTCCTCCTATACCATAACTCAAGGAGCTCTGGTAGCGTAGTGGTTATGAATCGGGCTGCGAACCTTAAGGTCAGCGGTTCGAAACTACCAGCCGCTCCGCGGGAGAAAGATGAGGCTTTCTACTCCCGTAAAGATTTACACCCTCGGAAACCCTGTACAGGGTCGCTATGGGTCGGACCCGACTCGATGGCACTTAACAACAACAACAATACCATAACTCAAAAGCATTAATTCTTCTATGGCCTTTCATATTCACTCAATGGTAGAGGATTTATTTTTTGGTATTTGGTTTCCTCAGGCATCCCAGGCCCATTAGTGCCTAAGGGTCTTTGCTTTGTACTGTCTTCTGCCCAGATATTTCTTTCCCAATGTACTTGTGTGGCCGTGCCTTCCCTCAAACACCATCTTCCCAGACTTGCCCTGGTTACCATTTGCAAAATTTCAGTCTCACCTTTAGTTCCTTTCCCATAGTCTTCCTTTTTTCCCCAAAGCATAAATCATCACCTAACAGAGTACACATTTTACTCTTTTACCTTATTTGTTGCTGTCTTTCCCCATTAGAATATAAGCCTTATGAAGATTTTTATCAGCTATGTTTTTCTTTTTCTTTTTTCTCAAATGTCTGCAAACCTGAAACCTCTGATGGATTTAGTCACTAGACTTCACCTAGCAATGCTAGACAAAAACAAAGAACAATTACCATTGTACAAAACATGATCAACAACTTTGAGTGCTCACTCAACACCATATAACATCACTACCACATTTTGCTAGTAAGTGTATTCTACCATATCCAACTTCCAAGTAACTTTTCTTTTCCTTAGGAAAGCAGTTTTCATGATAGTCTTCTCACTACAGATTGATTCTTCAGAAGAGTGCATATGGTGACCAAAACAACCCATTCAGTTCTGTTCAATCTTGAATTTTCTCTGAAATAAGATTTCTGTGTCAGTATTCCTCCAATCTACCTATTAGATAACAATTTCATTTCATAATTTGCTGAACACTGTTCAGAAATTATTTTCTCAGCTTGTCTACTGTCTTAAAATGATGATGAATGGCCATGCTTGAAATATATCTACATGATCAATATTTCTATGAAAATAGATGTAGTGAAAAAGAACACTGAAACTTCTTAAATGTGCAGGCTTTATAGACCTCATTAATTTATAATGTTGCTAAGAAAATGAATACTGACTCAAAATATGTAAGTACATGATTTAAGTCAAAATTTTGTCTTTCATATTTCAGGGTCAGATCTCTTTTTTCATATTTAAAAATTATATTTCCTTCTATTTCCATCAAATTTCTTTGAGGATTTTTATCTAAACATCTCTATTCTTCAAATTTATTAAACCATTAATAATTTATTAAACCATCAATTTGTACTATTAACAAAATGAAAGATGCCAAATGGCATTTAAAAAGATAATGGTATTTAATCTTATATGATAGCGTATTATTTATTAAAAATAAAAGTAACTTGTGAATGGTTAGGCTTACTTCATTGACAAGATTAATTTATTAGTAACGATGTAACTAATTTTACAAACTGGAAAATCAATGAGCCATTATATGATCAAGACAGATTTTTCTGCATGTGACATAGTTGCGTTTGAACTATCTTTAGTGAACAGAATAATTTATTTGATAACAGCCAAGTTAAGAACATAGTTGTAATGAGGACTAAGGAACAACTTGATGTTGGTATTATATGTCATTGAGTTGGTTCTGACTCGCAGTGAGTCCCCCTCTTAACTCTGCCTTTCTCTTTCTGATGACCTGACTCAGAATAGCTATATATACAAAGGTACTGGCAGCCTCCACATTAAAATTCCCTAATAAGAAATAACAGTTCCTCCATGTGGTCCCAAGTTCCGATTAAAAGAATCCCAGGAAGCGATTCTTATTAGTCCTGCCTGAGTTACTCCTAATGATCACCAGGAAAAGGGTTTCAGAACCTGTAAGAACCTGGTAACTCCTTTTGGAACTACCTCTTTAGTATTTTGGTAAGGAAATTGCTGGAGTAAATTGGTGGGGGTGTGGTGTGCATTTGGTGAATTAGTGCACCTGGCAGACAAAACAACAGATGTTCTTAGCAACTATCTGCTTCATATCTTTTCACTTTCTAATTGAAGCCCATTGTCCTAGAAGCTTAATTGTGCTTATATTCTTATGCAGCACAACAAATGGGCTTCCACAATTTTTAAAAAGGCACTGAATAGTTTAACTCATACATATTGCCAAAGATACATAGCAAGGACAAGCTCAAGTTAGTTGGGAAGAAAAACAATTCAACTGAAGTAACTTTAAGTAGATTACAAACCCTTTCAGTGTCAAGTATTTTGTGATGTTAAACGCCTAACAGTTAAATAACATGACTATTTTTGCTGTCGTGGATTTTTTCATATGTTCAAAATACTCAATAATTGCCGTAGTCATTAAAAGAGAAACTCTAGGATACAAAATGATATAAATAATTAATGCTGCTTCTGAGGCAAAGCTCCAAAAATATTACCTTTCAATCTTCACAAATAAACAGGAGGTTTCTCTTTCCTACTTTTGAATATAGGGTAAGACATTTTTTTTCATCAAGTAAAATTTTTATTTGAATGTGCCTGAACTTTGTGAACTGGGTCTGAAAAGTTCTAGACATCTAGGTAGGAGTATCCAGGAGTATGAATCAGCCATAAAAATAATTTTTTAAATAACTGGAAAAAATGAATGAGGAGATTCTTTTCTTTAGTTCTATTGATATTGCTTTGAAAATGAACATATATATATATATTTATAATTATATGGCATGCACTGTAGGATAAGCACCAGACTACAGTGTCAGTTTGAACTGCAAGATCAGCTGTTCAAATTCAGCAGTTGCTCCTCAGAAACCCTATGGAGGGTTGTGATGAGTCAGCACAGGCTTGACAACTTAACTGCAACAATTATATACATGTATAATTATGGCATTACTGTTGAATTGTGTATTTAGCATTTTTATTACTCAAAAACTTATCGAGTAGATGCTATGACTTTGAAAACTTAAAAAAAGACATACATTTTCGCATTATACTATTGATATTGTATTATCCTTAAAATACTTATAGAGTAGTATTGACAGGCTGTAATATATATTTCGGAAGCATGCATTCATGAATTTTTAAATTTTGTTCATAGTTTTATTCTTAATTTTCAGAGGACTACCTGAACTATAGTCAATGTGTAGTGATTATTTTAAATAAATTAGACAACTTTGTTATA
Organism: Chrysochloris asiatica; assembly: GCF_000296735.1. Lineage (NCBI taxonomy): Eukaryota > Metazoa > Chordata > Mammalia > Afrosoricida > Chrysochloridae > Chrysochloris > Chrysochloris asiatica. The sequence goes on from NW_006408703.1 coordinate 2,624,215, forward strand.
TTGTTATTCTCTATTTTCTTTTCATATATGTTATATTTTTCTTGCTATTATGATTGCATTCATCATGCTCAGTTTGTTAGCTAATAAAAAGGAAAAAAAATAAGGTGTGAAAATTTTTATGTATTACTGATATTAATTTCATAACACATTTCCGAAAATCATGAGGCAAACACACCAATATTGCACTTAACCAGGTACCAAGAGAATTTCTGTGGAAACAGAAAAGACAGTGTGGATCTATTTTGTGAAATGGAATCTTAATTATTAAGGCTGGATACTTCTCAGAACTTAGATTTTTCCCAATGGAGAAATCATATACTATATTATAACATCACCTAATTTTTTAAAATTTTATTCAAAAACAAAGTAAGTTGCCACATTGGAGACATTTTTTGTGTCTAGCTGGTTTTTACTTTTGAGCTGTCAAATGAAAGTACAAATGTCATCCATTTCAGAAATACTGATGTTTTCTACTCTTTTAAAGCAAGTCTTGAAGGAAGTGGCAACTAGGTTATTTGCATTCTGCACGCAACTGGATGAAAATATAGATGTCCTCAGATAGGCCAACTCCTAGTTTTCATCTATTTTGTGCACATTGTTACCATCAAAGTGGAATTTCTATTTTATGAGCCTATTTTGTAGCTTGGAACAAATGTTGACATCTTTAAAATGGTGAAAAGTTTCTTTGCCAGGGAAAGCTTCCCCTGGAAGACAAATCTTGATGTTCTGTGCACAGGTGGAGCACCTGCGATGCTTGGCAACACATCTGGTTTGGCTGCTTTCTTGAAGAAAGGCGTTCCACATGTCATAATGACTCACTGCCTGCTATATCAGAATGCAATGACATAAAGAATTTGCCAGCAATTCTGAAAGAAGCTTCATCCACTGCTATGAAAAGATCAACTTAAACAGAGCCAAGGATTTAAACCATTCTTTCCATTTTTTTTTTTTTTTTTTTCCTGTCAGGGATGGAAGCAGAAAGGAACTTCTTTCCTAGACATTCCCAAAGTAAAACTTTAAGTTCTTGATTACATTTGGAGAAACTGTTTTCTTCATTTTTCTTTTCCTTTTCTTTCTCTCTTTTGGGGAATAAAGTGCTATCAAGAAAAAACCCACTCAGAACTATTTCAAAAAGAGGTCGTCTTTGACAGTATGAGTATATTGCTAAAAACGAAATAAAGCAAACATACCATTATCCTCTTACCTTTTCCAAATGCCAAAATAAATAAATAAATAAATAAAACTATGAACTATTGTTTTCAACATAGTAGTTCTGAGCCCAACGTAGGAATCAAGCAACCATCTAAATTTTGCAATGCTACAGGAAGCAAATTTTTAGTCTGTAATAACTATAGCCTCCCAAATTCATTGTGGGAAAATATCTAAAAATTCATGAAAAGAACTATAGAATTATTTCTGTGATTACATTTGCTATAATGAAGTAAAATATTGAAATTTGAATTTATAATTACCTTTTTGCTTACAGAGATCACACCTCTGATCGTGTTTGACACAGAATATTTCAGGACAAAGGGTTGGACATGATACAATTTCAAGTCTATGTATCCTAGGGAATGTAATTGGTACTTAACAATATACACTTACCTGGAAAATTCATTTCTGAAAGCAGTAATTCCATTTATTATCACTTGAAGTAAACTAAATAAGCCACCAAAAAAAAAAAAAAAAATCAGATGTAAAAAATAACAAGCATTCTTTCAAATCAATGAAATTTCCTATTTTTAAAAAATCTGGGTAATTTCAGATGCTCACTGATAACTCCTCTGGGTCTGATTTTATTTATCTCTTCAAAATTGTTAGTAATTGGTCTTTAATTACATCTATAGGTAAATGACAGTAATACAGAAAAAAGTATTTATAAAGATTGCTTTTATGTTATGCTTCTATCTTTGTGCTTTGTTTCCACCTTTATGCTTTCAAAATTATTATGTAATTGAGTAGTTTGGCACAATTGTGGTTTCCAAACTCAATCAAGTGCTCCAGAATAACTAGCTATCTTTTCTTTGCCGAGGAATGAGACAGGAAGCAGTGGAAGGCTAGGTGAAATGAGTTAGGCATAGGATTAGAACTATGGCTAGATCTAGGCTAATACAAGGACTTCATGTAGTGTTACAGTTATACAGTTAGGATTAGGGTTAGTGGTTGGAGTAGGGATTGGGCTAGGGTTGGGCTTGGTTTGATTTCAGGGTTATAGTTAGGTTTAGTTTTGTTTGTTTTTATTTATTTATTTTCCTGTTTATTTAGCATTTGAATAACCTGTTTGCAAAATGTCTTTTGAGTCCTTGCCCATTCTTTAATGGATGCTCTTATTGGTTTCTTAGAGGAATTCTTTTATTTGTTTTTAATTTATTTTTATTCAGACTTGTTTTGTTGCCTAACGTGGTATATTCTGGAAAATGCTTCATGTACACTGGAAACGAAAATATAATGTCTGTTTGGTGGAGTGTTGCCTATTTGTCGATGACCTCAAGTTGGCTGATTTTGTCTTTGTTGAGTTTCCCTCTAGTTGTTCTGTTGTTCATTGAAAGTAGTGTATTGAAATCTCTTGCTATTGTCTAGTAATCCATTTCTCTTTTCAATTCTGTTAGAGCCTAATGTATGTGTTTTGAGACTGTTTTCATGGTGTTAGTGGTGGTGGTTTGCTGTCCAGTTGATCCAGACTCATAGAGACCTGGTATAGGGTTTCCAAGACTACAAATCTTTACTGGAGCAAAATGCTCATCTTTTTTTTTCCAGTGAGAGGCTGCTGAATTTGAACTACTGACTTTGTGGTTAACTTCCCAACATGTAACCCACCAAGCCATCAGAGCTCATTTATTATGGGTATGTTCTCTTCTTCTGTTGACCCTTTAATTGTTATATAATGTCCTTTTTAGTCTCCAATATGTTGATCTTGGAAACTAAATCCATTGTATTAAGTCATCAAAATCCATTGCATCAGATATTAATACCACTATCCTTGCTCATTTTTGATTGGCACTAGCTTCATATTTTATTTCATCCTTTGATTTTTAGTCTGATTTCATCTTTGTGAGATGTAATTATCTCCATGATACCATCTACTGTGAGCAGCCGATCAACTAAAAGGAACTTTCCTCTAGTGCAAGAGTTGCAATCTTTCCTCTTACAAAAATAAACAGAGAAAGAAGTGAGCAAAGAAAGGGAGGCTTATTACTACCAAGAAAGAAGAGTTAAAAGTGGAGTATGTCCTGGGATTCTTGCACTGTGAAACTCCTAGATCAGTGGAAGATTGATGTCAAGACACATGCAGCTCTCCAAGAAATGCTGGACTTACTGATGCTGAAAAGCGACAAGGATTGTTCTCCAGAGCTGGTGCTTTGAATTTGGATTCTAGCCTCCTTAATTGAGAGAGAAAGCATTTATGTTGCATCTCAATGTAAAGAAAACAAAAATCCTCACCACTGGACCAATAAACAACATTCTTATCAATGGAGAAAAGATTGAAGTTGTCAAGGACTTCATTCTTCTTGGATCAACTATCAACACTCAAGGAAGCAGCAGTCAAGAAATCAAACGACATATTGGGCAAATCTGCTGTGCAAGACCTTTTTAGTGTTGAAGAGCAAAGATGTCAGCTTGAGGACTAAGGTGTGCCTGACCCAAGCCATGGTATTTTCAATAGCCTTATATGCATGTGAAAGTTGGACAGTAAATAAGGAAGACCATAGAAGAATTGACGCTTTTGAGTTATGGTGTTGGAGGAGAATATTGAAAGTGCCATGGGCTACCCCTAGAACCAACAGATCTGTGTTGGAAGAAGTGCAGCCAGAGTGTTCCTTAGAGGCCAAGATGGCCAAACTTAGCCTTTCATACTTGGGACATATTATAAGGAAGAACAAATCACTGGAGAAGGATATCATGTTTGGTAAGGTGGAGGGTCAAAGGAAAAGAGGAAGCCCTTCAGTGAGATGGATTGACCAAGTGGCAGCATCAATGGGCTCAAGCGTGGCAACAATAGTGAGTTTGGCTCAGGATCGGACAGTGTTTCATTCTGCTGTACATAAAGTCACTATGAGTCAACACCGACTCAATGGCACCTAACAACAACAACAACAACAAAGCCACTTGTATTTTTGTTATAGCAACATTAACTAAGGCAGTGACTAAATTGTGTCTCATCTGAAGGCTTTGTTTTCCTTCTCTCTAATTCATGTTTTCTGCACTTAATCCATTTACATTCAGTGTAATTATTGATAGGTAGTATTGATTGATAATATTACTGATTACTGTCATTTTACTAAGTTTTAGATTTTGTTATGGTGCTGCTGATTTTTTTGTTACAAATAATTTTCTGTGCTGAGTTCATTTTGCTTCTGGAGTGTTTGATTTTCTTCAATGCTATTGTTTTAGAGTTTATGGAATCTTTATGAATTACATCTTTTTTTATTTTGAGGAGACAACTTATTAATGTTCTAGGTTGCCCTATAATTTATTAATTTCTTCCCAACTTTAAAATAGTCTGTTCTATCCTTAAGCATACTAGATTTCCTACTTATTTTGTTGTTCCATAGCTACACTATTCCCTGCTTTCACTATTTAATTTTGTTGTTGTTGTTGCAAACTGACATCTCTTGTTCCCTATTTTCTGTCTTGCAGGTTTATTTTAATTTCGATACTTCTATGTCTGAATTGTGTCTGCGTGACATTATCATGTATGTTACTCTCAGATTGCAGTCTGCTGTTCTTGGTTCTCTGACCAAAGAATTCCCTTTAGTACTTGTTGTAAATTTGGTCTTTTTAATTTCTGTTTACCTGGAAATTGCTTAATTTTGCCATCATATTTGATTGACAATTTTGCTGGATATACAATACCCATCTATCTACTCTCTTGCTGCTTCTGCTGAAATTCCCCTCCCATTCAGTACTCAATCCACCTCTCTATCCTTTCCTCTGAAGCTCAGGGTTCCTAAATTACCATTCATATCTGTTTCACTTGGTCTCCCTTGTGCTTGTTGCAGAGGGTCTGCTATGTGTGCTTGCCTAATATGCCATGTGCCTCAGAAATCTAGAAATCTTGAATAACAATCTTCATGATTTTTACCAAAATCTTTCAGTACTCAATGGAGGCAATCCAAAATGCTTCCCTATCTAACATATAGCCCACATTCCCCTCTTGCTTTCAGCAGATGACCTTGGTTTCTTCAGAGAAGACTACTTACTTAAGTTCAACCATTAAACCTGTGAACTAGTGGACACCTACATCTCTCTTTCCTCCGTTTTCTCCTGTTACAATAAGATAGCAGATACAAATGGCTGGAATGTAATTGTGGAGGTTCTCCAACTACCATCAGGATAATGATGGTACCTATATTATCCCCACCACTCGTCTGTCAGTTTGTCGTACGGTGGTGGCTTTTGAATTGCTGTGATTCTGGAAGCTATGCACCAGTATTTTAAATACCAGCAGGGTCACCCATGGTGGACAGGTTTCAGATGAGCTTCCAGATGAAGACAGACTAGGAAGA
>NW_006408703.1:2629821-2657529 GCF_000296735.1 Chrysochloris asiatica
TTGCTGTGATTTTGAAAGCTATGCCACCGGAATTTTAAATACCAGCAGGGTCACCCATGGTGGACAGGTTTCAGATGAGCTTCCAGATGAAGACAGACTAGGAAGAAGGAGTGATGAGCTACTTCCGATTACTTAGTCACTGAAAACCTTATGAATAGCAGAAAAACACTGTCAGATTCAGTGCTGGAAAATGAGTCCCTGAGGTTGGAAGGCACTCAAAATGCGACTGGGCAAGAGCTGCCTCCTCAAAGTAGAGCTGACCATGATGACACAAATGGAGCAAAGCCCTCAAGACCTTCATTTGCTGATGGGGCACAACTCAAAATGAAGAGAAATAGTTGTAAGCATTCATTAATAATTGGAACATGGATGAAGTATGAATCTAGGAAAACTGGAAATGGTCAAAAGTGAAATGGAATGCATAAACATTGACATCCTAGGTATTAATGAGCTGAAATGAATTGGTATTGGTTATTTAAAATCTTACAATCACATGTTTACTTTGATGGGAATGACAAATTGAAGAGAAATGGTGTTGCATTCATTGTCAAAAAGAACAAGATCAGTCATGAGGTAAAACGCTGTGTGTGATAAGATAATATCAAAGTACCTACAAAGAAGACCAATTAATACCACTATTATTCAAATTTACATACCAACCACTAAAGCCAGTGAGAACAAAATAGAAAAATTCTACTAATTTCTTCAATCTGAAATTGATCAAATGTGCAATCAAGATATATTGATCATTAGTGGTGATTGGAATGCAAAGGTTGGGAGCAAAGAGGAAGGATCAGTAGTTGGAAAATATGGCTTTAGTGACAGAAATGATGCTGGAGATTGTATGATAGCATTCTGCAAAACCAATGATTTGTCCATTTCAAATACCTTTTTTAAACAGCATAAGAGACGATGGATCTCACCAAATGGAATACACAGAAATCAAATTGACTAAATCTGTGGAAAGAAATGGTGGGAAATTTCCATATCATCAGCCAAAACAAAAGACCAGGAACAGATTGTGGAACAATCCATCAATTGCTCGTATGCAAAATCCAATTGAAGCTGAAGAAAATGAAAACAAGTCCAAGAGAACCAAAATATGACCTTGAATAGATCCCACATGAACTTAGAGATCATCTGAAGAACAGATTTGGTACATTCGACACCAAAGATCGAAGACCAGAAGAGGTGTGGGATGATATAAAAAACATACACAAAGAAAGGAAAAGGTCATTAAGAAGATAAGAAAGAAGGAAGAGATCAAAATGGATGTCAGAAGAGACTCTGAAACTTGCTCTCCAGCATAGAGATGCTAAAGCAAATAGAAGAAATGAGGATGTACAAGAACTGAGTAGAAAATTTCAAAGGTTATCTTGAGAAGACAAAGTCAAATGTTATAAAGAAATGTGCAAAGATCTGGAGTTAGAAAAACAACAGGGAAGAATTTGCCCAGCATTTCTCAAACTGAGGGAACTGAAGAAAAAAATTCAAGCCTTGACTTTTGACTTTTGTTATTGAAGTACTCTTTGGACAAATTATTGAATGATGCAGAAAGCATCAAAAGAAGATGGAAAGCGTCAAAAGAAGACAGAGACACAGAGTCACTGTCTCAAAAGGAAATGGTTGATGTTCAACCATTATAAGAGGTAGCATAAGATAAAGAGTCAATGATACTGAAGGAAGCAGTCCAAGGTGCATTGAAGGAATTGGCAAAGAGCAAAACACTAAGAATTGATGAAATAAAGATTGAAATCTTTCAAGAAAGTGAGGTGGCACAGGAGGCACTCACTCATCTATACCAAGAAATTTAGAAGGCAACTATCTACACAACTGATTAGAGAACATCCATCTCTGTGCCCATTCCAAGGAGAGGGGACCCAATGGAATGAGGAAATCATCAGACAATATCTTTGATCTCCCATTCAAGTAAAGTTTTACTAAAGGTAATACAGAAATTAATGCAACCATACATTGATAGACAACTTCCAGAAGTTTAAGCCAGATTCAGTAGAGGACATGGAAGGAGGGATCTGACATCAAATGGATCTTGGCTGAAAGCAGAGACTATCAGAAAGATGTTTACCTGTGCTGTATTGACTATGCAAATGCTTTTGATTGTGTGGATCATGACAAGGTATGGACAACATTCTGAAGTATGAGTAGTCCAGAACACTTAATTGTGCTCATGAGGAATCTGTACATAGACAAAGAGGCAGTTGTTTGAACAGCACATGGGAACACCGAATGGTTTAAAATTTAAAAAGGTGTGCGATAGGGTTGTATTCATTCACCATATTTATTCAACCTGTATGCTGAGCAAATAATACAAGAAGCTGGGTTATACGAAGAAAAACATGGCATCAGGATTGGAGGAAGACTCATTAACAACTTGCGATATGCAGATAATATAACCTTTCTTGCTGAAAGTGAAGAGGACTTAAAACACTTACTGATGAAAATTAAAGACCACAGCCTTTGGTATGGATTGCATGTCAGTGTAAAGGTTGAAATTGTCAAAGACTTCATTTTTCTTTCATGAACCATCAACACTCATGGAAACAGCAGTGAAGAAAACAAGCAATGTATTGCATTAGGCAAATCTGCTTCACAAGACCCTTTTAAAGTGTTGAAGACCAAAAATGTCAGCTTGAAGATTAAGGTATGCCTGACTCAAGCCATGGTATTTTCAGTAACCTCATATACAAGGAGCTCTGGTATCGTAGTGGTTACAAATCAGGCTGCTAATCTCACGGTCAGCAGTTCAAAACTACCAGCTGTTCTGCGGGAGAAAGATGAGGCTTTCTGCTCCTGTAAAGATTTATAGCCTCAGAAACCCTGTACAGGTTCACTATAAGTTGGAACCGACTCCACAGCACATAACAACAACATATGCATGCAAAAGTTGGGCTGTGAATAAGGAAGATTGTAGAAGAATTTATGCATTTGAGTTATGGTGTTGGAAGAGAATATTGAAAGTACCATGGGCTTCCAAAAGAACCAACAGATGTGTGTTGGAAGGAGTACAGCTAGAGTGCTCCTTGGAGGCCAAGATGGCCAGATTTCGTCTTTCATACTTCGGACCTATTATCAGGAGGAACCAGTCACTGAAGAAGGATATCATGTTTGGTAAGGTGGAGGGTCATAGAAAAAGAGGAAGACCCCAGCTAGATGGATTGGCAGAATGGCAGCATCGATGGTCCTAAGCGTGGCAATAATTGTGAGATTGGCCGAGGATGGGGCAGTGTTTTCATTCTGTTGTGCACAGGGTCACTATGAGTCAGTACTGACTTGATGGCAACTAACAATAACAACAATGTAAGACCCCCTCCCCCCCATTTGGTGTGTCCACATCGGGACTCTGTGTGGAAGAATAAGAAACTTCTTTGTTTTCCCAGTCAAGATACTATCAGATACTTCAGCAACAGCAACTTAGCTTTTACTGTAATTAACTCATTAAGACTTTGCCACTCATCTTGTGTGATCTCATCTACTTCTGTGACTTCAATTATTTCCACAAGCTCCTCATTCTGGTATCTCTTTCCCCATACCAGACCTATATGTCTAAATGTCCTACTAGATACTTTGATAACCAATAGGATTTGAATTTCAGCATGCCTAAAACTTTAAGCATTTGCTGTTTACCCAAATGTTTCTTCTTTCTCTGATTTCTCTTTGAATATGTGGCACCATAAGTCACCAGGTAGCTTAAAAAGAAATCTTAGATTAATTTTTAACTTATTTTTCACATCAAGTTTTAAAAAAAATCACGTCTATTCTACCTACTATAACAATTTCACCAATCCAATCATTTATTTTTATGATTTTATCATAAAGTACATGATATTATCATTTCTTCCCTATGTTGCCATAACTAATTTACTATTTCTTCCCTCCATTACAGTTTTATCCCTGCATATTCCATTCTCCACAGTACTTAGAATGAGATAACTACCATGCAAACTATGCTTAAAACCCTACAAAGGCTTTTCAATGTCTTTTAATAAATCAAGGTTTATTAAAACAGGATTTAACAAGGTCCTATATGACCTGGCCCCTGCTCACCTTTCCAGTTTTATCTATTGCTCCTAATGCTTTATTATTATGATGATGATGATGATTTGTCACATTCCAACTTGTGCCAGCTTCTTGATTTCTGAAATTACTTTACTACCACATCTTCAAATGATCATGTCCTATGCTAAAAATAACCCCATCCCTTCATCAACTGGCTAATGTTTATTCCTCTTTAGAGCTCAGTTTAAAGGATGTGTTTCCAAGGCAGTTCTTCCATGTCTGGACTAGATGTGATCATGTGAGAGACTACAAGTGTAAATGGTCCCAGTCATGATGGAATTTTTGTCTTTTCACTGCTGCATCTCATGGGTTGAATAATGTTCATTTTATTTATCATTAAATACCTTACCCTTAGCCATGTCAATGTTTATATTGTTACTAGTACATGGTAGGATTCCTGGTGTGGCACTGTAGGATCAGCACTGGATCACAAACCACAAAGGTGGCAGTTCAAACCTACCATCTCCTCCTCGGAAACCCTACACAGGGTCACTGTGAGTCAGAACAGACTCAAGGACACTTAACTACAACAACAACAACAATACATAGTAAGGGATCAATAATTCCATACAATGAAATAATTGTGCACCTATTTTTTTTCTTGAATTTGTTTTAGCAAGTTTCTTTTAGAGAATTTATAGCTTTCTTTGAATCCTCAAAAACTCTATGATACCAAAATGGCCAAGAATGTTTGTACTATGCTAACTGCTAAATTATCCTAAATTTACAGCTCTTAAAATTCTGTGAGAACATAGCAACAATAATCTCTCTCCGTTGGCATATCTGTATAAATGGCTTGTTGAAATAACCACAGATGGTTATCTTCTTCACCTCAATACACAAGAATACAACATTCCCAAACACACACACCCACATAAGACACATATACTTTTTGGAAACACTATTTTGAGTTTTTTGTAGCTATGAACATGGGAATTGCTTTGAAATACCTGAAGGTTTTTCAGAATCTGTGGTTTAAAAGCAAAAGAGGGTAGAATCTTTGAAAATCAAAAATACCTCAATGAATTTGACTCAAGGACAAACTAAAGACTTTGGTGATTTACTTTATACAAACACATTGTATTTTATATTTATAGTGGTAAAAATGGTACTGAGAGTTTGCATATACCCACATCCAGTGATAACATTTTATATAAAATTATCAAAACAAGAAAATTAGTAAATTTTTTATTAGTTTCCAATATGGAAGTATTCTTTTTAATGAATAATTGATTTTTATTGTATTAAAGTCCTGATTGACCAATTTGAAATAATTTGGGTTGCATTTATTGAGTTCTTAATGTCTTTCAAAGAGTGTATTAAGTATTTCAAATACTATGCCATTTAGTCTTTAAATTAATGGCACGGTAGAGATGTTAATAGTACCTCCAATTTACAAATATGGAAACTAAGGCATGGATATGTTGAATAACTGGCCTATGGTAACACATCTAATCAGTATCAGGTCAGATCTATTAATGCGGTTCTGTCTGACTTCAGAGTCTGAAAGCTAAACTACCATTTTTGAATAATGATTCACTATCAAAGATGCTTTTCACCTCTGAAAGAATAGTCAGGACTGTTTTTCATTAAAAATTAGATTAAACTATTTACATGTTTGTCTATATTCTTCTAAAATCTATTTAAGATCATCTACAGTGCTGTGGGCTAATGCAATGGACTGAAAAGTCAGCTTGAACTGCAAGGTCAGTGGTTCAATCTCACCAGCTGCTTCTTGGAAATCCTATACTGGGTGGCTATGGGTCAGAACCAACTCAATGGCACTTAACAACAGAACAACAACCCACAGGAAGGGAGGGTAGTCAGGAAACAAACAAAAAGAAAGAATCATGTTTATCAGGACTGGGTAGTGGGCCAAGAAGCATCAAGCAAAGGAAAGCATTGGGATTGGGTTTTTCCTATGCCATCTGTGTGGTTTTTATGAATGGAGACAAGGAAAGGGTAAAACCTGTCTTAGATTCTTAGTGCTGCTATAACAGAGATGTTACAAGTATGTGGCTTTAATAAATAAAGATTTATTTTCTCACAGTTTAGAAGAAATGAAGTCTGAATTCTGGATACTGCTACTAGTGGAAAGTCGTCTCTGTCTATTCTGGGAAAATTCTTGTTTTTCTCATCTTCTTTTCCTCAATTCTTTGGCAATCTCCATGTGACATTGGTCTTTTGTTTCTCTGAGTGTGCATCTTTCTTTTGCCTAATCTACTCATTTCAAAGATGATTGGATTAGGATCTGCTCTATACTGATACAGGTCACATAAACATAGCAAAAGACTAAACCCAATTGGGATTTTGTTGTAGTTAAAGTGCAAGGAGCTCTGGTAGCGATTACCAATTGGGCTGCTATCAGCTGTTCCACGGGAGAAAGATGAGACTTTCTGTTCCTGTAAAGATTTACAGCCTAGGAAACTCTATACAGGGTTGCTATGAGTTGGAACTGACTCAAACACATAACAACACAAAGTGCAGTGGAGGCAGTTCCCACTCACAGGGTTTCCAAGGAGTGGTTGATAAATTTGAGCCACCAACCTTGCAGATTAAATTGATCTTGTGGTACAGTGCTTTATCCCACAGTACCCTACTAGGACTCCTTTACATCCACAAATACAGTCGTTTAGGATTTACAATATATATATTTTGGTGGAACACAATCCAATCCATAAGAGATCCAAAAGTTAATACCAAATATTTCAAAGTTTTGCAAAGAATATGCTCTGAATTTTGGAAGAATTCAAACATTTCCATCTTGTTCCTTCCTCTTGCATTGTTGTTGTTAAGTGCCTTTGAGTCAATTCCAACTTATAGGTACCCTCTATAGGAATTTTGAGGAGTGGCTGGTAGGTTTGAACCTCTGACCTTGAAGTTAGCAGTCCAGTGCTTATCCTACATCACCACACCAGGACTAAAGTCACTCCTAATCCCAGGACACAGATTCAAGAAATTCTATCACCACTTTAATCACTCATTCCTGATTTTATAGGTCAATTCTTTTTTTTTTTTTTTTTAAGTTTTTATTGTGACTGAGTGAAAGTATACATGGGAGAACATGGGTTTTACACTCATCATTTCATTGCAATGATTACAATCTCCTCCATGTGTCATTATTCAACATTATTTGCTACTATTCCCTCTGTTTTTTTTTTGGGGGGGGGTTGGGGGGAGCGGCAGGGATGTACACAAAAATACTCAGGAATATATAATCTTTCAAATAACCAAAGGGCACATTCTGCAAGCCTGCCTCCTGGTGACCAGCACACAGTCTCTCTCTTTCCATGAGTCTAGAGTCCTCAGCTGCTCTATCTCTCTATGTCTTCATCTCTGCCTCCATCTCTGGCATCCCTGTTTCTCTGAAAAGGACCCTATATTCTGCTCATGCTCTTCTCCCTTGATGGTCCCAGGGTCCTCTGTTCCTGGACTGTAAAATTAACTACTCTCTTATTTTTGTTACAAGACTTCTCCCTTTATTGTTTTAACAGTCAAAATTAGTCATGATAACAATTATTCACTATTGAATCTAAAGAATCTTATCGCCATCTCCTTTCACCAGACACGTATAGACAAGATGAAAACTATTCAGTGGCGATTCTACCTTCCACTGCGCACTCTGAAACTAAACTCCCTCTTGAAAACTTGTAAACCAGTCATTTTGTGCCTTTATAGTCCCCCACCCCCCTATTTTAGGTAGCGAATGTCTAAATTCCCTGTCCCTATCAACCCTGTATACAGAGGGGATAGGATTGATACTTGATGTGAAGACTCCTTCCCTCTCAGTTGGTATTTTGAGCTACTACAGGTAGTACTGTAAGTTAATGCTCCAGACTGCAAACCTGTTTGAACTGTGAGGTCAGCAGTTCAAGCTCATCAACTGCTCTTTAGAAACCCCATACAGGGTCATTATGGGTTGGAACCAACTCAATGACATATAACAACAACAACATCTACAAATATAGGGCAAGTTCATTAAATTGTAGCAATTTACACTTGTTTCCTTTATCAAAAAATACTTTTTTTATCTTCCTCCTGTTGAGTTCTGATCGTCAAGCCATTTAAGTTAGGTTGAATGGGTACTATCTACAAGTTTGGGCATTTTTGTGCATCTCCTCTCATTTCCTATCAATTGCATGCTTCACTCTCAGCTCTAGCCCTCTGTGGCTATATCGTTGTCCATGGGCTCAGGAGTTTATGGCAAATTCTTACATTGATTATGCTAACTTTTTAAGGTTTTTTTTTTTTTTTTTTGGTGGTTATTTAACTTTATTTGTAATTTAATATCTGAAAACTACAAAAGCATATTATTTGTATAAATACCTGAGAAATGTTCAACTAGGCACAACATTTTCATACAAACAAGTTGAATAAAGACTAAGTTTAAGTTAGAATCTTATATTACAAACACAAGGAATATATAACATAGTGTTTAATTTAATTTATATATAAAGTACATCTGATTCTCTCACAAGAAAATGTATATTCTTGTTGTACATTGTGTTGGCATTGACAACAAATGGATAATATTAGCACCCACTCTCACAGCTTATAAATATGGTATTAACTATTAATACAAACTAAAATCAATGTAATAATAAAATATTAGCAATATAATGACAAAATAAAAATGAACATGTTTCTCTTGGAAGTTTTAATTTTTAAAAGAAAACTCAAAATGACAAGTGAGAATTAAAGTATCTTCTAAAAAAATTTAGTATAACTATGACTCAGAACTAACTAAATTAATGAGTAACATTGCATAGGACAGAGAACTTCCCTGTATGGAAACCCAGCTACTGACGTTTCCTTAGCCCCTGAAGAGTGAGATAAGAGGTACTAGTGATAGCAACTCTGGATAATGATTTACATCCTTGGAAACCCTGTACAGGGTCACTATGGGTTGGAACCAACTCAACGACACTTAACAACAACAACAAGTGATAGCCAAATGATGAACAGATTTGTTACAGAATAAAAACATCTACCTGTGTGCATAGTGCATACCTCTATGGCAGTGCAAAGTGCCATTGTAACTTTAAAAAGAAAAGATTTACTTGAATGTATACCTACAGGTATCAAATAAAATATATTAGAAAGTATCAAATGAAGAATAAACACATATGATAAAATAAATATATTTTTAAAATTTGGACACTAGTATCTTCATATAGAGATGTGCACAATACATGCCTAGCTAAATATCCAAGTTTACCCAACATACTGAATGTTTTAAAATTAGAGGTATTTCACTGAAAAGAATATAGTCAGAGTCCATCTAAACCACCCTTGAAGTATAGTATCTTCTGCATGAAATTACTTTCTATAAAGCCTAAAACGTATTCTATAATTTATCATAAAACTGGTAAGAACACTGTGTGGAAACTTATAAGCTTGCTTTTTTTTTCCTTTAGATCTTTGAAGTGTTTCTTAAAATTTAAATTTGTCTTAAATTGAAAACAATGACAACATGCAGAGAAATAATAACAGGAAAGAAAAGAGTTTATATGGGTACTGCCTTTTGGGAAAAATGGTAGAACATGAGCAAAACATTGCAGTAACAGATAAACAATTCAAAGAAGAGATGATATCTAGAGTTGCACTGTTAAATGTTTTTCTAAGGAAAAAAACACACAAATAACCACATGGATTTAATTCATGCATGGAGTATGTTTGTAAACAGAACAACTGAAAGTAAGTAAAAAAAAAAAAGACACAATTTGTAATTTAAAATACTTCAGTGCTAATCTGTTAACTGGTTGTTAAGTAAGTAGACTAGACTGTAAGGTAGATCTGCAATTCAAGCTATGACATATTTAAAGGAACCTTCAACAAACTAAAAACTGCTTATGCAGCATAAAGGATTTCACACCAACAAGTCAAGCTAAACAGTCCAATCTACGTTTTCACAGTGTTTCAGCCATTGAGGTAATTGTCTTGCCTAAATCTCTCAATGTAGTGGCAGAGTTTCACGGTGCTCCCAGCTTTAGCCCCATGTACTGCATCATTGTGTCACTCTTCAGCAGCAGCAGAACCCTCCCATCAATCTCATGTTGGCTGAAGATGTCGGTGAGGGAGAGTGCCATCTGAGGGTCTATTTGCCTCATAAACTGGATCACATCCTCCACAGTCCAGTTTGATGGATTCTTATAGTAGGTTTGTTTCCGTCCGCTGAAGTCAGATAGTGCTGGTGAAGTAACCAAAGCAGATGGTATGCGGAGAGTACAGTGGCTAGTGTTCTTATTCGCCAGCAAATCTGGATAATGCACTTCCTCAGGATTATTTTGCTGGTCGGGTTCACCTTGGCTTTGCACTGACTCAGGTACTGTGTTGTCATCAGGTGGGGTAGGTGAGAAGAGACTGACACTGACGGTGCTGGCAGCCCTTGGGCTGGAATAGCTTTGAGGAAGGACCAGGATCATCTCGTGTATAATAAGAGAGATATGGCTCTTCAGGAAGGGCAGAGGTAGTCGTTGGACTCTGGCTGAAGTCTCTTTCCTGATCATTGAAAAGTCGCTGCTCCAGTTCAGGGTCACTGCCTAAATCTGAATAGTTGGGCCGACAATCACTTCCTCGTCTTGACACTGGTAAAGTCGGGCTATAGCTTTCAGGGTACTCGAATTCAGCAGGAGGTCCCTTCTTCTTGGGTTTCTGGTATTTGTTTTTTCTTTAGGATGCAGGTGGCTGTGATGTTTGTATCCAAATGGTTTCTTACGATGCTGCCAAAATGATTTTGAACGATGGCGTTGGATTTTTTAAACCTTTCCATGAGTCACATCCAAGGAGCTCTGGTAGCGTAGTGGTTACGAATCGGGCTGCGAACCTTAAGGCCAGCGGTTCGAAACTACCAGCCGCTCCGCGGGAGAAAGATGAGGCTTTCTACTCCCGTAAAGATTTACACCCTCGGAAACCCTGTACAGGGTCGCTATGGGTTGGACCCGACTCGATGGCACTTCACAACAACAACAACATGAGTCACATCAGACATCTTATCCAAGTTTTGAATAGCATCATGTATGACCTGGTAGTGGGTAAGAACATCCTTAACTATTGTTTCCTTATCTTCATCGGTGGGTGTCTCGGGGACAACAATATTGGCCTGTTTATGGAAAAATGCAATGTTTGGCTCATATGCATAAAGGACAGTATTATCACCATCACACGTAGGTATCCGAGTTCTTATCACATCATTCTCACTGGAACCAGTAGACATCTTTTTTGTGCAACAGGATAAACTCCACTTCACTGGGTTGGGTCTGTTTCTTTTTAAAACTTTCAGGAGGGTTTATTTATGAAACTGCTTGGTCATTTACTGGTAAACCCTCAACTCTTTTTTTCCCTCAGAATCTGCCACGACGCTCTCCAAAAAGCGCCTCACGGTGTCCCGCCTCCTCCAATCACAAAAGTCACTACAGTTACCCACTGAGGCTTGAAAATGGTCCGCTGGACGGAAGCGCAATTCAGCTACTGGACACGCGTTCGTAGTTCAGAGGCCCAACAGGAGGCAGACTCCGTAGCTCGCACGCATTCACTTTTTAAGGTTTTTGATGTCAAATATAAATATACTGGAAAGTTCAGCATGATGAATTACCGTGGCTAAATTCTCAAATTATGCCTCA
The DNA here is from genome assembly GCF_000296735.1 of Chrysochloris asiatica. NCBI lineage: Eukaryota > Metazoa > Chordata > Mammalia > Afrosoricida > Chrysochloridae > Chrysochloris > Chrysochloris asiatica. The sequence goes on from NW_006408703.1 coordinate 2,641,521, forward strand.
GTTTTTTATATCTGATATTTTATAGCAAGTCCAACTTACGTCCTGCCCCATACTCTGTCCCTATTGCCACCATCCCCCCAATAAAACCAAATCCATTGCCATCTAGTTGATTCTGACTCATAAGGAAGGATGATTTGGATTAGTTCCTTTTGTTTCCAAACGTAGAAACAGTTAAATATTAGTTTTTTCTTGGAAGATACATTTTGAAATCCTAAATGCTTTTTCTATATCACTTTGGGATTCAAACTCTTCAAAATGTGGCAATTACTTGTAGTCTAGTTTGATTGTGAACACATTATCCTTTAAACATGGAATAGTTAAGGCAAAGAAAATTCCATCATTTCATATTTTGTTTCTTTATAGGCTAGGTTGAAGTGTGTATGCCAAGACAAACTTCTCCTTCCTCTTGTTCTTAGCAGATGTCTTAATTAATTTTTCATTCATATTGATGAAAAGGTAGACTGTAAGACTCACCTAACTCTTAAAAAATCTTCACTAAAGTTAATATTCCCGGAGAGTTTGCAAAACTGGTATGGAATTTACAGAACAAAGCTGTGAAGCGCCACAGGCCTTCTCTAATAGACATCACTTGTTTCTACTACATAGTTTTGCTAACACAGCTTTATATACTTTCTCTGTCTTGAGGGTATTAAGCCCATTCAAATGTCCTATTTTTCTTCTAATTGCTTTTCTGCCACTGGCTTGTTAGCAGATCTCACCGTTGCATACACACGTACACACATGCACACACACCTACAACCACACAAATTCCCCTTCCCCTTTTAGTATTTACCCCCACCCCAGCATGCCCATCTGCCTCAGGATGGAGGAAATACATTGCGCCTTAAGAAACCAGCAGAAATGTGCATATCTGAACCTTGTTGCAACATTTATAAGCTCTGTCAGTTTTTCCTTCTCCTTTCTTTGTGTTCTGTGATATTCAGCACTTTCTGCAAAGAATGTAATGGAAAAAAAAAAAAGGAAGATCAAAAAAGGAGCTTATCTCCAGTGACATGTCCAAACAGGCACTCTGGCCCTCTCTAACATACTCATCTAATTTACTCTGGTGCCCAAGCCTGGAAGAAAAGCATCTTGAGGAAGTTTTCTTCCATGGGCTGAGCCATCTGCTAATGTTCGCCTCTGCCAGTAATTTACAAGTAATGGTTTACAGCTGTGAACCCTGGCTCCTGAGCTGTTTTGGTCATTTAGTAATTACAACAGTTTCATTAACATTTAAAGGGAATAGTCTGCTCAATATCAATTAGGGACTTTCTGCAACTGTGTAGCTCCATTTTCATATTTGCATTTGACATTTAATATTCTGCACACATAAATTCTTGGTCTTGGAAATGCATTGCCACAGAAGGTCAAAATTAATCCAGAGCCCATCTCTACCTAGCTCTACTAAGCTTTAGGAAATATTTCTGTAGAAAGTGGGGACATAAAAGGTTATTTTGGGGTGGTTTTATACATCTGAACATTTAAGTACTTTTTCCCACCACTAAAGTTAAGGTTAAAGAGTTCTCTTCAATACTTGTTATATCTTCTGTATTCTGGGGAAATTCCAAACTTATCTGTCACAGATTTGCATAACATTAAGCAGAAAGATGACATCTATTACTTGCAAATCTTACAAAACTATAGTGGTATTTAACTTTACTGTTTGAGAGTACTGGGGGGTGGTCCTACGGATCTCAACACTTCATAAATAGAACTAGACTATGATAAGAGAAAGAAAAGTCTTCCTGCACTCATTTACATCTGGAAATAGACCTTGATATCTCATTAAGTTGTTGAGCAGCAACCATAGTTATTCTCTGTTTTTTCTCAGAAGCAGTAAAAGCAGAGTGAAAATTTGTTTTGACATGACTGTGGGTAAGTATTTGAAACCTAGTGGAGAATTGGTAGGTGATTTGGGTGGTTGTTGTTGTTAAGTACCATTGAGTCAGTTCCGACCCATAGCGACCCTGTATAAGGTTTTCAAGGAGTAGCTGGTGAGCTTGAACTGCCAACCTTGCAGTTCAAACAGCTTTGCAGTCTGGTGCATTAACCCACAGAGCTACATCAGGACTCCGGGTGATTTGGGTAGCTCTGACACTTGGTTTCCAGGAACTGGGTGTAACAGGAGGTGAATATCTAGCATGTGTCATCTGGGTCAGAGGTATAGAAAAATCCATTAAATATAGGAAGAGTGAAAAACTGGTATTGAAATCAAACCTGTTAAGTATAACTACATGAAGATGTGAAACTCGTAATTAAATAGAATAATAGAGAACAAATTTCAAACAATCTAAACTATTTAGAAGTCCTCGTGGGGTGACAGTTAAGTGCTTCACTGTTCCCTGAAAGAGTGGCAGTTCCAAACTACCCTGAAGCTTCTCCAAAGATTAGGTGATCTGCTCCCATAATGCACACAGCCTAGAAAACCCCATACAGCAGTTCTACTGTGTCATGTGGAATCACTGTGAGTTGAAAATTGACTCAAAGTTACCTAAAAACAATAACAATATAAACAAAGGTGTTTTGTTGTTATTGTTGTTAAGTCCCATCCATTCAGTTCTGACTCATAGTCACCCTGTATTGGGTTTCTGAGACTTCACATCTTGGAGGAAACAGAAAGCATTATTTTTCTCCTATACAGCAGCTGGTGGGCCCAAGCCATTGACTTTATGGTTCGTAGGTCAGTGCTTATTGTACTGAAGCTTCCAGAAGGAGAAATATTAGATATACAATGCAGGGGACATCACTAAAAGTGGCTTGAGTGACGGGTTGGAAACTGCTTGAGCTGAAGTCTGAAACCTTTTCTTGACACTTGGTTTCCAGGAACTGGGTGTAATATGAGGTGAATATCTAACATGTGTCATCTAGGGGTCAGAGGTATAGAAATATCCACTGAATAAAGGAAGAGTGAAAAAATGGTTTTGAAATCAAACCTCTGTTAAGTATAACTACATAAAGACATGAAACTCATAATTGAACAGAATAATAGAGTTGACATCTTGATGCCTTAATGTGATTTAATTTGTATATTAAAGCTCTAAATAATCTTGTACTGTTCAAGTAGATAGAGTGACATTAGAAACACCAAGCTAGTGGAAAAGTTCTTTAAAAATCTGTATGTCCTGGGTCCTTGATCTTCAGAAAGAAGTCCCACCTCCCGTCTTCCCTCCACTACATAAAAGACAGAAAAGAGCGTTGCTAAACAGGTGGGAAAGATGCAGAAATAATTGTTCTTGGTTAGATTACTTAACTTGTCTTCACTATTTGTATCATGCAGTGTAAGTGATGGAGCATACTTCAAAAAGGTTTATTAGATACAAGTAATCCAGCGTCAGTTAATTCAGTATCCATAAATGGCATTGTTTCGCATTTCACCACTCCTCCAGAAATTACAATGGCATCCGATTGTTTATCAAGCTAATTTAAAAAGGTTTATTCTGCTTTGTCAAATACTGATATAATTCAAATCACTATGCATTTCCAATTGGTTTACAACCTTAAAACGTATCTCATCAATAAGAATGTTGGTTTCAAGAGAGCAGGATTTTTGTACTCTCATGGATCCCAATTGGAGCCTAGGAAATTAAAACCAAAAATCAAAGGGTGATCATGGGGCACTGTATGTTAAGCACTGGCCTGCTAACTGCAAGGCTGGCAGTTCAAACCCACCAGCCTCTCCTCGGAAACCCTATAAAGGGTTGCTATGAATCAGAACTGACTTGATGGCATTTAGCAAAACACCAGCATCATCAAGGAGTGATGGTGCTATAGGATAAGCACTGAACTGCTAAACACAAGAGCGATGCTTCAAACTCATCAGCCACACCTTGTGTTGCAATGAGTAGGAACCAACTCGATGGCAACAACATCAAGGAGTTATGAAGTACTGAGAAAGTCCAAGGGGTGGCTTGTGATGAGGGAAACCTATTAAAAAACCAGAAAATTTCAGTATCTGAGACTGAAGCTCAGGAGCATAACTTAAATTTCTAAAAAAAAAAAAAAAAAAAAGCTGTGAGGGCAATTAGAAAGGTAATACTAGAAAATAATAGAAATCTTTATTAAATAAAAATACCAAAATGAAGCTACTGTTTCTTAACAGATCCTCCATTTAGAAGGCAGTGTTTCCAGCATCTGAAGGCAGTGTTTCCAGCTCTCTAAGCCCTTCTCCAAAGAATTCTGCATGCTTTGATTACACCACTTTAAAACGGCGATTTTGGCATCCTTGAGTTGTTCAGATTGTGTTCTTTTCCAATACTCTCAGTTTTAGGAACAAAAATCAGTCAGAAGGGGCAAGATCAAGGGTGTTGGGTGGATGAGGTCATGAAATTCTATTAAGACAACCCTGACTACACTAGAAGAATGAACAGGCACATTGTTGTGAGGAAAAACAAAATAAACCTTCAGCACAGCTCCTCTGGCCTTTTTCTCCCCAGTGCAGTTTTCAATTTTCTTAATTTATTTTGTTCCTAATAAGCCCCTGTGATTATACTGTGTTCTTCAGTCAAAATTATATCTTTGGAACTCAAAGGAAAACAGGCACTATTTAACTTTCTGAGCAGACCTCTCTACCTTAAAAGTCATCGGACCATCAGATACCATCCCGAAGTCACTATTTTGATTGGACCTTGTTACTAGACTGCATTGCTAGGTCCAAGGTTTTTCCCTGGTTATGATTTTCCCCTATGAAATCATCCTCATTAGCTTTGATCTTGCTTAAAAGACTGATGGAAATAGTTGATCATCAAACAATGCTTTTGGTACCCAAGATGTTCACTTACCATTGAAAATGTCATACTATTTGAGATCTTAACTTCAGTAGCTATTACATCAATGGTAATCCTATGGTCTTATTCACCAATTTCTGGACTTCAGCCATCGTTTCTTCATTTGTTGAGGCTGACAGTCATTACTTGCTTTGCTCATGTTTGAGGTCTTCCCAACCTTCCTTTTAACAGTTGATCATCTAAGATCTATTTGTTTCTGTGGAGAAGCATTACTACAGTGCTACAGCAGGACTCCATTGCTGTACACTTGTTGCAAAGCTTCAGTGATTTAGGATGATGTTCACTTGAGTTGTGCTAAACCATTGGTCTTAGCCTTGACCTAAAATTACTTGCTTTAATGACATAAATGTGTCCTTTATCTGAAGGCACCCTAATGAGACTAAGACCAGTGTATTCATGAGAGAATTTTTCTGAAGACATCCTGTAAGAAGTGCATGGGTATATTGTGTATCTTTTGACTACACAAAGAGGGAGGGGATCAAACTCCACATAAGCCCAAAGCTGATTCTATGAGGCAAAGGTCAGACATGCCTCTACCTGCCAATTTTCTTTGCTAATTCTAATAACAACTGTCCCTCCCACGGTACACGATTTCACTACTGAGTTCTACCATCTATTGCAGCAGCCACACAGAACTCACAGAAAATATTTGCAATTATGGGGTTTATTAAGGAAGTTGTTGTTATTGTTGTTAAGTGCCATCAAGTCAGTTCTGACCAATAGCGACCCTGTATAGGATTTCTGAGGAGCAGCTGAGGAGTTTGAACTGCTGACCTTGTGGTTCAAACTGACCTTGAGGTCGGGTGCTTGTCCTATGGAGCCATACCAGGACTCCATTGACAGGGTACAATTCAAAATCAGAATACAGTCCTTTGGGTCAGGAGTGTCTTTTCTCAGCCATTCCCATAGGTACACCTCTCTCTGGTCCTCAGCCTCTCAGCCATTTGACCCCTTTGTCTCTGCCCTTTTTAGGCAAGTGTTACAAAGTTTCTGTAGTACTGCTGATGCTCAAAGGGTACCCCCCATTGCAAATCAACTTCCTGTTTGGAGATATTTAGCTATACTCTAGATGTGGACTGGGAAGTCTACCACTCTGTCTGTCTCATGCTCTCAGTTCTGCTACCTTTACTGCCACCTCTGCCACCACCACTTCTCCGAGAAGGGATCTCAGGATCCAAAGAATGTGCTCAACTTATGGATCTTCTTTCCTGATGGTCATGAAATCCCTCATTTCTGCTTCTGAAATAGCTCCATTGACACCTAGTGGAATGGCAAAACTGACCAATTCTCATATCAGAGTCCCATATACCCTAAATGATTGGTTCTGGTGTGGTGCCATAGGATAAGCACTGAACCATAAGGTTGTTTGAACTACAAGGTTGAGAGTTCAAACTCACCAGCTGCTACTCAGAAACCCTATATAGGGTCGCTATGAGTCGGAACCAACTCGACACACTTAATAGTAACAATTATCCAGTTATTTGTGACTTCTGTTGTGGCACTGTAGAATCAATACTGGACTTCGAACCACAAGATTGGCAGCTCCACCCCATCTGTTGCTCCTTGGAAACCCTGTACAGTTCGAGGACATTTAACAACAACAGCAAAAAATGAGTCGGAGCTGACTCAATAGCATTTAACACAAATACAACAATTCAGTTATTTGGAGTCCTGGTGTAGAGCTGTAAAGTAACACTGGACTGTTAACCAACACAAGGTCAGTGGTTCAAACCCATCAGCTTCTCCTTGGAAACCCTATACATGGTTGCTATGAGTCTGAAATGACTCCACACACTTAAAAACAATAACAACAACCCAGCCATTGACGGAAGTTACAAAGACTGACAAGAAAAGCCATACCAAGTAATCCAACTGTGTCACATAGTCACTCATGGTAGATACATGTTTGAACAAATTTTTTAAAAATAAACTTGTGCATGTATGAACTGAACCATAGTAGCAATACTTTTTGACTTACCCTTGTATAGTATAAGGGTGCTAGACATGAAGACTGGAAATTCAGGTCACTATGTGAACACTGAGCTTGGGACTAGAAGGTCCTGCCTTTGCCAGGTTATCAGACTAACAACTTATTCCATTGGTTAATTTCATTGGTGTAGTACTATAAGATAAGCACTGGACTGCTATCCACAAGTCAGATGTTCAAACTCACCAGCCACTCCTGGGAAACCCTATACAGGGTTGCTTTGAGTCAGAACTGACTCAACAGCATATAATAACAACAGAACAGACACATGGTGAGTCCTGGTGTGGCACTATAGGATAAACACTGAATTGTTAACAACAAGGTTGACAGTTAAACCCAATAGTCACTCCTCTGAAACCCTGAACAGGGTCATTATGAGTCAAAACCAACTCGAGGACATTTAACAACAACAGCAAAAATTGACACATGGAGTAGAGTACTTCCTGTTCTGTTGTGGTTTGAAGCATTTTAATGCTCAACAAGTGGTCAGAAATAGAGCGCATAAAAAATAAAATAAAAGAATATATTAAAATCAGAAAATATATATTTCCAAATTAGAAAAAGGAGCTCTGGTAGCATAGTGGTTACAAATCGGGCTGCGAACCGCAAGGTCACCAGTTCGAAACCACCAGCTATGTTGTGGGAGAAAGATAAGGCTTTCTGCTCCTGTAAAGATTTACAGTCTCGGAAACCCTGTACAGACTCACTATGAGTCGGAACCAACTCCATGGCACGTAACAACAACAAATTAGAAAAGGTGGGAGCCAGCATGAAATCTGACCTCTGCCTAGTGTCCATTGTACTTGGTAATAGAAGTCTGGCCCCTATATCATCAGCATAGCCAATCACAGGGTGGAAACTTGAAAGAATTCATAATGAGGAGAACTGAAAACAGCAGTAAGTATCAATTCAGAAACCTGGGCTGTGAAGAACACATATTTCAGTCTAGGAGGAAACAGATACAACTGAGAGAAAGAAGTCAGAGGTTCAGAAATGAAAGATGAAGAGAAGAGCCAAGACCCAGGAAGTGGAGTCACTACAGGAAGAACAGTTAGTCTACTCATAACTCATGTCTCTGAATTAGTGTCATCTTCTAATTCAACTTCTCTGAAACTGTGCCCTCAACTATAAAATGGAACACTAATAACATCTGCAATCTCATGGAGATCAAATTAATATACTATTTCTAAAATTTGCAAGAAGACTGGAATTACCCAGGATGTTTACAAATACTGATAAGTTGACTACTGTTTGGAAATTCTGAAAGTGGGTCTGGATGGAATCCTGAGAGTTTGTATTCTTAAACAATACCCCAGGAGAGTTTGAGTCACAATGAGTTAAGGTACATATGTTGGCATAGACATTATCACATAAGTTAGAACTCAATGGCTGTTGCTCCTATTATTAAAGTTGCCAGTCTGATTACTTATATTACCAATATTAACTGCTCCCTAAATTCTCATCATTACTCTCTGTCGACCTGTAAAGCTACTCCTGATGGTTCGTGTTGCATCCTCTGGGGTCCTCTTCAACCTTGGATGACAATTTATTATCTACATTTTACTTTGAGGATACTGAGTTCTAGAGAATTGGCTTTTACTTGCAAACATCAGAAATCAAATCTGACAAACTTAAGCAGAAAAAAAACCCCAATATTTTAGGATATTAGGTGATTTAGAGTTTCTGGAGAAAGGATGAGAAAGGATTAAGTAGTGCTTTGGCCCATGTCATGGCTCAAAATCCTGCAATGACTCTACTGTTGCTGTTGTATGGTCCAAACACCACCCCTTGCTCCTCTATTGCACCAAAGCTGGCCAACAGTTACTATATCATTTCTTTAACTTTTCCTTGAGTAGACTTTCAGTGTCTTAGCTACCAGGGAGGCTGAACAAGTGAGAATTCTATTTATCTCTTCTACTTTCAAGACTCAAAGGTGTGGAATTTCCCAAACAAACAAAATAAATAATTTAGAAGTAGGCAATAAATAGAATGAGAATTGCTCACAATATAACCCATTCAACGCCTATATCACCCTGCAGTCAGACAGAGGGTATGAACTGAAATTGAGGACAAATGGAGTAGCACTAGGTGAGGGTGAACAACAGTAAATATGTCTTGTAAATCTCAGATTCTGATACAGCTGCCAATACCATATATATTCTGTATTTGTGAGTTAAAAAATGGCAATGAATAGATAATTAAAGAAAGGAAGAAGGAAGGAAGGGAGAAAGGCTTTTTCTGCAGTTTCTTTGTAATTCAAATCCTACATTATAAAGGAATTCCATTATATGTATATGATACATACATTTCATTATATAGGAGTTGGATTCCTGCTTTATACCCAATTCTTCAGTAATTATCCTCCAGTGATTTCCCCTACTCTTCCCAAGATGAACTGTATTTTCCCTGATGAGACTGCTGATGGAGAAGGCTAAAGCTTCCTTTGTAAAAGCCTCTTACTGAAGTAAGCACAGACCCTATTTACTCAGAATCCCAAGACTATGTTCCCCTCTTGAACTTCTACTTCCTCATCCCATACCAGTATTTACCTCCTAAATCGTTAACTCATGCATTTGCTATCATCCCGGTCCTGTTTTTAATTCTCCCACTGTTGTCTGAACTAAGTTCTAAAGACCAAATTAAGTTTTATTTAAATCTCTGATGTCAATGGTCTGACAATACAGTGAGGCATTAAAGTACGTAGTCTTCACAAATCAAAGACACTACTGTAGTTTGTATTTCTGTGTTTAAGTCAAAATTGTCTCTCGAAGGTAGAGAAAAGTTATGTCTCAGACTCACGGCGAAGCCTGTGATAGAATGATAACTGTTTTAATAAATAGTTACCAAAATTTTCAAAAGATGAAAAAATACCTTTATTCCGAACTTCAAAAGGAACACAGTGGAGTGTGATCCTAGAATAATAAAAGTTCATTTAGGGATCAACTGAGTAAATAGTGAGAAGCTATTTGTCTAAGAAAATTGGTCCAATGAGAAAGACTGGGCATCCCATTATCCCCTCTGTGCACCTTTCCCCAACCCCATTTTTTAAAATTGTACAGAAGGTGATGGCAGTTTAAAAATATAGAACTATAGACCAATTACTTTGGGGAGAAAAGATGTAAAATCAGACGGCAGCCAGTAAACCTTTTTAATTTAAATTGAAAGTAGAGCCTTAAGCACTGGTAAATTTCTTTTCCAGGTTAGTGATCCTTGCCGCCATGAGATGAAGCACCACTCTTAAGTGTGAGTAAGAATAGTGAAAAATATGCAAGCCTGAAGGTTTTTGTAGATATTGTTATTACCTGGGAAATTGCATTTTAATTATCATACAGAGTGGGGTAGAATTTTCTGAACCCCATAATGGAAGGGGCCCGGCATTCTTTACCACAACAAACGTATATTGTTGCCAATTTTAACTCATAGAAACCCTTTGTGCAGAGCGAAAGTAAAATATCCTTGTCCTGCAACATCTTCACAAGCAATGCTATACTTGAGCTCACTGTTGCAGCCACTGTGTCAATCTCTCTCATTAAGGGTCTTCCTCCTTTGCTTTACCAGGTATAAGGTGCTTTTCCAGGAGCTGGTCCCCACTGATAACACTGTCCAGCTTTTACATGTATAAGAATGAGACCATTGAAAATAGAATGGTTTGGCTGCATAAATCTTAATCCTCAAAGTGACATTTTTGCTCTTTAACACATTCAAAAGGTCTTTTGCCACAGATTTGCCCTGTGCCATATGTCGTTTAATGTATTGATTGCTGTTTCCAGGGGCGTTAATTGTGATATCAAGTAAAATGAAATCTTTGACAATTTCAATCTTTTCCTTATATATCATTTATTGCTTACTGGTCAACTTGTGAGGATTTTTGTTTTCTTTATGGTAAGGTGTAATCCATACAGAAGGCTATAGTCTTTGCTTTTCATCAGTAAACACTTCAAGTCCTTTTACCTTTCAGAGACCAACTTTGTATCATTTGCCTATCACAAGCTGTTAATGATTCTTCCTCTGCTGCTGCATTCTTCTTCATATAGTCTGACTTGCCAAATAATTTGCTTTGCATACAGATTGAATGGTGGTGGTGGTGATTATGTACTGTGGAGTTGGTTGCGACTCACCTCCGACTCACAGTGACCCTATGTATAGTTTATGAGGCTGTAAATCTTTACAGAAGCAGAAAGCCTCATCTTTCTCCTACAAACAGCTGGTAGTTTAGAATTGCTGGCCTTAGGTTAGGAAGCCCAACTTGCAACTACTATGCAACCAGAGCTCCTTAGAGATTGAATAAGTATGGTGAAAGGATGCAACCCTGACACACAACATTCCTAATTTTAAACCATTCAGAATCACATTGCTCAATGTGAACGACTGCATATTGGTCTAGGGACAGGTTCCACATGAGCAAAATTAAGTGTTTTGGAATTCCTGTTCTTCACAGTGCTATCCATAGTTTGTTTGGATCCACAAAGTCTAATGCCATTGCTTAGATCCACCGCACATGCACACATACAAAAGCAAACATCTTTCTGGTGCTCTCTGCATTCAGACAAGATCCATCTGATGTCAGTAGTAATATCCTTCATTCCAAGTTCTATTACGAACCCTGCTTGAATTTCTGGTAGTACCTGATGCTGCAACAATTTGTGAGTTACCTTCAACAAAACTTTATTGAGTGTGATATGAATTGCATTGTTTGCTAATTTCTGCATTCTGTTGAATCACCTTTATTTGGAATTGGCACTAATATGGATCTCTTCCAGTTGTTTGGCTAGGTAGCTATCCTCCAATTTTCTTGCCATAACAAGTGAGGGTTTCCAGCATTTGCTGAAACATTTCAGGTAGTATTCCATCAATTCCTGGAGCCTTGATTCTCACCAATGTCTTCAGTGCAGCTTGTATTTCTTCCATCAGTATCATCTGTTCTTGATCCTCTACTACCTCCTGAAATAGCTGAACGTCCACCAGTTCTTTTTATACAATGACTGACTATCTAGCTTCTTTTTAACCTTTGTATTGTGAATTAAGTGAAGTTTAAAAGACAAGGTCATCAGCTTTACATTCAAAAAATTATATGCTTTGTTTCATCTTCTTTTGATGTTTCCTGTGTCATTCAATATTTTGCCCATGTTGTTGCTGTTGTTAAGTGCCATTGAATCAGTTCCAACTCTTAGCAGTGCTATGTAGTATTTCTGAGAAGTGACTGGTGGATTTGAACTACCAATATTTTCGTAAGCACATCCTACAATGCTATGCCAGAAGTCATATAATCCTTCAATATTGTAACTTGATGATTAAAGTTTTTCTTAAATTCTTTCAGCATGAGAAATACTGAATGTATTATTTTCTTTTGGTTTTCTAACTCCAGGTCTTTGTACTTTATAATATTTTATCTTGTTGAGCCATTCTTTGTAAATTTTTTATTCAGCTCTTTTATTTCATTCATTTGCATTGTTGTTGTTAAGTGCCATCAAGTCGGCTCCAACACATAGCACAGGGTTTCTGAGGCTGCAAATCTTTACAGGAGCAAAAGCCTCCTCTTTCTCCCATGGAGCAGCTGGTAGTTTTCAACTGCTGACCTTGAGATTCGCAGCCCGGTTTGTAACCACTACGCTACCAGAGCTCCTTAGCTACTCTATATTCAAGAGCAAATTTCAGTCTTTTCTGACATCCATTTTGATCTTCTCATTCTTTCCTACCTTTTAAACAACCTTTTGGAGTCTTAATGTTTGATGCCTTTGATGATATCCCAAAACTTGCCTAGCCTTTGTTCATTAGTGCTCAAATGACAGTATAATTTTTGCTACTTCTAGTGTGCTAACATGACAAATGTCTATGGAAATTTAATTTTCGTTGAAATTTTGATAAGGTCACCTTTAAGATAATCAAGATTAATGTTATGATCTATCCATGCTATTTATTCACCTTCATCTTTTTTGCATATTTTACTTACTTAATTTTGCAGTTTGACTTTTTCATTTGAAAAACAATGTGACCAAGCTATAAAAATACATTGACTGGAATTAGAACAAAAAATCATTCCCCTGTTTTTTCCAACAGCAGAGCATCTCTCTTTTTCCCTCCATCTAAAAGTTACAGAGCTGTATAGACTTAACATTTCTTCAAAATGAACAATCAACCTATGTTAGAAATTTGTTGTTAGGTCATCAATATTTTCTGTTTGAATTTCTTTTTATTATTGTAAAGATACTACTTTTAACATTTCATTTCAAATCATTTCTGCATGTATTGTTGTTTTTATTGTTGAGTTGATTCGGACTCAGTGGCCCTATGCCACAGAGTATAACTTCCCCATAAGGTTTCCAAAGGAGTCCTGGTATGGTGCTGTGAGCTAATGCCTCAGTCAGACTACAAAGTCATTTGAACTGCAAGGTCAGTGGTTCAAGCTCACCAACTGCTCCTTGAAAACCCTATACAGGGTCACTATGGGTGAGAATCGACTCAACGGCGCTTTACAACAACAAAAAGGATTCCAAGGCTATAATCTTTACAGAAGCAGACCACCAGGCTTCTCTCTCTTCAGTAGCTGATAAGTTTAACCCTACCTTTCAGTTAAGGAGCTCTGGTAGCATAGTGTTATGAATCGGGCTGCTAACCTCAAGATTGGCAGTTCAAAACTACTAGCTGTTCCATGGGATAAAGATGAGGCTTTCTGTTCCCATAAAGATTTGCAGCCTCAGAAACCCTGTGCAGGGTCGCTATGAGTCGGAACCGACTCCACAGTACTTAACAACCACCTTTCAATTAGAAATCAATTGTCACCACCCCGCTCCTCTCCATACTCTTTTAAAAATTATTTAGGTATAATAGTTAGCATAGAGGTTATAAGTCCAGCTGCTAACCTCAAGGTCAGTAGTTTGAAACTACCAGCTGTTCTGTGGGAGAAAGACGAGGCTTTCTGCTCCCATAAATACTAACTTCCTCAGAAACTAACTTCAAAGCACATAACTATCACCACTACCAGTAATGAGTAAAGTACTCTAAGCTTCTTTTCATGAAAGTCTTAGGATGGGATAAGAAAATATAATAATTGTCCTTTCTATGGACCCTAGACTTATTTAAAGAGGAATTAAAATAAAAATATTATTCAAACAGGTTTTAGGACAATCTGGGTAAGTCATTAATTCTTACTGAGCCTCCTTTCCAATTACATAGATGGTGAAAAGTTGACCACATTTTTATAAGAAGAAGGTTCTGTGGATATTTTTGGTCACTCTGCAGTGTGTTTGATATTAATAAAAGAATGAACATTAATATTTTATAGCTGAATCAGTTGGGATAAATTTGATTAAGTTGTAGTAACATAAAATTCGTGAGATCTCAGTTGTTTCAGAAAATAAAGGTTTAGTTTTTCATTACTCCAAATTCTCTTGTGGTCCAAGAAAGTCATCTTCATGGGGGACTGAAGGACCTTCAATCTCTTAACCCAACAAAACCTCCTTGATAATCAATAGCAAAGCAGAAGGGCCAGATATTCAACTCTGGCAAAAAAATTTTTACTTTTCCACCCATTTAAGGCATTAGAGGAAGTTCATGGCCACTCTTGACTACAAGGTGTTCAGGAAGGCAATCCTTTTGTGCGCTAGAAGGGGAGAAGTGCTGGCGAACTCAGAACATCTGGAATGTTTACTACAACTTCTCATAGGTATTTTTGAATGTAGATTGTCAGCAATAAGATGAAATAATAATTAAGATAAAGGTTTTTTTAAGATCTTTATGTACTCAAAAAGTCATTATTTTATTGAAATCTAAGAAGTCTCTTACATACATCCAGAAGTTTGATTTTATTTTTCATTATATGGGAAGCACCATGACGCCATACATTAAACACTGGGCTGTGAACCACAAGGTCAGTAGTTCAAGCCAACCACCCACTCTGCAGGAGAAAAATGAGGTTTTCTGCTCCCACAGAGATTTAAAGCCTCAAAACCCTATACAGCTGCCTCTTCAAATTAAAGGTGACTGTGATGATGTGAATGGAGTAAAGCCTCTGGGTCCTTCACTTGCTAATGGCATACAACTCAAAATGAAGGGAAACAGCAGTAAATATCCATTAATAATCAGAATATGGAATGTAAGAAATTTGAATCTAGCATAATTGGAAATTATAAAAAATGAAATGGAACATATAAACTTCCAAATGCTAGGCATTCATGAGCTGAAACAGACTGGCATTGACCATTTTGAATGTGATAATCACATTGTTTACTGTGTCAGGAATGATAAATTGAAGAGGAATGGTATCACATTCATCGTCAAAAAAGAGACTATCTAGATCTGTCTTAAAGTACAACACTGTCTATGATAGGATAGTGTTCATACATCTACAAGGAAGAACAGTTAATAGAAACATTATGCCAATTTACACACCAAACACTAAAGTCGGTAATGATAAAATTGAAGAATTCTACCAACTTCTTCAGTCTGAAATTGATCAAATGTGCAATCAAGATATATCGATCATTACTGCAATTGGAATACACAGGTTAGAAAAAAGGAGGAAAACTCAGTAGTTAGAAAATATAGCCTTAGTGATAGAAAGGATGTTAGAGATCACATGATAGAATTTTGCAAGTCCAAGGACTTATTCATAGCAAATACCTTTTTTATATAACATAAAAGATGACTGTACACCAGACAGAAGCCATAGTAATCAAATTGACTACATCTGAGGAAAGAGACAGTGGAAAAGCTCCACGGCATCAGTCAAAATCAGGTCAGGGAAGACTGTAGAACAGACTATCAATTGCTCATAAATAAGTTTAGAATGAAGCTGAAGAATTAAAACAAGTTCACAAGAGTCAAAATATGACCTTGAACATTGTTCTTGATTAGTGTCATCAAGTCAGATTTGAAATACTTATTGATGAACAGAGTAGTTTCTGGATGTAGAAAAGTAAGAGCATTTCCAAAGAATTCCTTAGCTAAAATAATGTTACCCTTCTTATACCTCTGCTGCTCCCTGTCCTTTCTGTTGTTGTTGTTAGGGGCCATCAAGTCAGCACTGTCTCATAGTGACTTATGCACAGCAGAAATAAACACTACCCGAGCCTGGGCCAACCTCACTATTGTTGCCACACTTCAGCCCATTGATGTTGCCACTTTGACAATCAATCTCACTGGGGGACTTCCTCTTTTTCTCTGACCCTCCACCTTACCAAACATGATATCCTTCTCCAGAGACTGGTCCCTCCTGACAATATGTCCAAAGTATGAGAGA
>NW_006408703.1:2658143-2703968 GCF_000296735.1 Chrysochloris asiatica
AAGAATACAACCCTGTCGCACACCTTTCTTAATTTTAAACCATTCAGTGTTCCCATATTCTGTTCAAACAACTGCCTCTTGGTCCATGTACAGATTCCTTATGAGCACAATTAACCATTCCAAATATTTATGCTTCTCAATGTTGTCCATATCTTGTCATGATCCACACAATCGAAAGCCTTTGCGTTGTCAATAAAGCACAGGTAAACATCTTTCTGATATTCTCTGCTTTCATCCAAGATCCATCGGACATCAGTAATGATATCCCTCATTCCACGTCCTCTTCTGAATCTGGCTTGAACCTCTGGAAGTTTTCTGTCAATGTATGCTTGCAGCCATGTCTGCATTACCTTTAGCAAAACTGTACTCACATGGGATATCAAAGATATTGTCCGATGATTTCCGCATTCTATTAGGTCACCTCTTTTTGGAATGGGTACAAATCTGGATGGCTTCCAAGTCAGCCAGATAATTGTCTTCCAAATATCTTGGCATAGATGAGAGAATGCCTCCTGTGCCACCTCACTTTCTTGAAAGATTTCAATTTTTATTCCATCAATTCCTGGTGCCTTGTTCTTTGTCAGTTCCTTCAATGCCCCTTGGACTTCTTCCTTCAGGATTATTGGCTCTTGATCGTATGTTACCTCTTGAACTGGTTGAACATCAACCATATCCTTTTGGTACAGTGACTCTGTATATTCCTTCCATCTTCTCTTGATGCTTTCTGCATCACTCAATAATTTGCCTAGAGAATCCTTCAATAATGAAAGTTGAGGTTTAATTTTTCCTTCAGTTCCCCCAGCTTGAGAAATGCTGAGCATGTTCTTCCTTTTTGTTTTCTCACTCCAGAACTTTGCACATTTTATTGTAATATTTGGTTTTATCTTCTCGGGCTGATTTTTGACATTTTCTGTTCAGCTCTTGGACTTCCTCATTTTTTCCATTTGTTTTAGCATCTCTACAATAGACAGCAAGTGTCAGTGTCTCTTCTGTCATCCATTTTGATCTTTTCCCTCTTTTCTGTTTTCTTAATGACTTTTTGCTTTCTTTCTGTATGATGTTCTTGATGTCATCCCACAACTTTTCTGGTCTTCGGTCTTTAGTGTTTAATTTATCAAATCTGTTCTTCAGATGATCTCTAAATTCAGGTGGGATATAGTCAAGGTTATATTTTGGCTCTCGTGGACTTGTTTTCATTTTTTTCAGCTTCAGTTTGTGTTTGCATATGAGCAATTGATGGTCTGTTCCACAATCTGCCCCTGGTCTTGTTTTGACTGATGATATGGAGTTTTCCATCATCTCTTTCCTCAGATGTAGTCAATTTGATTTCTATATATTCTATCTGGTAAGATCCAAGTGTATAGTCGTCTCTTATGCTGTCTGAAGAAGGTATTTGAAATGAATAAATCATTGATTTTTCACAATTCTATCACGCGATCCCCAGCATTATTTCTATCACCAAGGTCATTTTTTCCAACTACTGATCCTTCCTCTTTGCTCCCAACCTTTTCATTCCAATCACCACTAATAATCAATACATTTTGATTGCATGTTTGATCAATTTCAGGTTGTAGAAGTTGGTAGAACTCTTCTATTTCATCCTCACTGGCTTTAGTGGTTGGTGCGTAAATTTGAATAATAAGGTATTAACTGGGCTTCCCTGTACGGTCAGGGATATTATCCTATCAGAGACAGCATTATACCTTATGGCTGATCTGGATATGTTCCTTTTGACAATGAATGCAACACCATTCCTCTTTAATTTGTCATTCATGTCATAGGCACAATTCAGGTCACTAATGCCTAAGATATCAATGTTTATGCGTTCCATTTTTGACAATTTATAATTTTCCTAGATTCATGCTTCATACATTCCATGTTCTGATTATTTTTAGATGTTTACAGTTGTTTCTCTTTATTTTGAGTTGTGCCCCATGAGCAAATGAAGCTCCTGTGGGCTTTTTCTCCTACAGGTTTTACTCCATTAGTGTCATCATGGTCAACTAACTTTGAGGAGGCAGCTCTTCCCCAGTCGCATTTTGAGTGCCTTCCAACCTGTGGGACTCATTTTCTGGCACTGTATCTAACAATGTTTCTCTGCTATTTGTAAGGTTTTCAGTGACTAAATATTTGGAAGTAGTTCATCTCTCCTTCTTCCTAGTCTGTCTTCATTTGGAGGCTAGTCTGTAACCTGTCCACCATTGGTGACCATGCTGGTATTTAAAATACCAGTGGCATAGCTTCCAGAATCACAGCAACTCACAAACCACCACAGTATGACAAACTGACAGATGAGTGGTGGGTCCTTTCTGTTAAGATGCTTAAATTCTGCCATTATTGACTTAATCCTTTTGGATGTTATACATTTTGTTCTTTAAGAAACTCCTTTAAATTTATAAATTGCTACAGGGTGTGACACTTCCTGAAAGCAATATCTATTTAGAACTGTGAGAATGGTAACCAAAATAGATTCAAAATCAGATGATAAGAACAACAATCTTACTCCAACTAGGGGATGAATTAAAAATAGAACAAACCAATCCTTGCTGTTGAGTCAATTCCAGTTCATGACAACCACATGTTTCACAAATAGAACTGCTTTATAGTGTTTATTTGTTGTTGTTGTTCTTTGCTGTGGAGTCGGTTCCGACTCATAGTGACCCTGTACAGGGTTTCCGAGGCTGTAAATCTTTACGGGAGCAGAAAGCCTCATCTTTCTCCCGTGGAACAGCTGGTGGTTTCAAACTGCTGACCTTGCGGCTCTATATGCTTTCTCATGGCTGTAACATTTACTAACTTAAATCGCCTGACCTTTCTCCCAGAATGCCATTGGTGGCTTTTAACTGTCAAAGTTAGGTTAGTCATTGCAGGTGAATCATTTTGGACTGTAAGGAATAAATCTTTAGAAGGAAATGTAGAAAGAGAAAGTAGAATGAAACTGAAAGCAGTTTTCAAGAGTCCCTTTAAAAAAAAAAAAGTTATTTATTTAGTTTTGTTCATACTAATTTTATCTATGGCTTTTTGGTATGGTATTGCAGGATAAGCACTGGACTGCAATGCCAGTTTGAAGGGCAAGGTTGGCAGTTCAAATCCACCAGCTGCTCCTTGGAAACTCTATACAAGGTTGCTGAATCGGAACTGACTCGAAGGCACTTACCAACAACAAAAATTATATTTGTAGCAGAGAGATCTATGTTGTTAAAGGCAAAACGTGGCAATTTAAAGAGGCTCTGTAGAGTTGGACTCCTGGTGTGGTGCTGTAGGCTCATCACAGGACTGTGAACCACAAGCTCGGCAGTTCAACCCCACCAACTGCTCCTCGAAAACCCTATACAGGGTTGCTATGAGTCAGAACCGACTTGACCGCACTTAATAACAACAACAACATGTGTAGAGACAAAGTGGGATTGACATTTTGAATTGATTCTGACTTGCACATGCTGTGTGAGCTTAGTGGGGCCTTTTGAATACATCTTCCGCTGTTTTCCACCAATGGATAAAATAACACTATTGTCTGCTCTAATTGAGCAAATTCATTGTAGAAAGTGCCTGTCCTACTGATGAGTCTTACTTCTCCTGTAGCTTGTGCCCTGTATTCATGGATATGAGTATAATTTTTTAAACAACTGTCACGTGTTTATAGTCATCAGGTGGCACAAATGGTGACGCTACTAACTGAATGTTTGAAGACTTGTATCTACCCAGGGACAACGCAGAAGAAAGACCTGGTGATTTCCTTTCATAAGATCACAACTACAGAAAAGTTTATGGAGTGCTGTTATACACTGACTCTCTCATTGCTATGAGTCAGAATCAATTTGATGACAACCAATTTTGTATTTGTGTTGATCAGGTATTTAGTATGTGTGAAGAATTCTGCTGCCTGCTACATTTAGTCCTCATTACTATACATTAATATATTTAGTCCTCAAAGCAATCTTATAATGTATGCTCTATTCTATTTTTTATTCTGTTTACACATTTGGAATGAGCTAGAGATGGAGGAAGATCACCTACTCCTATTTACAGCCAATCTTTTGCCACTGAGTTGATTCCAACCCAAAGCTACCCTATAGAGGGTTTCTGATACTGTGAATCTTTATGGGAACAAACAGACACATCATTCTCCCTCAAAGGAATGGTGCTTTTGAACCACTGACCTTGTGATTTATCAGTCCAATGCTTATTCCACAGTATCAGCATGGAACATGCAATCCTGTGATCTATCATTCATAATGACAAAGGAGGCTACACCTGAGCCTTACCAAAACACAGGAAACATGAGGCTGACCCAGTATCCCTGGAGATGTCTATCTTAATTAATAAAAACTACCCCCAACCGAGCAAACCCAAGAACTTGCAGATAACAGAACAGAGCAGCTCAGCTTTGGAATTCGTATGAATTGTGAAATACTTTCAAGCAAGGCATCTTAGCCATGTCTTCTGACCTCAGAGTTAGAGAGCCCTCTACTCACACCTTCAGTTAAGTACATAGGTCATTCTGAGTTACCTGTACTGAAAATTCTTAATGGCTTCCAACCCCCTTATGTCTCAACCCCCTGCTGAAAATTTGCATTTCCATTCTAAATATACTAAATCAGAATCTACACTTTAACAAGTTTTTAACATGATTCTTATGTATACAAAGAATTCAACTGAGATTTTGCTAAAATGTAAATTCTGATTTAGTATATCTGGGTTGGAAATGCAAATTCAAAGCAGGGGGCTGGAAATGGGGAATGAATCAGTTAATAGGCTTGGTTTAAAATACCCTTTGTGAGGTGCTTAGAATTTACCAACAGTACGCATTCAGTAAATGTTTCATTCTCATAACTTACTTTCTGAAAATGTTAGTTTGCATTTACATTTATGTAGCAACTTAATTAAATGTAAACCTCCCTCTTGTATGCTCTCACTTGCCCCTCCAGAAGTTACTGTCATTCTTAACTCATGTGGGAGAAACTGAGGTACAAAGAGATTGCTCAGGGTGACTCACTGGGTCAAGCTCATATGTAGTCCAATCCTGCTAATTCCCTTTGCAGGGATGAATGCCTGTACCACTTTGTCTTCAACATATTAATGTAGATAGCAATGTAGCCGTGTGGCAGATACTTTAGTCAAGAATAATACCCAGATTCTGAGATTTGAGCACCAATTATCAGGAGATCCAAAGCACTGATTTATCCCAGTCCCTGCTCCCCCTCAAGCCGTGTACTGGGCTCTAATGATGAACAATTGAGAAGCAGTGTCTTTCCTCTTGTTCATTACTTGCCAACAAGATCTTAACTTGATAAGGCCACCCTGAAAAGGCTAGATCAGCTTTAGACAGGGTAGCAGGTGCATTTATCAACTGCTTATGTTTGCTGAGTCGGAGATTGCTGTGGTTTTTAACTTTTTTTTTTTTCTTACTAAAGAAGTTACTTTTTTTGTTTTGCTTTTTATATTTAGGAGAATTGCTATCTACTCATGACAGCAGTTTCCATTATGGTACCTGAAGAAGGTATTTAACCTTTTCTCCCAGTTTCTAAAATCATGTCTTTTCAATAAATTGTATATATTATTCAACGAAATGCTAGAGAATCTTATTGTCTCTCCCTCCAAAATACTAGCATATGCGTAATTAATACAAGGATATTCCATAAATCATAGGTGCCAAAGAAAAAACATGTAACTGGGGAAAACTTTACAGAGAATATCAATCAGATCCTGGTACTTGTCATTTAAGTAGAGCACAATTCTCTCAAGGTTTACCAGCCTCTCTCATAGCACCAGCCACAGCATTTAGAAACATTAACCCCTTGAGCTCTCAAGCCTCAGACAAAATGAATTCTAGTATTCTCTCCTTTTAATTGTTCCTGTTTTGTTTGTAGGGCGAGCGGTGGGGTGGGGAGGAGATGATATTTTTATGATGATTTGCAAGTCAAATGAATAAGTTCAAAAGAAGGGAAATGCTAAAAAAGAAAAGGAAAGGAAAGAATGAACTGGCAAAGTCCTTATTTGGCTGCATTTAGTTTGGCTAATTACTGGGTACAGGTAGAAAACATGGCTAATGGGGCTTAGCAACAGATGGGGAGCCTGTACAAAGCTGTGGGGTCTTTCTCTGCCTGAGCTGAGGCTTCCTGTGGTGTTGAACAAGTCATTCAACCTGTTTTTGATTCACTTCCCTTTCACTAAATTATGGATAATAATGCCTACTAGCTATGTCATACATTGTTGAGAAGAATAGCTCATAGGAAGATCACAAAGCACTTTCAAAGAATGGAAACGCTCTGTAGGCACAAGCTCTGCAGAATCAAGCTGAACAGGAAGAGGTGCCCCTTTCAGTCAGGTCTTGTGTTCCCCATTTAAAATCGAAATGAATGCAAATTTCAAAGTGACTTTGCATTTGCCACGCATCCCCTCTGCCTCTCAGGCATTCTATCACTAACTGATTGTAACTATGCAAATGATACCGTTATCTGTGGCACACACTGGAGTTTGTATTGCAGCACCAGCAGTTTCAGATGCCTGATGAATCCAAGGCTGATTGGCAGCTCCAAACTTATCTGTGACCTAATTTGTGGTCAGGAAGTACATGCAAATTTGGATAAGGGCAAAACCAATGACAGCAGGTTTTCCTTGAGGTTTTAAAAAAGACTTGAAGTTTGGTTGCCAGAGATTTAAAAAAAAAAAAAAAAAAAAAGTCTGCATCTGGGATCTGGACTGGAAGCAGCAAATTCGTCAAATGCACCAAGAATTTTGAAGCTCTAGAGAGTTTCACAGAGCAAAAGTAATCCTGAGATAAAGAATGGGAACGATTTCTGCTGCAGCTGAAATGATTGCGGTGGGATGATTGGTGGTGATGATTTCCCCATTGTTACTGAGAAGGGAAATCTGCTCTGCCTCTGTGCCAAAGAAACACCGGATTTACCTCAGTTAATTCTCAGGTGTTTTAAGTGCTGGAGCCTGCACTAAAATGAAGAAGATAAATAAATAAGCCAAATGTTAGATGACGGAGCTGGGAGGGATATCATAGGAGGAAACTAATATTTATTTCTGCATTGGCAATATCAGAGAGCATGCTGTTTAGTCATAGAGGTTAAGTGACCTGCCCAAGTTCATTGAGCTGGGTGGTTGTGGATTCAGGGGGAAAGCACACAGCTTTCTAGTCTTCCAGATTGGAGATTTTGTCAGTATCTATATACCCACCACAGGGAGAGAGAAGACTGTCTGACCTGTGCAGTAGCCCAGGCCAGAGTACAAGGGGAATCTTTTGGTTGACATGCTGAGCTTCCTGCTGTTTTCTGCTCTGTCAATTTGCCTCATGGAAAGCTCTGTTGTCTCCCTTCTTCAGAGTCACTTCTTCTCTGACTGGTTCTGCCAGCACTGTTCCTTTGCTGTTACTACATCCCAGTGATCAACAGCTATTTTATGTTTCCTCCCATTGTGCTTCACTGCACCTTTGTAGTCCTTCTGCTACTTTCTGTGTGCCGTTTACCTTCATGTTACTGAAGGGTGGTTGTGTTTGTGGCCTGTTATTGTGTTCTTGAACAGTGCTGTGAAGTGGAACTTAAATTGAAGGGGGCCAGTCTGGAAAGGACCATCCATCAGACTTAATCATCTTTGGTCTCCATATACCTGCCTCAATTACCACCTTGCTCCATAAACCTCACGTGTACTTGGGCCTTTGTGTTTATTGCATATTAAAATATGAATTGATTTTTTAAATAATTGATTAAAATGCCTAGCATTTTTAAAATAATTGATTAAAATTCATAGCAAATAATTGATTAAAATGTTACCTAGCATTAGTTGAGCATTTGTTATAAGCAAGGCACTATGTTAAAAATAAAGTTATATCATTTACCAAATTCAAATCTTGAAATGGCCTAAAGACGGAGATTTTTGTGTAAATTCCACATTAAAGGCCAATAAACTGAGATTTATGGAGATTAAGTAATCCGACCAATATTACAGGCCTAGTAATTACAGGACTTTTGTGTCTGACACACACCAAAGTTCTGTCTCCAATTAACTCCTTACTCCACCAAAGTCTTAACTCCACGAAAGTCAACCCCATAAACTTTTTTTGCTACCCCTCCAAAAAAGTTAAACAACTAAACAAGAATATTTGGATGGTGACAAGTGCCATGAAAGAAATAAAGTAGGGTCATGATGAAAAGACACTATTAGTTTTATATTTAATTTAATTATTTCAAATAAGCAAATTATTTACGTAGTTCAGAAATCAAAGGTGCTTTAAAAATATTAACAACTATATGTACTAACATTTTAATTCCTAATAAATAGCAGTTTCTTTTACTACATTTGTATCTTTTCAATGTTTATAAATGCAACTATAAAACAGTTACAATTACATATTTACATATATGGAGTCCTGGTATAGCACTGTAAGCACTGGACTGCTAGTCACAAGGTCAGCAGTTCAAATCCACCAGCAGCTCCTTGGAAGCCCTGTAAAAGGTAGCTATGACTTGAAATGAACTCAATGGCACTTAACAATGAAAACATATATGGTCACCTCTTGTTATATTGTACTTCCCAGATACTGTGTATAATTTTTTGTTTTTATTTTTGCTTTTTATTGTGAGTTGGGTGAAGGTTTATAGAGAAGATCATCAAATATTCAACAAGTCATACACATTTTGTTTCATCTCACTGACTGCAATCCTCTCTATGTGACATCACATATCCTACTTTCTCCCTATATTTCCTGGTTACATTATTCCTTTAGTAACGCTTTTGAATTTTGTTCTTGGGTAAATGCTGCCTTTTAAATGTCGAATGGTTGTTATATGATGTGACAACCTCACTTGTGTTATTGCTCCCCTTATATACCAATCTATTTTTTGACTGAAAATTAATCTACTAAAGGGAGTTCAGTTCCAGACCTGAAGGTAACGAAAGGCCATTGTCTTGGGGGTTTCACAGTCTCTATCCAACCAGTTAGCCTGGTCTTTTTTATGGTTTTGCAACTCCTTAAACTTTTTATATCTTATATGTTAATGTAACTCTTGAAACCCTGGACTGTTGTCTGTTTAATCTCTAAATGCACAGTATGCAGCACAATACCCACTATAGGCTTGCATACATCAATGTTGTAAGAGAATGATTAACGATCAAACTGCAAATTATGCATGTATTATCACAAAACTGATACTCATTTGTTTTGTCAGTTTATAAAATATGGAGCAAATTCTTTTACATGTTAATTTTGCAGTAAAAATATTTCTGCAATCAGAAAAACTTGGCTGCATTTTCTAACAGACTCAGATCCTAGTTTGTAGGGTGATTCAGAACTGCCCAATGGTACATTGGGTCAGCAAAGGGAAGTCGACAGTGTTACTGACATGCATGTGTGAACCAGAATGTGTTTTGCAGTGCTGAGCTGTCAGATAGAAACAATGCATCAAGATGCACGTTCTGGACAACTTTAATGATGCTCCCCTGGGCATTCTTAGTGCTATGTAAAAACCCCTCACAATAGCACTTATAGTTGAGTGTTTTTTGTAGCTGAAATTCGGGGTTTCAGTTAGAGCATGGAAATAAATAAGAGATGAATGATTCTAATTTTAATTACTGAATTTTGATGATTAAATTTCAATATTTATAGAAAAGCTAACATTTCATAATCATGTTAAAGAATATCTTAGTGAACTGTTTTTTCTGCAATTACTTAAATCTAGTAACCAGCTCTGAAACTTACTTTCACTTTTTAATTAGTGAAAATGTCTCTTACTTATTGAAAACTCAAAACCCAAGTAATGATCTATCTACCAGTAATAGAGAAGCACTGCTAAATAATGTTCTTTGTCTTACAAACATATCTTATTGTTTTGAGCCATTAAATGCTGATATAGTAGATGTCTGTTGCATGCTTAAGCAATAAACCATAACAGGGACAATACTACTCAATGAAGCCATTGGTATATTGTCGGGAGATTATCTAATCACAAAAATAAGTAGCTACTCGAAAATATGTTACACTAACTCTCTGTTCCTTTGCCACATTATAATAATCACCTGGGCTACTTGTTTTATATTTGTTTAAAAATTTACTATATATCTTAAGACAAGTAAAACCAAGCAAAACCAAATATTTGCAGCCCTAAACAATTAAAAGGAAGAACACGCATCTAGATGTGCATATTCTGCTTTGAGTATTTCAAGTTTTCATTTCATTATTTTATGTGCTCCCTTCCCTCCCTCCAGGGATTTTGTCCCTCTAGTATCAAGGTTTCTTTCACCTCCGTCTGCAATAACACTTTCTTCTTTTATTTTAGATTTTTAAAAAGCTATCTCAGGAATTTTGGTGTAGCTCCTGATTCAGCTGTATTGATGGTAATTGAGAAGGGAATACAAACTGAACTCAAGTGCAGCTCCACTTACATTTGCTTCCCCTGAGAGAAGAATTTCCAAAGCTGCCAGTCCAAAGTCTTATATAAAATTTGTGTTTGTAAGACAACCCTTCAATACATTTTATACTTTTTGAAATGATCTAGAATACTATGAAAATTCTCACAGCTTCCAAAGGGTATGGGTGAGTTTGTCTGTGTTTAAGAGAAATCTAATGGGTCTTGATAGTTTTCCCTTTTGTTGAAAAATAAACATTGATATCTCAGAATAAAATATGAGGGGAAAAGGAGGCATTAACCGCACTGTCATTGTGTTTATATGTCTGTCCACAGGGAGATCCTGGTACTGCATTGAGAGGATATGGGAGGATTATTGCTCTTTTGTATTTGAAGCATAATGCCAGCTTCTTTTGTATCTGTATCTATAATCTATGCCTGTATATGCAGATTTGCATAGGGTTAGAGATACAGGCATTCCCTGGATTCTGAATGTCTGATCTACATACAACATTTACTTATGTATCAAGCCTAATAAAACCTATTTTATTCAAAAAATTTGTGATACATACAATGGTTCATAATAACAAACAGACCCTTCTATTTTTTTTTTTTTATGCAAAGAAAAATACCTTAGATATTATATTCCAGGATAAACATTTAACTAACTGAACTTACACATACTGTACCTAACTGTTTTGATTTATGTACAAATCTAATTTAAAGACTGATTTACAAAAGAAAATTGTTCATAATCTATGGACTTCTGTAGTTGTAGATATGCATATTGAAATAGAGATGAAAGTAGAGATACAAATGAATTTTGACTTTCTTGTAACATGTAGTCTTTTGTATAGGATATGGTCATAATGACACTTACAGTAGATGTAGATGTCATTTGGGGTGACGAATTGTTCATCCTTATCATTTTCTTATTCTGCAATAGTCCATTGACATCAAAGCTGCCTGCAAAATTCAGGGATTGGAGAACTAGGAGAATTGAATTATACACAGGCATGACTGTGTAATTCAGTAGGCCACATATTCAGGGTATATGCAATCAGGACAAGGATAAGTAAGATTGTCAGTGCATTTGCATGTTCAGATTAGATTGGATTGCAAAATAATGGCCTTATTCTCATTAGCAAAGACTTCATGGTAGAAGCTGCATTTCAATAACAATTTGACTGAAAATAGAAAATTGATGAGTTGAAAATTGGCAGAATATCCCTGCATGTGATTTAAGTCAAAGGTCAAAGATAAAAGTTTTATCCAGAAGTCTGGAAAAGTATTATATTTTTAAGTGTAAAATTTTTGCTGAAGGCATATATTGTAATTAAGTTGATTCTTGGTTTCCTAAATCATGAATTGCATTGAGTCATATAAATGAGTCATATAAACTTGAAGAGTCTGGAGTGATCTGCAGCTAGAGCACCCTCTGGAAACTTTACTTGATCCAACTCATTTAAACTGTATAAGTATTGTACTCCTGAAATATCCTATCATATAATTTTACATTTTTCTTAATTCATTTTCCTCCATAGTTACTTTTATTCATTTTTTTTGCAATCCTACTCTTCTGTTACAATCCTACTTAACACATCTTTGACCATGTTTTCTCGGGAATGAGAACTGTCTTTAATGAAGTCATATAAAATATTAACTTTTTTCCTATCTTCCTTAACCTCTGTTATTAATAAAAGACACTTGATTGATACAAGTGTTCTCTGTCTTCTTTTCTTTTTGTTTCCATCATCATGTTAACAGAAGCAAAGATTGTCATACAGCCAAAAATATCTTCTTCCTCATCAATAGGTTATCTCCATACAAGTACTCCATAAATTTTTATGGTGTTCCATTCCTAAGTCAATCTTTATTGGAACAATTAGGTACAGTTTGTGTCTAATAGCAGTTAATAATATGTTAGTCTTAGTATATAAAGAAGCACTTCCTGATAAACTAAACATCTGTAATATAATACTAGAGCAATCATCATAATAATAATGTCACAAAGTTTTATCAGTTAGTTATTATGAGCTACTCTATGTGCCTTGAATTTTTAATATAATAGGTTTTATGGGGGCTGTTGCTTCATTACTATGGGTTGTAAAGAAGTCAAACATTCATAACCTGTGGCTTGCCTATATTTTCCTCTTAATAGTTAATACTGAAAGCAGTTAGGGTTACTGGTGAATAAAAAAAGAAGATTCTAATATTCTCTTGATGCCTTTTGTCCCTCCAGCATTTACAATATTTATGAGGGGAGATGTAGAGGCAAGATAGTTAAAATAACACTGGAGAAATAGAGGACAAAATTGAGATTGTGAGAAGGCCAGACAGAGTGATGCCAACATCAGGACTAAATTAATGATGATAATGTCATTTGCTGCCCAGGTCCCCTTTCAGAAACATGATCTTTAAGTTGCTAGGAGTACTGGGTGCTAAAAGATCATAGCTTGGTCCTTCTTCCAAAAAACATTTTTTTTTTTTCATTTGAAGAAGGAAAGTTTGTTGCCTAGTGTTTATTCCTCTTTTGTTCACTGGGTGCACAACCAATGACCAGTTGATGCAAATCTCTGTGTCTCAGAATATGTTTTCCAGAGAACATGATCCTGTGGCATGGATATTCCAAATTGGAGATGTTATATGTAACAACACGTGATAAGTCATTTTTATGTAGTTTGTAAAATAGAGAATGGATACAAGTAATAACTTGGTCTTTAATACGTGAAGTATGAAACCATAAAGGAGTATATGACGGATAGCTACTAGCATGAAATCAGATTGTTTCCATTTCACCATTGTTCAAATTCATGTGAGCATTCAGTCTGCAGTTGTAACCTAAACAAGAAGACCTCTTTTAATTAAAAGATTGAAGTCCATTTAACCAGTGTGCTGATCCCAGTAAGCACTCACACAAGCACAGGGTTTTAGATCTAGCGCACTTGGTATTGATTCAAAGGGTCATGATGGCATCACAGAGCCACTTAACACAGGGCAGAGTTTATGAGAAGACAGAAAGCCTTCCACAGAGACCAGTGAATAATTACTTCACACAAAAACTGTTCTTTGACTGAGACACACTTAAATTAAGATATTGTGTCTTAATGTGACTTAAGAAAACCTAATTATGCACACCTGGTAGAGGATTTTAGGTAAATAATGGTAGCTACCATTTCAACACAACTTCGGAACCATGTTAATAATGAAAGCAAGTCCAAGATCAAATTCTACCACCACACAGATATTAAACCACCATTTGTTAGCAAGTTGTTATTGTTGTTGCTAAGGGCCGTTGAGTTGGTTCCAACTCATAGCAACCCTGTATAGGGTTTCTGAGGAATAGCTAGTGAGCTTGAACCACCGACGTTGCAGTTCAAACTGACTTTGCAGTCCAGCGCATCAACCCACAGCACCACACAGGCACAGAATATTTCAAACAATTTAATAGGTAGCATGAATTAAACCCTAATGTCCTGGCATGGTGCTGTAGGATCAGCAATGGACTGAGCACTACAAGGTCGGTAGTTTCAAACCAACCAGCTGCTCCTTGGAAACCCTATCCAGGGTCATTGAATCAGAACTTACTTGACAACACTTGGCGACAACAGAAACTCCTATTTTTGTAGGGACTGCTACCATGCATTATGTGTGAAGATCACATGAAGCATGCATGTTAATAGTCCAGAGGCCAATAGCTGGTCACAAAACAACTGAGGGAGCAAGCCTCAAACACCATCCCTCAAAAGGACTTGTTAGAGCTCTGTACTCTGTTTAGGTGACAGTGGAGACTTCCTCTGAAATAACTAAGCCAATCGACTGTCTCCGAAATAAGTAAATCATTCTACATATCTGACTAGCACTTGTCAGAAAAAAATACTGATTCCTAAAATACTCTGGAGTCCCATTGTGCTGCTGCAGTATAATGTGCTGGACCTCAAGGTCAGTTTTCACGATAAGGTTGGTGATTCAAACCCACCAGTTGCTCTTCAGGAACCCTATACAAAGTCGCTATGGGTCAGAACTGACTCGAATGCACTTAGCAACAACAAAACAATACTTCAGTGTATGTATAAAATCATGAATTTCTTCCTTAAAAAATCCATTTTAGATGTATGTATTAAGCTAAATATCTAAATTTAAGCTAAATAGTAAAGCCTCTATAGATCAGAGGTATAACTTGCTAAAGTGATTATATGTTGTTGCTATTGTCAAGTGCTGTCACATTAGTTGTGACTCATAGCGACCCAGTTTTGAGTCTTGCTATAAAACTTTTTGGGAGCAGAAAGGCTTATCTTTCTTCTGCAGAGAGGCAGGTGGGCTCGAAGAACTATTTTCTAGTCCAGTGCTTATCCTCTAGAGTTCACCATATGAACTTGACAATATTCAATTATATTTGATGTACAAAAGTGGTGTCTGAAAGTATATCCTTTCTAATTAGATATCTGCTGAGCCTTGAGGTAATTTTATGATTAGGGCATATGGCTATCACTATAGTAGCTTTCACATATACAATCTAGGTTCAACTATTTCTCAGTGAATTCCAGTCATAATATAGCATTGTGAAAAGTACATGGAAACAAAATATGCATTCCAAGATAGTCCATTTCTTATGAGCTAAAAAGACAGTAGAAGGAAAGTAAAACTGGACCACACCAATTCACCCAGTCATGCCACCATGGCAAGCTGCAATTTTTTTTGTTATGAAGGAACTAAATACTGCTAAAATTCACTATGCAATCCATAGGGTTTATTACATACAAGCATGGTTATCATTAGAGTATGAAGCGAGGTAAACTCAATAAATTTATTATCTTCATACAGCTCTGAGTAAAAGATGCCCTTGTAAGTACTGCTCTGTATAGAAAGGCAAAACCATCTGACTATTAAAATCAAGAGCTCCACCCAAACCCCTGCACCAAAGAGAAAGTCATCTACTTAAGGCTTTTTGTTTGTTTGTATGTGGAATAGGTCAAACTATACAATAATAGAAAGAATGACAACAAAAAAGTTTGCCTCTGTGATTAAGAAAATTCAAGAGTTAAATTTTAAAATTATATTTTTGAACCATAATTACAGATACAATAAAATCTCAATCAATAAATAGACTTGACAATACTCACATGACCACCATTTATTGATTTTGTAAGCATTACACTAGTATAGTTGATGGGCATGGTGTCTTCAAGTATTACTGATTCAAGAGTCTATTGAAGGTTGGAGAAATGCTAAATCAATCTCTAGGATGGTGACATTTGTACAGAGTGATTGGCCTTTGAACATCATTTATATCTCAGAGAGAAAACAAATTTTAGTACTAATAGTTAAGAACTGTAGAGGTATGTATCTTTATATAAAAACAATCCTAAAAGAATGCAATCTAAGGAAACACAAAAATCATCTTCAAATTTGGAGGAGAGCAACTTGCCATAAAGGAATATCACTGTGTTTGAACTTTCCTTTATATTAGATGTTTATTTTTGGTATTTATTAAGTCTAGTAAGATACCTGACTACATTATTATAATCAAGACACCTGCCCTATTCAACATTTATTTTTTTTCTCAAGCTCTATGACTAAAGATGTTTGAATGAAGTTCATGAGAATCATAATTATTAATGTCTTTCATCCTATAATTGCATTCATCCTTTTAGGTAATGTAATTTTCTGTAAAGGATTCTGAAATGAAGACTCAGAGACAGTAAACAAATTCATACAAGACACATAGCTAGTCTTGTTGTTAAGTGCTGTTGAGTCGATTCTGACTCATAGTAACCTGGATAGGGTTCAGAGGCTATACATCTTGTGGGAGCAGAAAGCTTCATCTTTTTCCCACCGATCACCTAGTAGGCTTAAACGACTGACCTTGTGGTTTATCATATGGAACGATTGCAACCCCCAGTTACTTGTTAGTGTGTCAAATATCTGTAAGTCAGCAAAATCTTTCATAACTAAATCACTTTTATTACAAGAAACGAATCACAAAAGGAGTTGTGGTATGACACTGTGGGATAAAACACTGAGCAGCAAGGTTGGTTTGAACCACAAAGTCAGCTTTCAGTCTCACCAGCCACTCCTTGGAAAGCCTGTACAGGGGCACTCTGAGTCAGATTTGACTCAACAGCTCTTAAAAAAACAAAAAATCAAAGAAGGAAAAAAAAAAGGCTATCACCTATGTACTAGGCACATTCTCATGTAAGAATTTCACCTTTAAACTATGTATTACTGTATTCTCACTTTGTAAATGCTGGTATTTTGACCCATGGTAAATAAATTAACTTTCCTAATGGTCACAGAATAGCTGAAGACCTCTGCATTAGAATCCATAAAAGCCTATGTCTTCTCCATTAGCTAAAATTTCCTTTGCCAAAAATATCCAGTGCCACCAATTGCTTATTTATAATAATAGTAATTCCTGGTTTTCCTCTCTCAAGGCAGCCACCAGCATGAAGCTAAAAAAAATACTGCTCTGACATTTGACTCTCATGCTCTGATTCTTCAAATAATGAAATATAAAAGGTGGAAGCTAGGAATAGAACTGGATAGATTGCAAATGGCAGTGGACTGCCGTGGGACTGCAGCCTCTTCTAAAGGCTGCCCTCTCAGCAGTAGGTTTATGCGGCCTGCTCTTTAGGTGCTAAATGAATTTAGAGGCAATAGAAGCCTCCAGCACCTCTGACCAGGCCACACAGCTTTCACCCCACCCCCTCAGTGCTGCTATCAAGACGAAAGTAGCCAGGACCAATTTTGGAGCCATTTGACCTTTGGCTTTCCACAGTCAGGGACTTTGTTCTCCATGTTGCATGCAAGGCCCATTTGGCAGCCATTCTGTGTGACTGCGCTGACCCGGGCTCAGTATAACTTCAGGAAAGGAAGCATAACATTCACCTACTTTAACAGGCAGTTTCTTGCCAGTCGGTGTTGCCCACCTAGGGAGCTCCAAATTAGGCTGAAGCACTTCTGGATCTTTCTCTCTCTCTCTTTTTTTTTTTTTTTCTTTCCATGTTCAACAAAATTTCTTACCTTTATACTTTCACTTTCATGTTTTTTGTGTAATTCGTTTTACAACTCTATTTTCTGGTATTTTTTCTAATTTGGAGGTTTAGGGGAGGGTTTAACTTTACAATGCTAAGTGAAGAAGAGAGCCATGATGGGCCACTGAAGGATAAGCACTGGGCAGGTAATATCAAGGTCAGAGTGCAATGACACACAGGTCACTCTCAGAAACCCTGTACAGGGTTGCCATGCGTAGGAACCAACTCCTTGGCTCACAACAACAATAACAACAGAGGTAAAGAGGACAAATTTAAAAGTATTCAATTATTTTCTGTTCTAAAAACACACACACACACACAAAACCAAAGTCTTTCTCTTTCATACAATGGAATGAAAAGAAACTGTAAAGTCAGGTAAGACCAGATGCATCACTAAGTGAATGGGGACTGTATCCTTGGCATTATCACAGGGCGGGGTGTGACATCAAAACAATCCTAGATTTTTGGTGACTGTGGGTGAGCCAGAGCCACAGGGCAGAAGACACTAATGCAGTGATATCACTGTTGTTTGAGTTTGAAATGCTATGGAACAAAGAAGAGAACTCTGAAGTGCCACATGTCACACAGTGCAGTTGATGGTCACCAACCCACCACCTCTCCCTCATTCTCACCTTCATACCCCATTCATCTACCCACCCACCCTCATCACCTGCCAGTCAGGTTGTGGGCTGGTACTGTGACTCCCT
Source organism: Chrysochloris asiatica (assembly GCF_000296735.1). Taxonomy (NCBI): domain Eukaryota; kingdom Metazoa; phylum Chordata; class Mammalia; order Afrosoricida; family Chrysochloridae; genus Chrysochloris; species Chrysochloris asiatica. The sequence continues at coordinate 2,676,237 of NW_006408703.1, forward strand.
CCATGAGGTAGAGATGAGGTCTTCGCCGAGGCCTATGGGAGAGAAGAAAGCTTCAGAGATGCATGATGGGTCAGGGCTGGAGGAGCGAGCCTCCCAGGGACAAGGAGAAGGGAAGCCGCTAACCCACTAGGGTGTTTTGTCAGCTTGCCCCACTCATGGGGGGTGGTATTGCTCATGTGTTACTTGAAGTAACACCAACCCTAAAGAACCACTGGGTAAAATCAATGTTTCAATATTGTCATTTCTAACTATTCTCCAAGGCTCCGTTTATTATTCCTATACTGGTAGTAGTAGTGGTGGGATGTGTTTGAATACATTGGAGAGCTAATGCGAGAGAATTTAGATAATAAAATGACCCTCACAAATCCCTAGTTTGTGGGTGACATTTAGTTATGTTTAATTACTGTTATTCACTTGTTAATTACTATTGTCAATAGTAATTTCTACAATAATTCATTAAATAATTAATTAAAGTTGCAGATCAGAAATTTATGAAACCCAAAACCACAAACCTTGGTTTATAACTAAGATGAAACAGACTTTTGTTCTTCCTGTCTCCCCTAGGTAAGAGGATATTTTCTCTGCACTTCAAATGACTGGCTCCTTCTCAATCTCATGTGACTAGGCCTTCTATGACTCTCTCTTTTGAGTCTACTACCATGTCGTATTTTCAAAGATATGCCTTTTTCCACTGAATATTGCCTAATATTACATTATATTATAGTCCAGGTTTTTTGCATAGCTCTTGTTATAATATGAAATTATAATATATTAAATTTTCTGTTTAATCTTTCTAGAGTGATGCTGTTTGTACAGGTATATGTGGAACCTATACATAGTCCAAGAAGCAGTCATTTGAACAGATCAAGAGGATACTGTGTGGTTTAAAATCAGGAAAGTTATGCATTAAGATTGTATCCTTTCATCATACTTTTTTGCTGAGTAAATAATTCCAGAAGCTAGGTTATATGAAAGAACACAGCATCAGGTCTAAAGAAAGACTCATTAACAACCTGTGATATACAGATGATTCAACCTTGGTTGTTAAAAATGAAGAAGACTTAAAGCATTTACTGATGAAGGTCCAAGAATTCATTCAGCCTTCCTTATGGATTATACCTGAATGTTTTAAACCAATAATCAGCATCATGATAAATGGAAAAAAGCCTGAAATTGACAAGGATTTAATTTTACTTGGATCCACACTGAATGCCCATAGAAGCAGCAGCCAAGAAAAAAAACATATTACACTGGAAAAATCTGCTACCAAAGACCTCTTTAAAGTATTATAAAGCAGAGATGACACGTAGAGGACTAAAGTGCACCTGACCCATGCCATGGTAATTTCACACACCTCATATGCATGTAAACAATGGATAATGAATAAGGAGGACTGAAGAAGAACTGATGCATTTGGATTATGGTCTTGGTGAAGAACATTAAATGTACCATGGACTGCCAGAATAATTAACAAACCTGTCTTGAAAACAGTATAAACAGAAGGCTCTATAAACTTAAGGCTTGATCTTATATCCTTTGGATATGTTATCTGGAAGGAACAGTCACTAAAGAAGGACATCATGCTTGGTAGATAGTCAATGAAAATGAGGAAGACTCTCAATGAGATGGATTGATATAGTGGCAGCAACAATAGATAAAAATATAGAAATGATTTTGAGGATGCTGGACTGGACAATATTTCATTCTGTTGTATGTAGAGATAATATGAATCAAAATGAGCTTGACAGTACCTAATAATAACAACAGAATGTATATATTTGAGGGTACCAATTGCATATCTGCAGGCTGACACATTGTGACAACCAGATTATTTGTTAAATAATTCTATATACTTAGAATGTGGGTGAGTGAGGGGGATATGGTAAAAGATGAGACTAGACAGAAAAACTATCAGAGCTAGATCTTAGAAGATATTATGTGCAGGACCAAAGATTTGTTTTCTATTCCAGAAGAAACAAAGCTGAAAAATTTGAATAGATTTATGAAATATCTCATATATTATATGACTAGAATGTACTAGAATGTAGTGGGGTAAATAAAGATAAGATAATGGCATCATATATGTTAAAAAGACAGGCTCAATAGAATTTGGTGATTTCTTTTACTAAGAAGAGAAAATAGTAGTATTTGGAAATAATCTTTTAACATAAACTGTTGATTATGACCAGAGGAATATTTATTCTCAAAGAGCTGATAACTGCAAGGTCAGTAGTTTGAATCTACCTACCGTTCCTCAGGAATAGTATAATGTTCTATTTGCTCTATAGAATTGTCTCTACCCTTAGAGGGTTCAGGCTCTAAGCATTTACATGTGCTGTGAATATTGCAATTTGATTCCTGTTTGAATTATGGCACCTCTTGAGTGCTTTTCATGTGCCCTGTTTCCTCATTTAGTCTGATTTTCTTTTTAGGGGACAAGGATATGTGTAGATTTCTTATAATACATAATTGAATAATTGTTGTCTGATTAAACACATAATGCATTCCCAACCAAGTCCTGGAACATAAAGAACATTAACAGCCTGCTCTTTCTTGACCATAGATTATGAGCTATGGCTTTGGATTTCATAAATCTCTTACCCAGCAACTTCAGCAATAGATTTTTGTGAAAAACTGACAGACTGCAATTGTTATTTACGGAACAAAATACAACCTGGGCTACCTTTGGAGGCCGATATTCAAGTTGTTGATCAAGAGACCTAAGACACTAGACAAACACTTTTCAGATTCAAGATTTTCTCAACTGATAAATAAAATAATTGGAGTAGATCATATTTTAGTCTTGCTTTAATGTGTTATGGTTTTAGACAGTACACAGACTTTTTCAGCCAGATAAAGTCTTCCCTAAAGAACAGCCTGACTCCATGACAAGATGGGGCAAATCCTCCCCAGCTCAGTCATATATGTATCCAGGTCTGGATCCCAGAAGAAAAAAAGAAGAGGTTCCCATCTCTAATTTTCTGCTCTTTGATTAATTGTCTCCATGAAGGGGGTTAAAAAAAAAAAAGAGAGAGAGAGAGAGACTTTTTCTTCTACTTTCTAAGTTGAGTTTTATTTTCCTTTTTCACTTTGACTAACGCATTTCCTTGTACTCAAACCTTCTTCACCACCCAACAGGGTCATGGCTATTTTCCTTGGCATTTTATTCTTGCATCTCAAAGAATCAATCTCCCCTCTTCTTTCTGCTCTTCTTGCACATTCAGTTCCCCTGAGCAATGTTCAGCTGTCAGCCTCAGCGATGAGCGGCACCGATTCCCCGAGTTATTAGGGAGCACTCGGAGCGTCTCTGCAGCACTGATACTGACAGTTGAACACACAGGAGCAGCTGGCTCAGTGGGGAAAGCAAGAGGAGGGGTGAGAGCTATTCATTGCAGTGTATTTATAACTTGGCCCTGAAAGCAGGGATAGCGGTATTCAAATAGGAGAGGGTGAAAAGACATTTTATCCTAATTAAAAAGGTAATTAAGTAACACACCGAAGAATTTAAATCAGTGTTCTTGGGTTTTATGACAGGTCTGACGGTATAACTACCCAGAAACCTTTTTGGAACAACAAATGCTGCTTCTTAAGCTCTGTTGCTTGCTGAGTGGCCAACTATGGATGACAAATTACAGTGGGAAGCCCAGGCAATAGGGTCTGTGATAAGTAAAGGTCCCTCTCAAAGGAAAACAATGCACACAGGCAAGAAATCTTCAGCCAGGCAGATTAAAACTCAATACTCAAATCCCTATTTCCAATCCCTTCCCCCTACACCATTTCAAACTGGCCAACTCAATATGAGTCTCAGATAGAAGTGCCTCTAATCTTTCTATACTTCTTTTTTTGCTGCCTGTTCTAATGCATGGTCTTTTCCGATGGTGTGCTTCACTGGGCTTTTGTTTCCAAATCTCTTCAAATTAAATGTAGAGTATTAATATATATTTATTTTATCATTTTGATATTCTATCCATCTTCCTGGGGTCTTCTTTAATGAGTGAGGAAATAGATCACTTATATAAATGTACATTAAAAATGTATGCTAATTCACAACCAACTTCTGGTCAGATTTTGAACACTTCTATTTGGTTTAGAATCTAATAACTATAATTTATGTGTACCTTGCAAATGAAATTGTTTTAATCACATGTACCTGTCAATGGTTGATTATTACAAAGTACCAGAATTGAATTTTTCTTCTTCCATTTATTTTTTAATATAAATTCAAGTACTAGTTTTGATAATTACATAATTGTTTTATGTAAAAACACCACATGTATGTTAGAGTAGAACTTGTTTCCTTAAGGTTTTTGGTGACTGATTTTTCAGAAGTAGATCATAAGGGTTTTCTTTTGAAGTACACTTGGGTGGAATCAAACGCATTAACCAATTGCGTTACCCAGGGGCTCTTTACCTGTATGTGTATGCAATATTTAAATATAACTATAAATGTTAATGCTGTTCGGTGCTATCAAGTCAGTTCTGACTCATAGGGATCCTATTTATAACAACACAACACTGCATAGTCCTATGCTATCTTCACCATCATTCCTATGTTTGAGATCATTGTTACAGCCACTGTGTCAAACCATCCCATTGGGGGTCTTCCTCTTCTTCACTGACCATGTCCTTTACCAAGCACGATGTCCTTCTCAAGGGCCTAGTCCCTCGTGATAAAATGTCCACAATACATAAGATGATGTCTTAGCATCCTCTCTCCTACAGATCATTCTGGCTATTCTTCCAATATAGATATATGCCTTCTTTTGGCAGTCTGTGGTATATTTATTAGCCTTGTGAACACCATAGTGTGTGGCACTGTATGATAAGCACTGGACCACAAGGTTGGCGTTCAAACCCACCAGCCACTCTTTGGAAACCAAATACCAGGTCGCTACGAGTTGAAATCAACTTGATGGCAGTTAGCAACAGCAACAAGAAGTCTTTTTCAGTCCTCCTTACTCATTTTCCAGCTTTCACATGTATAGTATATGTTGTTGTTGTTAAATGCCCTGAAATCAGTTCTGACTCATAGTGACCCTGTATAGGGTTTCTGAGGAGCAGCTGGTGGGTTTGAACTGTCAACCTTGTGGGTCTTCAGGCCAGTGCTGATCCTACAACACCACACCAGGAGTCCTATAAGGTGTTTGAAAACATTGTAGCTTGGATAAGGTATACCTTAATCCTCAAGGTGACATCTTTGCCTTTTAGCACTTTAAAGATCTTTTGCAGCAAATTTGACCAATGAAATAAATTCTTTGATTTTCTGACTGCTGTTCCCGTGGGTACTAGTTGTGGATCTGAGTAAAATGAAATCCTGGACAACTTCAATCTTTTCTTCGTGTATTGTGATGCTGCTCATTGGTGAGAATTTTTGTCTTCTTTTCAGTAGTTGTAATCCATACTAAACGCTGAAGTCTTTAATTTTCATCAGTAAATTCTATAAATCCTCTTAGCTTTGGACAAGCAAAGTTGTGTCATCTACATATAACAGATTGGTAATGAGTCTTCCTCCAATTCTGCTGATGCATTTTTTTTTTTTTCAATAATGCAGCATCTCAGATATTTGCCCAGTATATAGGTTGGTGAAAGAATGCATAATGTCACTGACTTTAAACCACGCAGTATCCACTTAATTTGGTTCAAAGGAATGTCTCTTAATCATTGTTGTTGTTATTCTTAAGTTCTGTTAAGTTGGCTCAGATTCAACAATCTTGTACAGGGTTTCCAGGGAGTGGTTGCTGGATTTGAACCACTGACCTTGCAGTTACCAGTCCAGTGCTTATCCTAGAGTGTCCTCTATAACTCCTCAGCCTAAGTTTTTCTTGTTGATAATTGCTGTTGAGTCAATTTAATATCATATCAACACTTTATAGGGTTTCCAAGGAGCATCTGGTGGATTTGAACTGCCAACTTTTTGTTTATAGTCCAGTGCTTATCTAATAGCAGTATACTGAGACTCTTTAGTCTATGTATAGGTTTCTAAATTCATGTGTGATATACTCAAGGTTGTATTTTGACTCTCATGAACCTGTTTTTATTTTCTTCAACTTCACCTTGAACTTAGATATGATTAATTGATGGTCTATTCCAGAATTGCCCCTGGCCTCATTCTGAATGATTATATTGAGTTTCTCCTTTGTCTCTTGGCACAGATTAGTTGATTTCATTTTTATATATTCTATCTGGTAAGGTTTTCATGTAAGTCATCATTTATGTTGTTGAAAAAGGTTTTTGCAATGAATAAATCATTGGCCTTGTAAAATTCTATCATGCACTCTTTGGTGTTATTTTTATCACCAAGATCATATCTCCCAACTGTGAATCTTTCTTTGTTTCCAACATTTTCATTCCAATAATCAGTAATTATCCATGCACCTTGATTGCATGTTTGATCACTTTCAGATTGCAGAAGTTGGTACAAATCTTCAGTTTCCTCATCTTTGGCATTAGTGGTTGCTGCATAAATTTGAATAATAGCCTACATTTACTAGTCTTTCTTGTAAGAAGTTGGATATTATTCTGTCACTGAGAGTGCAGTACTGTAAGATAGACCTTGAAATGTTCTTTTTAACAACTAATATGCAAAGTCACTGTACTGAAAAGAAATGGTTGATGTTCAACCATTCCAAGAAGTACCACAGGCCCAAGAACTGACGGTACTGAAACAAGCCCAAACTGCACTGAAGACATCAGTGAAAGACAAGGCTCCAAGAATTGACAGAATACAAATTGAAATGTTTCAACAAACAGATAAAACACTGGAAGTGCTCTCTCATGTATGCCAAGATATTTGGAAGATAGATACCCGGCCAACTGATAAGAAAAGATTCCTATTTGTTCCCAGTCCAAAGACAGGTGACCCAACAGAATGTGGAAATCATCTAACAGTATCATTAATACCACATGCAAATAAAATTTTGCTGAAGATAATTTTAAAATGGTTGAAACAGTATAACAACAGGAAATTACCAAAAATTCAAGTTAGATTCAGAATAAGATATGAAATGAAAAATATCATTGCTGACATGAAATGGATCTTGACAAAAACCAGAGTATATACCAGAAAGATGTTGAGTGATACTTTATTGACTATTCAAAGGTTTTTGACTATGTGGCTCACAACAAACTATGGATAAGATTATGAAGATTGGTATTCAACAACACTTAATTGTGCTTATAAGGAACCTGTACATACATAGAGAGGTAGTTGTTCAAAGAGAACAAAGGGAAACTGAGTGATTTAAAATCAGGAAAGATATGCATCAGGGTGATAGCCTCTCAATCTGTATGCTGAGCAAATAATCTAAGAAGCTAGATTCTATAAGAACATAGCACCAGGATTGGAGGAAGACTCACTAAAAACCAGAGATATGCACATGATACATCCTTGCTTGCTGAAAGTAAAGAAGACTTAAAATACTTATTGATGAAGATCAAAAACTAAAGTCTTCTTTATGGATTGCACTTCAATTTAAAGGAAACAAAAATCTGCATAACTGAACCAAAAACTAATATACTAAACAGAGAAAAGATTGAAGCTGTCACAGACCTCATTTTGTTTGGATCCACAATCAACACTCATGGAATTAGCAGTCAAGAAATCAAACAAGAGACAGCAACATGGTGGACTAGGCAGAAAAGCTGTACAGGACCCTCTACAACAAAGATATGGCTAACCAAACAATATAGATATAGATGGTAGTCTTGAAACTCTGAGCTTCATATGAAGGGATAGAGAAGTGGATTGAATGCTTACTAGGAAAAAGAGATGAACATATAAGGCAAAAAAAATAATAATAATAAAAAGAAGAACTAAAAAGGAACGATAGGTAATATGAGCCTGTGAGCAGACAGGCACAGCCATTTTGGACTTTTGTAAGTAGCTTCAGAGACAAGAAAACATATCAGCATTGCAGAAACATACCTGCAGCTCTTAGAGACAAAAGTGTGATTTTTTATCTTGTTCCCCACATTACTCTGATGATCAGAGACAATGGTAGCCCCGACCTTCATACTCTCCCAAAATCAGAGCTACACAGAGGTTAGCACCAGGGTTGTGGACCTCATTAATGGAAGGAGAGCTATCTTGATCCATACCTGCAGAGTTGGCCCTTTCCAACCCTCATTAGGAGAAGCAGCTGAACAAACACATGGGGGAGAAAAACACACACACTCAGAGAGAAAATAAATTCTTCATCTGTGCCAGTAGCCAGGTAAGCCACGGTATAGCAATGCTGAACTTTCACAGGTAACTTTTTAAGGCAAGAAGACAGTGGGTGGCACAGAGGCATACCACTTATTGGTGAACAGAAAAGGGCTAAATTTTTTTTCTTCCCTTTTTGTACAACACATTACTCTGGTGACTAGGGATATGGCCAGCCTCCATCCATGTATACTTCCAGGAAAGCTGCTTCTCTCTGGGCTGTTGAATTCACATCAACGTGAATGGGAAGCTAGAAGCATCAAACTCAGCACCTGGAATCAGGTGTAGTGTATTCCAGACCTGCAGAACCAGTTCTGGTCAGCCCTGGACTAGAGTGACCTCTCACCCATGGCTACCTCTGGGATGGAAAGATAATGATACCCCAGTGCTTTGAGGTCTGCACAAACTACATCCAAATTGGGCATCCAGAACAGACAGTACCTAGTCCTACAGGAACTCCATCTAGCATTGAATGTGACCATTTCAAACCTTACCCACCCACAATGTAAGGTCCAATGCTGTCTTAACACTCTAGAATTCTATCCTCTCTAAGGCTGGTACATATCCTGATTGTTTTAGCCTTTCATTGTTTTTGTTTCTTTATTCTTTCTATCTTACTTTTATCTTACTTGCTTTGCCTCTTTTCTATCCCCTGTTTTATTTTTTAACTTCTCATTTTCAACCATTGCTGCTTCTTTCTTTCTTCTTATTTTAATTTTTTTTTTTTTTTATTCCTCTTTATTTAATTTTCTTTTTACCATTCTCTGGTCTCTTTCTGTTTTACTCCTTTCTCTCCTTAGTTTATCTAGGTCTTTTTACTTTTATTAATTTCCTCTCTTTTATTATTTTATTTTCCTCACTCTCTTTTTTCTCTCTGTTTTTTTTTTGTATTCTTTTGCTAGTTGTTACTTTTTTCTTTTCTTTACTACTTTCATTTTTCACTGTTGTTTGCTGGTTTGTGTTTCTTTTCTTCTCACTTGTGTGTGTGTTTTCTCTTCTTGTCTCACCAGACTGGATATAGCAATTATAGCCTTACAGTCCATCCATAATCATACCCTATATAACCCCAGCCAATGGGAAGAGCCAGTACCAGCTACTATAGTCTGGATCAATGACAACAATCAACAGCAGCCAAATACATCTTAAACTGAACTTCACAAACAGTGAAGAGAAAACAGAGCACAAGCTCATCTCCTTATAATACCCGCTAAAAGTCAGTTGGTGAGTGACTAAGATTACACTAAAATACAACATTAAAATGTCTCAAAAGCAGCAATTTCTGTTCATTTGAAGAAACAAGACAGTGAGGTCCCCAAAGTGACCAAGAGACAGAGCTAGAAGATGTTTTTTAAGAAGAAAAGGCAGTGGAACTAGTGAAAAATAATTCAAGAAAATGATATTTAGGTACATTAGAAGGATTAAGAGAAAGTTAGTGGAAAATAAGGACGAATTCAGGAAAGCAATACAGGAACAATCAAATAAAACAGATAAAAGATTGGAAAATACAAAATCTGGAAATAGAAATAGGAAGATTAATACTAAGATTTTAGAAATGGACAATACTTTGAAAAGGCAAATAAATAGATTTAAATCAATGGAAGCCTAAATTAGTGAGCTTGAAGATAAATCTCTCAATGCAAGTAAGCTAGAAGAACAATCAGAAAAAAGAATTAAAAAATCTGAAGAAAGTCTAATATTCATGTGGGACAACATGAAGAAGAATAATTTACAGGTGATTGGAATTCCAGAACAGGAAGAGACAAAGAAAATCGTAGAAAAATAGTCAACAAGCTGTTGGAAGCATATTACCCTAACATCAAAAGAGATGAGAAGATAACCACTTAAGAAGATGAATGAACCCCAAATAGAACAGACTCCAAAATAAAATCACTGAGACATATTATAATCAAACTCTCCAAAATCAAAGGCAAGGAAAGAATTCTGAAAGAAGGAAAATAAAAAAAAAAAGTTATCTACAGTGGAGAAACAATCAAATTAAGCTCTGATTTTACAGCAGACATCATATAAGCAAGAAGGCAATGGGGAGACATACAAAAGCAGTGGTTAGAGAGTAATTAATGCAATAAATGCACTCAGTCAAAGAGAAGAGAGAACTACAATCAAAACATTAACACAACTATTAGAAAAAGAACAGCAAAGTAAGCCAACAGTCACCAGAAGAAAAGAATTAATAAGGATTAAAACAGAAATAATTAAATTGAAAACACAAAGACAATATACAGCATCAATAAGAAAAGAAGTTGGCTTTTTGACTGGATTAAAAAAATTGACTATCCATTCACAAGCTTAACAAAATAAAAGAAGGAGAAGGTGAAACCATGTGGGTGACATCACAACAGAACCAATGGAAATATAAAGGATAATAAAAGAATGCTGGAATCCTTGTATGGTGCTGTGGGTTAATGCACTGGACTGCAAAATTGCTTTCAACCATAAGGTTGATGGTTCAAGCTCCCTAGCGGCTCCTTGGAAACCCTATACAGGGTTGACTCAATGGAACTTAACAACAACAAGAAAATACTGTGAAGAATTGTACTCCAATAAATTTGAAAATCTCTAAGAAATTGATACATTTTTAGAAAAACACAACCTACCTAAACTAACAGCAAGAACAGACCTATTAAAAAAAAAAAAGAAAGAAAGAAGGAAATTGATCAAGTAATTTTAAAACTCCAAACAAGCACAACAATCCAGGCCCAGATGGCTTTACTAGTGAATTCTACCAAACATTCAGAGAGGAGCTGCACCAATTTTACTCAAATTATTCCAGAACATAGAAAAGGATGTTAAACTCTCTAATATAATTTAGAAACAAGCATAACCCTCATATTCAAACAAGGCAAAGCCATAATGAGAAAAGAAAATTGTAGACCCTTATCTGTCATAAACCAAGTCCTGGTATGGCACTGTGGGTTAATACATCAGACTGCAAAATCGATTTGTACTTCAAGTTCAGCTGTTCAAACTCACCAGCCACTCCTCGGAAACTCTGTAGAAGGTGCTAGGGTCAGAACCAACTCGGTGGCACTTAAACAACAACAGCAATCCTTCATGAATACACATGCAAAAATTCTCAACAAAATCCTAGCTTATAGAATTCAGCAACATAACAAAATATAATACATCATGACCAACTAGAATTCATTCCAGGCATGCATGGATGTTTAAGTATTAGAGAAACAATAAACAACCAACCATGAAAGTTTAACCTAAACAACCGCTCCTCAGAAACCGTATACAGGGTTGCTATGAGTCAGAACAGATTGCTTGACTTCATTTAACAACAACAAATAAAATAAAGGAAAAGAACCACATGATCATATCAATTAATGCAGGAAAGGCATGGTATTTCAATATTCTCTTCAAATGCCATAACTCAAATGCATCGATTTTTCTACGGTCTTTTTTACGCTTTGTCCAACTTTCACATGCATGTGAGGTTACTGAAAATACCATGTCTTGGGTCAGGCACACCTTAGTTCTCAAACTGTTATTTTAGCTCTTGAACATTTTAAAGACATCACTTGCAACAGATCTGCCTAAAGGAAAAAGTCATTTGATTTCTTTATTGCTTTTTCCATGAGTGTTGGTGGTTGATCCTTGAAAAATGAAGTAGTTGACAGATTCAATCTTTTCTCCATTTATCTTGATGTGATCTATTGGTCCAGTGGTAAGGATTTGGGTTTTCTTTGCATTGAGGTTCAACCTATACTGAAGGCTGTGGTCTTTGATCAAGTATTTTAAGTCTTTTTCACTTTCAGCAAACAAGGTTGTATCATCTGTATATTCTAGGTTGTTAATGAGTCTTCTTCCAATCCTGATGCCACATTTTTCTTCATTTAATACACCTTGAACTATTTGAACAACATACAGATTGAACAAGTGTGGTGAAAAAATACAACTTTGGTGCACACTTCACCTAATTTTAAACCTTTCAGCGTTTTCTTGTGCTTTTCAAACAACTGCTTCTTGCTTTATGTACATGTTCCTCATGAGCAAGAGTAAGTGTTCTGGAATACTCATTCTCTGCAATGTTGGCTGTAGCATGTCATGATCCATGTGAATGGAAGTCTTTGTATAATGAATAAAGCACAGGTAAACATTTTTATGGTATTCTCTGCTTTCAGCCAAGATTCATCAGACATGAGCAATGATATCCCTCATTTCACATCCTCTCCTGAATCTGGCCTGAACCTCTGGCTGCTCCCTACTAATGTAGTGATGTAGCCATTTTAAAATTATCTTTACCAAAATTTGACTTGCATGTGCTATTAATGATATTGTACTATGATTTCTACATTCCCTTGGGTATGTCTCTTTGAAATGAAAATAAATATGGATCTCTTCCAATAAATTGCCTACTCTTGGCAAAAACAAGTGAATGCCTTCAGTGCCACATCAGTTTGTTGAAAGGTTTCAATTTGTATTCCATCAATTCCTGGAACCTTGTACTTTACCAATGCCTTTAGAGCACCTTGTACTTCTGCCTTCTGTATCATTGGTTCTTGATCACATGTTATCTTTTGAAATGTTTGAACATCAACCATTTGTTTTTGGCACAGTGACTATATATTTCTTCTATCTTCTTTTGAGGCTTTCTGCATATGAGCAATAGATGGTCTCCTTCACTGTCTGCTCTGGGTCTTATTTTGGCTGATGATATGGATATTTTCCACAGATGTAGTCAATTTGATTTCTATGTATTCTATCTGGTGAGGTTCATGTGCATAGTCATTTTTTATGTTGTTTAAAAAAAGGTATTTTCAATGAAGCCATCATTGGTCTTACAAAATTCTATCATGCTACCTCCTGTATTGTTTTTATCACCAAAACCATATTTTCCAATCACTGATCCTTCCTCTTTGTTTCCGTCCTTTGCATTCCAATTGCCAGTAACTAGCAATACATATTAATTGCATGTTTGATCAATTTCATACAGAAAATGTTGGCAGAATTCTTCAATTTCTTCATCACTGCTTTTATTGGTTGGTAAGTAAATTTGAATAATAGTTATATTAACTGGTTTTCCCTGTAGACATATGGATATTCTCCTATCACAGAGAGTATTGTGCTTCAAGAGAGGTCTTGAAATGTTCTTTTTGATGGTGAGTGTGACACTATTCCTTTTCAAGTTTTCATTATGATTGCCAGATTCAAAATGGCCCATTTAAGTACATTTCAACCTATTAATGACTAGGATATCAATGTTTTTATGTTCCATTTAATTTTTGACAATATAATTTTTCTAGATTTATACATTGCACATTCTATGTTCCAGTTATTAATGGAGATTTACAGTGGCTTCCCTCATTTTGAGTTGTGCCAAATCAGCAAATGAAAGTCCCGAACGTTTTACTGTACTCACAAAATCACGATCAACTCTACTTTGAGGAGGCAGCTCTTCCCCAGTCATATTTTGAGTGCTTTCTAGCCTGAGTGACTTATTTTACACTGCCTGATCTGACAATATTCTCATGTTTTTCATCATATTTCACTGTCCAATATTCTGGTTCTATAAGACAGTGCTCCATTGCTATTCATAAGGTTTTCCTTGACTAAACATTCAGAAGCAGTCCATTTCTTCTTCTTCATAATCTTTCTTCATCTGGAAGTTCATCTGCAACTTGTCCACCATGGGTGACCCTGCTGGTATTTAAAATATTGGTGGGATAGCTTCCAGAATCATAGCAACATGCAGGTCACACAAGATGACAAAATGACAGATAAATGGCATATCCTACACATAGAAAATCCCAAAAACTTGCCTTGAAAATTATTGGAACTAATATAATTATTCATCAAAGTGGCAGGGTACAAGATCAATATACAAAAATTTGGTTCGATTTTCATGCAATGATAAAGACAGCACTAATATGTAAATATGCAAAACAATACCATTTATACTACATAACCAAAAGATGAAATACTTTGGAATAAATATAACCAGATAAACAAAAGACCTATACAAAGAAAACTACATCACACTACTACAAGAAACAAAAAGAAATTTAAAAATACACTATGCTCATTGAAAGGAAGATTTAATGTTGTGAAAATAACATTACCCAGAAAAATCTACAGATATAATTTAATTCCTATCTCTATTACAATATCATTCTTTAAAGAGATAGAAAAATGTATGATACTGTTTACATGGTATGGAAAGAGACATTTGGTAATCGAAGAACAGAGTTAGAGGTGTCTCACTCCCTGATCTCAATATTTACTACAGCCACAGTGGTCAAAACAGCCTGGTACTGATACAATGAAATATACATAGATCAATGTAACAGAATTGAGAATTGTTGGAGACCGCAATCACTGAGATGTTGAGGCCCTGTGTCATGGACGAAAATCCTACATGATGGACCCACTCAGGATGGCTAGCCAGGGACCCTGAGGGCCCAAGGAAGTGACCTCCGGACGTCCCAGGTTCATTGGCTTTTACAAACTCACTGTTGGGCTAGCGCTGTATAATTTTCCTGGGTCCTATTATTCATTCTATGCTTCGAACTCCAGTAATTGTAGCTTCTGAGAAAATGGTTTCTTATGTGGCTCTCTTAATGTCTCCACTGTGTTGGCAGTGTGTAAGGTTCTGGGAACAAATCTCTCTGAGGAACAAACTCTGGCCACCTGGCAAGCATGGCAAAACTGTTCTTTATCAAGTTATTCAGTTATGCTTGATATTAACTTAATACATGAGCCCTTGATACCCATGGACAAATATTAAAACAAAAGCCCCTCCTAAAGCCGAGGCTGTAAAAAGTTCCAAAGGCAGTTTGCTGGGAGGCTCTGGAGACAGTCTGCTCAAGGAATTCACTCAAAGTAGATTGGCGAATTCCGGGGTATAATAGTGACAGGAATAATAGTGACAGCTGTCTCAAATCGTCCCCTGGTGCAAACTATTAACCTAGGCTTCCTTCTTCCTCCTGCAAGCCTTAGCCAGGTAGCTGAAACAGCTTGATTCTCTTCAGACCTTTTGAATCCTTTTCACCTTTTCCCATTCAAGATTAAGCGCAATAGGTATGTTAATTAGCCTGGAGAAACCTCGAGTTGCTGCCTTAGGATTTGAACCTAAAAAGTAATTTATAACAATTTGCTTGAATTTCTGGAAAATTAAGGATGTTAGATTATTAAGACAATTTGTGATATATGTTTTAGAATTTGTTCCTGTAAATCATTGTGTCCTATTTTGAACGATTAATCACATTTCATTTCTGTACCCTGTCTTAATAATCCCCTTCTGCCTTTGTGTAAAGTCCCTCCCTGAAATAAAAAGGGGTTGCAGACTGAACCCTGTGTGCATTACTGCCTGCAGGGCTATGCATTACAGTTTGCAGGGCGGTGCTTTACTGCCTGCAGGGCCATGATACCTGTAGTCCAGGGTCTGCCCTCCAGTCTTGCATCCATTCTAGTTTCTAGTTTTGTCTCTCTCTTTGCGTCTTTGTGTGTGTTCTTTCTCTATCTCTGTTGCCGCCAGATCTCCCTACTTCGTGAACCAAACTCCCCTGTCGAGGCAGGTCCCCGACAGATAATCCAGAAATATATCCATCCAAATAAAATCTGAGAGTCAAAACTCATTAAATGGGGAAGAGATAGCCCGTTCAACAAATGGTGCTGGCAAAACTGGAGATTGATTTGTGAAAGAATGAAACAAGACCTATATCTCACAGCTCTATACCATGTCAAACTCAACATGGATTAAAGGCCTAAATGTAATACTTTGAACTCTAAAGATCATCAATGAAACTAAAGGACAAACTTAAGGTCTCTATTTCACAGCATAAATGCATTGTCAAATATGGCTAAAAACACTCAAACAGCACAAGACAAATTAGATGACTTGGCCCTCCTAAAAACAGATACTTATATGCATCAAAAGCTTTCACCAAAACAGTAAAAATGGAGTCAATAGACTGGATTTTTTATTTTATTTTATTTTATTTTTGCAACAGCATGTCAGATTAGGGTCTAATCTCTAAAATCACGTCTACAAGAAAAAGACAAACAACCCAGTTAAAAAATGGGCACAGGACACGAACAGACACTCGACTAAAGAAGACATTAAGGCAGCCAATACATATATGAAGAAATGTTCACTATCATTAGCCAATGGGTTGGTGGTCGTGTCCTGTGGAGTCAATTCTGACTCATATCAAATCTGTATAGGATTCCCAAGGCTATAAATCTTTACAGGAGCAGAAATCCTCATCTTTCTCCCATGGAACAGCTGGTAGTTTCAAACTGCTGACTTTGAAGTTAGCATCCTGACTATAACCTCTAAGCTATCAGAGCTCTTTACCAAAGTCATTGCTGTTGATAAGTGTCATCGAGTCGATTCTGACCCATAGCAACCCTGTATAGGGTTTCCAAGGAGAAGCTGGTGAGCTTGAACCATGGACCTTGTAGTTCTAATGACTTTGCAGTCTGACACAATAGCCCACAGTGCCACATACCAGAGTCATTGTTATTGTTGTTATGTGCTGTGGAGTCGGTTCCGACTCATAGTGACCCTGTATAGGGTTTCCGAGGCTGTAAATCTTTACAGGAGAAGAACACCTCATCTTTCTCCCGTGGAGCAGCTGGTAGTTTCGAACTGCTGACCTTAAGGTTCACAGCCCGATTAGTAACCACTACACTGCCAGAGTCATTAGAGAGATGCAAATCAAAAGAACAGTGAGATATCATCTCATACTACCATTAGTAGCAAATGTAAAAAAGAAAAAAAAATCCAGAAAATTGAAAATGCTGGTGAGGGTATGGAAGACTGGAACCCTTCTACATTGTTGGCAGGACTGTAAAATTGTTCAACCATTCTGCCTAACAGTATGACACTTTCTCAGAAACTTGCAAATACATATATGTTAGGGCCAAGCAATCATTCAACTTGGTATAGACCCACAAAAAATAAGAGCCAGAACTTGAGTTGCTATATGCACAATGATGTTCATCACAATACTATTCACAATAGCAAAAAGATGGAAGCAGCCTAAATGCCCATTAATGGAAGAGTGAATAAGCTCACACTGGCACATACCCACAATGGAATTCTATGCAACACTGAAGAATAATAACCGATCTTCAAAATACCTCATATATGGATGAACCTGGAACACATTATGCTTAATTATATAAGTCAATCAAAAAAGGACAAATCTTTTATGAGATCATTACTGAAAAAGCTCAAGAAAAATTTTCATATTTAAAAAAAATCATTTGATGATTACCAGGGGTGGAAGGGAATGAATAATAATTCACTGGCTATAGGGTTAACACATGTTAACTTGGTCAATGGGGAGGACAATATACAAGAAGGGCAAGGGCAAATACAAGAAGAGGGAGGTTACCAGAATAATGATGTAGTTGAAAACACAGTGAAGTATGCAAGTTTTAAAGAACTTACAGGTAAATACTGATATATACATGACCTTGTAATAACAGTATTCTGTGCATAGATACATGGATTAATACATAGACTGAATGGGTAAGGGAGGAAAAGAGGGATATATATGAATTTATATATCTCACAAATATCTAAGTGTTTGAAAGAGTATATGGGCAACCACTGGGAGGAAGCAGTACTGTTGTTGCATGGAGAGGATTGCAAACATTGAGATGAAATAAAATGTATAATTGGTTGAATGCAAAACTGATGGTCTTGTCTGTCAACATTGATTCAACTCACAATAAAAAGTTTTTTTAAAAAGAAAATGCACTTTGGTCCTTTGGGATCACTCTTCTCCCAAAAGCTAGAACTTTCTCCTCCTACCATACCCAAGAAGAGACAGCAACTGTGCCCATATAGCCATGCCCTATGATACCCCACCATCTGAACAAGCTCCAAAACCAGCTGCTAGGCATTACATGTGGAAAGGGAAACCTATCTCCAGATCATATGCACCAGGAGACACTCAGAAAGCTTAACAACAAAGCAACATATATCCATTTAAGTATTAAAACCCCACATAACTGCTGAAAATGTCTAAGAAAATACAATTAAAGATCTCAACACATGTCCCAAAACAGAGAAAAGTAAGTGAGACAAATGAGCTGGAAGCAGACACAGACTTTCCAGTAGAAAGGTAGATTCTGGATCAGTCTGATAAGGAATTCAGAAGAATGATATGGAAACAAATTCAAATGCTCCAAAAAGGGGTGGAGGAAAATAAAGAAGAAGTCAGGAAAGTGCTACAAGAGCAATCAAACAAGTTAGATACAGCATTGGAAACAATCCAAAACCTGCAAAAAGAAGTCCATATGATTAACAATAAAATATCAGAAATGGACAATACACTGAAAGGGCAAAGGAGCAGAAAGGAAGAAGATCTCTCAATACTGCTAAGATAGAAGAGCAAGCAGAAAAAAGGATTAAAAAATCTGAAGAGAGTCTAAGATTCATGCTGGATAACATGAAGAGAAATAACTTAAGAATTATTGGCAGTCCAGAACATGGAGAATCACAGAAGTCCACAGAAGAGATAGTTCAAGAGCTTCTGGAAGAAAATTTTCCTAACATCTTGAAGGATGAGAAGGTAAACATTCAAGAAGCTGACTGAACCCCAGGAAAGATAGACCCCAAAAGAAAATCACCAAGACATATCATAATCAAGCTCTCCAAAATCAAAGACAAGAAGAGAATCAATTCTAAAAGCATCCAGGGAAAAGAGAAGTGCTACCTACAAAGGCAAGCAAATCAGATTAAGCTCTGACTTCTCAACAGAAATCATGTAAGCAAGAAGTCAATGGGAAGACATATACAAAACCCTAAAAGAAAAAAATGCCAGCCAAGAATTGTCTATCCAGCAAAACTGTCAATCAAATACAATGGTGCAATCAAAACATTCCAGGATAAAAAGAAGCTAAGAGGTTTTGTCAAAATCAATCCAGCACTTCCAAACATCCTAAAAGGAGTTATTTTGAATGAAAACCAGCAAGAACAGACAACAATCAGAGAATGACAGACTTGGCAACACCACCTGGAACTCAGTCGACAGATAGCAGAGTTCAGAATGGTACAAAATTACAGCAATGAATTTAGAGGACCTGTGAGGCCAACCAAAGATCAAAATATTAAAAATGTCAAAGCAGGGAAAGATATAGGAACACAGATCCAAGTGGTGAGGAGGTCGAGTAGATGGCAGGATACAATAGACTGCCTTAAACACAGGGAAAGCTTAATAGACTATAGGGTAGCCCTAAAGAAAATTAATACTTCACAATTTACCATGAAAATGAAGATTCAAGCAGAACAAGGAAACATTAAAACTAAGAAGAAACAGACAAGAAATAGCACAAAAAACATGAATGTAGCACAAGAAGGCATGCAGAACAAAGGAACAAACAGTATCACAAAAAATTAACATAATAACAGCAGTTAATCCATACCTATCAATATTACACTGAATGTCAATGGATTAAATGCACCAGTGAAGAGAGTGGCTGAATGGATAGGAAAAGAAAACCCTTCAATATGTTGCTAGCAAAAGACACATCTTACAAACAAAGAGAAAAACAGAGGAAAAGTAGTTGTTCTTTGTTAAGTACCATGGAGTCGATTCTGACTCATAGTGACCCTGCACAGGGTTTCCAAGGCTGTCAATCTTTACGGTAGCAGAAAGCCTCATCTTTTGGCCATAAAACGGCTGATAGTTTAAAACTGCCAACCTTGAGGTTTGCAGCCCGATTTGTAACCACTATGCTACCAGAGCTCTGTGACTAAAAGCTAAAAGTTGGGAAAAAATATACCAAGCTAACAGCAATAAAAAAAAATCGGGAGTGGCAATACTATTCTCCAATAAAATAAACTCTAAGGCAAAAATCAGCATAAGAGATAAAGGACACTATCTCATGATTAAAGGGTAAATTGAGCAAGATGACATAACCATAATTAATATCTATGCTCCCAATGAAAGAGCACCAAGATATATAAAGCAAATTCTACTAGAATTGAAGAAAGAAGTAGATAAATCTACAGTTATAGTGGGGGATTTTAATACGCTGCTTTTGAAAAGGGATAGAACAACTAAAAAGAAACTCGACAAAGCTACAGAGGAACAAAACAGCACAATTAACCAAATTGACCTCAAAGATGTGTACAGAGGATTCAACCCAACAATAGCACAATACACATGCTTTTCCAGTGCACATGGAACATTCTCCAGAATTCACCATGTATTAAGTCACAAAGCAAGCTTCCATAAATTTACAAACGTCAAAATTCTACAAAGCATCTTTTCAGGCCACAATGCCATAAAATTAGAAATTAACAATAAGAAGACCAAGGAAATAAAGTTTAATACATGGAAACTGAGTAACACCCTTCTGAAGAGCCACTGGATAATAGAAAAAATTAGACGTGAATTCAGAAAGTTCCTAGAAACAAATAAGAACGAAAACACAACATACCAAAATCTTTGGGACACTGTGAAAGCTGTGATGAGAGGACAATTTATTGTGATAAATGCACATGTCCAAAAAGAAGAATAAAAATTAACACATAAACACAGTATCTACAGCAACTAGAAACAGACCAACCGAGGGAACCTACAGTCACCAAGAGAAAAGAAATAATAAAGATCAGAGCAGAAATAAAAGAGATTGAAAACAGGAAAACTATAGAAAGAATCAACAGGACAAGAAGCTGATTCTTTGAAAGGATTAATAACATTGACAAACCATTGTCAAAACTAACAACAACAACAACATAAAACAAAAAAGGACAAGACACAAATAACACGCATTAGAAGCCACATGGACAATGTCACAACGGAACAAAAGGAAATCAAATGGATAATAAGAGAATACTATAAAGAGTTGTACTCCAACAAATTTGAAAATTTAGAAGCGATCGATACATTTTTAGAAAAACATGACCTACATAAACTCACAAAGGTGAAGTAGAAGACTTGAACAGATCCATAATAATAGAAGAAATTGATCAGGTCATCAAAAATCTCCCAACCAAAAGAAGTCCAGGTCTAGATGGCTTCAATGGTGAGTTCTAACAGACATTCAGGGAAAAGTTGTCACCAATTCTACTCAAATTATTCCAGACTATAGAGGAGGATGGAAAACTTCCTAATACATTTTATGAAGCAAGCATAACCCTCATACCAAAACCAGGGAAGGACATCACTAAGAAAGAAAATTATAGACCAATATCCCTCGTGAACATAGACACAAAAATTCTCAACAAAATCCTAGCCAACAGAATCCAGCACATCAAAAAAATAATACATCATGACCAAATGGATTGCATAAAAGGGATGCAAGGATGGTTCAACATTAGAAAAACATCAATGTAATCCATCATATAAACAAGAAAAAAGAAAAAAACCCATATGATCATTACGATTGATGCAGAAAAGGCATTTGACAAAATCCAACATCCATTCCTGATAAAAACACTCAACAAAGTAGGAATTGAAGGGGAATTCCTCAACATAACTAAGAACATATATACAAAACAAACAGCCTGCATTACTCTAAATGGAAAGAAACTGAAAGCCTTCCCTCTGTGAACAGGAACCAGAGAAGGATGCCCTTTGCCACCACTCCTACTCAATATTGTGCTGGAAGACTTAGCCAGAGCTATACAGCAAGATAGGGAAATCAAAGGCATCCAACTTGGCAAAGAGGAAGTAAAACTCTCTCTATTTGCAGAAGATATGATCCTATACATAGAAAAACCCAAAGACTCAGTAAAAAAAAGCTACTAGAACTCTTTGGAGGACTCAGTGAAGTGGAAGAATATAAGATCAACATTCAAAAATCAGTTGGATTCCTCTATACCAATAATGTCAGTGATGAAAAGGACTTTAGGAAAATAATATCATTTACAATAGCCACCCAAAGGATGAAATATCTAGGAATAAATGTAACAGAGAAACAAAGGACCTATACAAAGAAAACTACAGAACACTACTACAAGAAACCAAAAGAGACTTACAAAAATGGAAGAATATATCATGCTCCTGGATAGAAAGACATAACATTGTGAAAATGTCAATACTGCCTAAAGCAATCTACACATATAATGCAATCCCAATCCAGATTCCAATGCCATTCTTCAAAGAGATGACAAAAACAATTACAAACTTTATATGGAAAGGAAAGTGACCAAGGATAAGCAAAGCACCGCTTTAGAAGAAGAACAAGGTAGGTGGGAAGCCTCTCACTCCCTGATTTCAAAATTTACTACACGGCTAAAGTGGTTGAAACAGCCTGGTACTGGTATAATGAAAGATACATTGACCAATGGAACAGAATTGAGAATCCAGAAATTAACCCATTCACATAAAGCCAACTGATTTTCTACAATGTACCCCTCGGAAACCCTGTACAGGGTCACTATGGTTCAGAATCGATTCAAGAGCACTTACCAACAACAACAACCTAAGTATATTGCATGGGTAGGAGATGGTCTCTTAAACAGATGGTGCTGGCAAAGTTGGAAAGCGATATGCAAAACACTGAAACAAGACCTTTACCTTTCACAAGGCCTTACACAAAAACCAACTCAGCATGGATTAAAGACCTAAATGTGAATCCCAAAATTACAAAGGCCATAATTGAAAAAAATAGGGAAAAATGTGAGGGCTCTAATACAGGGAATACACAGACTACCAAACATTCTGAAACTTACACAAACAAAAATAGACAAAATAGATGAATGAGACATACTAAAAATTAAAAATTTATGTGCCCCGAAAGACTTCATCAAAAGAGTAAAAAGGGAGCCCACAGAATGGGAAAAAATCTTTTGCAATGACATATCAGACAAGGGACTTATTTCCAAAATATATAGGAACCTACAACACTTCTACAAGAAAACGACAAATAACGCAATTAAAAAATGGGCACAGGACATGAATAGACACTTCACCAAGGAGGAGATCTGGGCAACCAACAAACATATGAAGAAATGTTCATGATCACTAGCCATTAGAAAGATGCAAATTAAAATAACAATGAGATATCATCTCACACCAGCAATAAAAGCAAAGATCAAAAAAGTAGAGGACAATAAATGTTGGTGAGGATGTGGAGAGACTGGGACAATCCTACATTGCTGGTTTGATTGAAAAACTGTCCAACCACTCTGGAAAGCAATATGACACTTCCTCAGAAGGTTGGAAATAGAGATACCTTATGATCCAGCAATTTCTCTACTTGGTATTTATCCACAAGAAAAACGAGTCATAACACAAGTAGATACATGCACACCAATGTTCATAGCAGCACTATTTACAATAGCAAAAAGATGGAGACGGCCTAAGTGCCCATCTATGGAGGAATGGATCAGCAAACTTTGGTACATACACACAATGGAATATTATGCTACCCTGAAGTATAACAAGGAAGCTGCAAGCTACCACATAACATGGATAAACCTTGAGGACATTATGCTGAGTGAAATCAGTCAGTCATAAAAGAAGAAATACAGCATAGGTCCATTAGTGTAAAAGATTAAGAAAAAGCACCCACATTAAAAGGGGAAAAAATCATCTTTTATTTATTTATTTGTTGGTTAAAGGGGTGATGGGTTGAGGTGATGGGGAGGGAGGGGAAGTTGGAACACAGGGTAGGGAATAGACACAGGATAGTTTGGGTTCTGGTGGGGGCAAACACTAGAAGGGGAAGGGGAAAGAAAAAATAAAGGCAGTTGGGAGAATAGGCGGTTTATGTGGGCTAAATAGGACAAAGGTAAATAATGGTGTAACCATAAGTATGGAAAAACAGGGCTCATGGATACAAAGATTGAGACATGGTTTGAATGGGTAACAATAGGGAAATGATGTTAAGATGCTTGACAGTCTTTTGAATCTTGGTTTCCCTTGCCTAATATTGTAGAATAGACACTTGAAGGGGAGAGAGAGGAATAATGAGAAACATCACCAGAGAAAGCTTGTAAGTCTGTCTTCAGCCTATAACTGATTGGAATACCTAAAATGGGGCTAGAACTTGCCCAGTGAAGGAGGCTCCCTTCAGAGCCTTTGCATTGCACAAGACCATAGATGGAATCCTGATCCCCATCCAGAATCTTCTGAGGTGGGACATTCCCACTTGAAAGGACAAGCAGACCAGTTGGGAGCAGCTAGAAGAACAGAAGATACTTCTTGAAAGAAAGGTCAGCAGAAAAAAACAAAAAACAAAAAAAAAACACACCCAACAACAGCAGTCCTATTGACTACTACAAGTACTAGCAAGCTGTTCCCCAGGGAGCCATCAAGGCTCAGGTCCCCTCAAGGCAAATCCTCTTCCAAGACTGAAACTCAAATGGAATACATTAGCAGGCTTATGGTCCTGCTGCTGATCACATTGTGGTCACTGATGTGGGGAATTGGGGGAAAACCAGCAATGAAGTTGTGAACTGGCTGCTACCACGTTCAATAGACTCCTGTTAACCTGGATTGAGACCTGGTTAATCAGTAGTATGACAAGACCTGGGGACTCCTGGGCCCAGGGGCAGGGACATGGCCCCAGAGAAATAGAATGGAGTGTGAAGCATATAGCTGATATGAATTGAGAGGAGAT
The DNA here is from genome assembly GCF_000296735.1 of Chrysochloris asiatica. NCBI lineage: Eukaryota > Metazoa > Chordata > Mammalia > Afrosoricida > Chrysochloridae > Chrysochloris > Chrysochloris asiatica. Next base: position 2,700,997 of record NW_006408703.1, read on the forward strand.
GCACAGGTATGCCCACACTTTCAGATGGTACCCACTTGACCTGGCATCAATGGCTGGATGATCAGAACATTACTAGAGGAAGAAAGAAGAGGAGGAAAAAAAAAGGAGTAACCCACTACAAGTGGATGAACTTGACTTATGCTTGTGGATGCAGTATGACAAAGGAGTGGACAAATCTCTACAGTGAGGATCATTCCCACCCTCTTGGTACACAGGGTCAACAGGGATGGGGAATTTAGACATTGGCTATTAAAAATAGAGGGACTACAAAGGCAAGAAGTGACTGGCTTACAAGCTTTCTATAGGGAACCTAGCTCCAGAGGATATAGGGAAATGTAGAATCTCCACTGAATTGTTTATATATATTTTTGATGACTTTCAATTTTCCTAGATTCATACTGTGCACATTCCATGTTCTGCTTATTAATGGGTGTTTCTTCTCATTTTGAGTCATGCTACATCAACAATGAAGATCCTCAAAACACTGTTGTATTCACATCAATATAGTAGTTGCTACTTTGAGGAGGGAGTTCTGGTGTGGTGCTGTGGGTTAATGAGTCAGACTGCAAAGCTGTTTGAACTGCAAGGTCGGCAATTCAAGCTCACCAGCTGCTCCTTGGGAACCCTATACAGAGTTGCTATGGGTCAGAACCGACTCAACGGCACTTCAAAACAACAATAACAACACTTTGAGGAGGCACTCTTCTCCACTCATATTTTGTGTGCTTTCTGACCTAAGGACCTCATCTTCCAGCACTATGTCAATCTTCCACAAAGTTTTCAGAGGTTAACTTTTCAGATGTGGACTACCCTCTACTTCTTCCTATCCTTAGTCTAGAAGCTCTGATGGAACCTGTCCAACATGGGTGATCCTGATAATATCTGAAATACTAGTGGCATAGCTACCAACATCACAGCAACATGTAAGCCACCACAGTATGAAAATCTGACTGAGGAGTTCTAATTATTTTTAGTTCAAAGAGGAAACTGTGAACACTAATATCAGATGTAGGGTGGTAGTGGTGAGCCAAGGAATCAGTTTCAACTCATAGTGACCTTGCTTTGGGTTTCTAAGGCTATAAATCTTTATGGGAGCAGAAAGCCTCATCTTTCTCCTAAGGGACAGCTGATAGCTTCAAACTAATGACTTTGCGGTTAGCAGTCAGACTTGTAATCAGTAGCTACCAGAGCTCCTTTGATAGATTGTATAGAGTGCCATATTTCATATAGTTATTTTGTTGCTGTTGTTAAATGCCATCGAGTCAGTTCCTACTATTAGTGATGCTATTTATGGTTCCAGAGGAGCAGCTGGTGGGTTTGAACCACCAACCTTGTGGCTAGCAGTCCAGTATTTATCCTACATCACCACATGAAGACTCTATAACAAATATTTTATCTTATTTTACATAATATTAAAATATAGAAGAACCCTTAATAGGCCAAGATGACATGACAATTATATCTTAATGTGATTTGCCAAAACCAAAATCCAATCAAAATATTTTAGAAAGAATTATTCCCATCAAATCATTCAGTTAGTCAGTTGCTGTCAAGTCGACTTCAACTCACGGGCATCCCATGTGCGTCAGAATAGAACTGTGGTCATAGGGTTTCTAATGGCTGTTTTTTTTGAGTTATGTAAGCAAGTTTTTCTTTTGAGGTATTTTTAGGTGAACTACAACCTCCAACCTCTCAGTTAGCAGTAGAGTTGCTGACTGTTTATAATCCTGGAATATAATCAAATTATTGTCCTCATCAGTTTGCATGCATGTTCTCTGGAATACTCAGGTAGTCAAAGTCAAGTTGAGAGGAAGTTAATAATATTGCATTAACTATAATAAGTGCATAATAATATTGTATTTCCTATAATAAGTACATTAAATTGAAGCACAGGAAGATTCTGTGTAGTGAATAATAAATTCGTACATTGGCAAAGATATTGTAATTTCAACAATTCTAACCACACCTGAAAGGATCCCTTAAAAGATAAAGTCTCTTTGTAAGTTTTTGGAACACTATTAAATTACCATTACAGGCATTACATTTTTAATCAATACCTATTTTATTTATATTTATTCCTACTTTATTATATACCCTTTCCCCAAAATGAACAAACAAACAAAAATTAAGGAAGATAATGTTATTTGACAAATGAAAATTACTGCCCCTAATAAATATCAGGAGTCCTGGTGTGGCTCTGTGGGTTAATGTGCCAGACTGCAAAGCTATTTGAACTGCAAGGTCGGCGGTTCAAGCTCACCAGCTGCTCTTCAGAATTCCTATGCAGGGTCGCTATGGGTTAGCATCGACTCAATGGCACTTCACAACAAATAATAATAAATATCAAGTTGTCTATTTTTTTTCTCTTAATAAATACTTTTTTTTTTCATAGCATATTGAAATTCTTCTCTGAAAAGTACAAATTAACTTCTATTATTATTTTCTGTGCTAAACACCTTATGGTCTCAGTGGACACATCTGTAGAATACAAAGGTTTCAAGAAATTCAGAGGGCTCAATCTCTCTTCTCTCTTTCTCTTTAAAATGAACTCAAGATGGATCAAATATTTAAATATGAACATAAAATTATAGAGATGATTAAAGAAAACAGAGACAAACTTAGGAGACCTGATATATGGTGTGATGGTTAAAGTTCTGTGTCAACTTGATTGGCCCAGGGTTCCCAGAGGTTAGACAGTTGATCATTCATTCTATGATGATTGGCTCTGAGCAGGCATAGTTAGCTCTATGATGATTGACTATGAGCAGCCAATCAATTGAAATGATGCAACTTTGGGGATGTGCCCTGTTCCCAATATAATAGACAAGTCTTGCTCTCTTATCCACTAGAGACTTGGGGCTCTTGGGACTCTAAAATGGTGAGCCATTTCCTTGATATAAGCTTCTCTTTATATATATATATGCTTATTTATATAAATATATTAAGGAGCTCTGGTAGCGTAGTGGTTACGA
>NW_006408703.1:2704409-2716824 GCF_000296735.1 Chrysochloris asiatica
TATATATAAACATATACTTATATATGTTTCAGTGGTTATGTTCTCTAGAAAACTCATTCTAAGGCATATGGTACTGAGAGTGGGGTTCTGGAGGACAAAAAGTCACAAGAGTGAGTTTTGTAAATTGATTCTCAAGCCTGACTAATCTTAAAGGTACTAATATAAAAAGGTTGTAGGATGACAGTATGACTGATACTCCACTTTATAGGAATCAGCCTTGGGCTGATTTTAAGTTTGGTTCTTTCCCCCATGTGGAATCAGAGGAATGGTCCCCACATGGTTATAACAGTGACTTCAGAATCGGGATTCATTGCAATGACTCCAAATTCACGGAAGCTTGAGTTTTTAAGAGAGAAAACCAAAGCTCATGGGAAATAATATTTTTAGACTTTTAGTTAGTTTGGATTTTGTTATCTGTAATAGTTGAAATGAATGTTAAGTTATAAAATGCTTCAGTTCAGGGGAAAGAAGCAGCTTCTGGAGTTGCCTAAAGCAGATGTCACACTGTTTAAAACTAGATGGCTGGTAGGAGGCCAGGGCCTGCTGGATCCACCCTGCCAGAGGCCCAAGACCACATGCATATGAATAGAGTTTGTTTAAGGGTGAGGAAGAAAAGATTGAGCTTGAGTGTTTTTTAAAAGATTTGTGTGTTTGAGTGCCAAATGGATATTAGTTTCCTCTACCTACTATTGTAAAATAGACATATATGTGATGAAAATGAATATTGGGAAGTATAATTACAGAGAACTTGTAAGCCTGCTTTCAGCCAACTGTTTGACTTTTTGAATTTCAAGCAAGCAGTTTGCCTTAGAGTTATGATGGCAAGAAACTTCTGTTAATCAGAGGAAACCCCATTCTAGGACTAAAAGTTCACAGGAACTGGCCAGTAGTCTAGTATTGTAGATGGTGACCACCTGGGTCTACTTATTGAATGGAAATTATGGAAATGCAGCAATAAAGAAAAAGGGTGAGTTTGAACATGTTCCATTGGCACCCATTGACCTTGAGAAGAGGAAATGGTGGCTGGTCTGAAGTTAATCAAGTTGTATTAACTCCTGAGCCCAGAGCTACTGACCTAGTTGAGACAGTGAACAGGCAAACTGGTCTGAAGTTCAGGTAGGTTTCTGTGAACTCTCAGACTTGCAGCTGGTACCCATTTGATCTCGTTGGCTGAGTTGATCAGAACCCAACCAGATGAAAATAAAGACATTTGATTGCTATAATTTAGTTTGCTTAAGGATGCAGTTGCTCAAAATTCCACTGGAATGAAAGATTCTTCAGATCAAGGAATATGCTTGTCTCTTCAGAGCACTGGGTTGATGTTGTTGTTGTTGTTGTTGTTGTTGTTGTTGTTGATAGGGGTGGGTAATTTAAAAGCTGGCTATCATGTGGCACTGTAGGATAAGAACTGGACCACAAGATCAATTTGAACTGTAAGGTTATCAGTTTAAACTCACCAGTTGCTCCTTGGAAATCCCATACAGGGTCTCTATGAATTAGAATAGATACAATGGCACTTAACAACAACCATAAAAAATGTGGAAGAAGTGACTGGCTTACAAGATTTTATGGGTGTGCTTAGTTTCTCAATGAAGGTTGTTATTGTTAGGTACCATCGAGTCAGTACAGACTCATAGAATGAAACACTGCCCGGGCCTGAGCCAACCTCACAGGCCATCCTGGACTCCAAGGAGCACTCTAGCTGCACTTCTTTCAACACAGACCTGTTTGTTCTTTGGGCAGTCCATGGCACTTTCAAATATTCCCATCCAACACCATAACTCAAATACATCAAATCTTCTATGGTCTTCCTTATTAATTGTCCAGCTTTTTCATGCATACAAAGTTGTTGAAAATACCATGGCTTTGGTCAGGTACACCTTAGTCCTCAAGCTGACATCTTTGCTCTTCAACACTTTAAAAAGGTCTTGGGCATCAGAATTTGCCTAATGCAACATGTTATTTGATTTCTTGACTACTGCTTCCATGAGTGTTGATAGTTGATCCAAAAAGAATGAAGTCCTTGACAACTTCAATCTTCTCTCCATTAATATGGATATTGCTTTATGGTCCAGTGGTGAAGATTTTTATTTTCTTTACATTGAGATGCAATCCATATTGAAGGTTGTGCTCTTTGATCTTCATTAGTAAATGTTTTAAGTCCTCTTCACTTTCATCAAGCAAAGTTGTATCATATGCATATCACAGGTTGTTAATGAGTCTTCCTCCAATCCTGATACCACGTTTTCTTCATACAACCCAGCTTCTCGGATTGTTTGCTCAGCATACAGGTTAAATAATTATGGTGAAAGGATACAACTCTGTAACACATCTATCCCATTTTAAACCATCCAGTGTTCCATGTTCTGTTCAAACAACTGCCTCTTTGTCCATGTACAGATTCCTCATGAGCACAACTGAGTGTTCCAGAATACTCGTACTTAACAATGATGTCCATAGCTGTCATGCTCCATACAACCGAAAGCCTTTGCATAGTCAATAAAGCACAGGTAATCATCTTTCTGGTATTCTCTCCTTTCAGCCAAGATCCACTGGTCATCAGCTATGATATCCCTCATTCCATGTCCTCTTCTGAATCTTACTTGAACCTCTGGAAGTTCTCTGTCAGTGTATACTTGCAATGAAGGTAGCATGGTAGAATACCAACTGAATGGTATTCTACTGATGATGGAATGATGCTGATAGGATTTTATGATTCAGTTGTGAGTAATTGTTACAAGTATTAATTGTAATTGTCAAACTGTAATTGTAGAAGATGTGTAACTAGAAGGTGGAAGTAGTTTATCTTTCATTTCAGGAACAGACAATCAAGGATAATTAACTTTATGATGAGCAGCTATTCAATTGAAAGGCTGTTTCCTTGGGGTGTGTGGCCTGATCCCAATATAAAAGACATGCAGGAAAGAATGATTCTTTTCCTCTGCGCACTTGGTACTCCAGGGACTCTACAATTATCAGTCATTTACGCTACCAGAGCTCCTTAGGTACCGACTCATAGCGACTTTATGCACAGCAGAACAAAACACTGCCTGATCCTGGGCCAACCTCACTACTGTTGCCATGCTTGAGTCTATTGATGCCGCCACTTGACCAATCCATCTCCTTGGATTTCTTTAATTTTTTCTCTGACCCTCCACCTTATCAAACATGATATCCTTCTCCAGTAACTGCTCCCTCCTGACAATATGAGTCTCACTGGTTTTGTTTTTCTAGAAAACCCAATCTAAGACAAATGTTATATATACTACTAAACATAGGTGAAAGTATACACATAGCAGGAGACAAATTTGATGACTGAGATCTTCTACAAATCAGACACTTAGTTGAATCTAAATTTTCACTTTAATACTGAAAAAACACCCAAAAATGGGAAAAAAATTTGTTTGATAATCACATATCAGACAAGGGACTAATCTCTAAACTTCATAGAAAACTTCAACACCTCAACAAGTAAAAGACAAGCAATCCAATTTAAAAATGGACAGAGATCATGAACAGAAATTTCACTGAAGAAGATGTTAAGGAGGTCAACAAACATAAAGAAACGTCTTTTATCATTGGCCATTTGTTGTGTTGTTCTTAAGTGCCCTTAAGTCAGTTCTGACTCATAGTAACCCTCTAGGGTTTCCAAGGAGCAGATGGTGAGTTGGAACTGCCTTGAGGTTCAAGCCAACCTTGTGGTCCAGTGCTTATCCTATAGTGCCATACTAGTACTTTGTTGTTGTTAAGTGCCGTTGAGTCAGTTCCAACCCATATCAACCCTGTATATGGTTTCCAAGGGGCAGCTGGTGAGCTTCAACTGTTGACCTTACTGTTCAAACAGCTTTGTAGTCTGGTGCATTGTGAGGTGTAATTGAAAACAAAACAACTATGAATTGTCATCCCACCCTAGCATTAAAAGAAAAATTAGAAAAAAAATGACAGAACAGCAAGAAATTGGCAAGGTGTGGAGAGATTGGAACCTTATACACTGCTGATGGGACTTAAAATAGTGCAAAAACTATGGAAAACAGTATGATGTATGATGCTCCCTCAAAGAGTTGGACATGACACTTCAGCAAATGTTGGAACTAGAAATATCACATGACCTAGCAAACTTTCTGTTTGGTATACATCCTAGAGAAATAAGAGCCACAGCATCAATAAGATATTTGCACACCAACTGTAGCAGTATTCACAATATAAAAAAGATTTAAACAACCTAAGTGCCCATCAATGGAAGAGTGGCTAAACATACTTTGCTATATACACACAGTAATAATTTTATGCAATGTTAAATAATGTTAAATCTGTGAAACACTCCATAACATGGATGGACTCAGAGGACATTATGCTGAGTGAAATTAGTCTATCACAAAAGAACAAATATTGGATTAGACCACTGTTGTAAAAAGTCAAGAAAAGTTTTTACACTAAAAGAAACCCTCTTAAAAGATTACCAGAAGTGGCAGGGAAAGAGGGGTAATTTACTGGCTTAGGTGAGGCATGGGTTAACTTGGGAAAAGGAGAAGGCAATATACAATACAAGGGAAGGTAGCAAAAAAATTAATTGAACTGAATTAAATTAACAACCTATTGGATTAACTTGTTTTATATGCATTTCATAATTCCAAAGAAATTAATATTGTCTCTGTTAAGCGCAAAAAGAAATCAAAGTAAAAAGTTTGAGGTGATAAAGTATGTGTAATTACAAAGTTGAAATTTATTTGATAAATTTTCAGGCTTTAAAATCACCCGATTCCTATGTGAAGACTACAAAATATAATATGATAGAGTAACATGACCCACATGTATAATGGGCATGGAGAAAGGTGTCTGCTCTCATCTAACTTCACAAGTAGGGGAGAAGGAGAATCTCTATTAGCATCAGCCCAAAGCTTCCCTTCTCCAATCTTCTTTACTAAATCTGCTTCCAACCATCCCTCCTGCAGCAATCTACTCAGCTGGGTTCAATAATTCATTGCAATGGCCACACAGAACTCAGAGCTTACTCACAGTTATGGGGTTTATTAGGGGATTTAGCAGGTTACAATTCAGGATTAGAAATGCTCAGGGCACAGTACTTTGGTCAGAACAGCCTCTTTTGAGCAATGTCCACAGGGAGGCCACTCTCTGGTCTCTCAGTCAAGGGTCCCTTGGCCTCTATCTTGTCCAAGCACTGTTACAAAGCTCTTTTTGCACAGCTGATAAATGCCCAAAGGGCATTCTACTCTGTTACAACCTCAGCAAAAAGGAGTTCTGCTCTAGTTCACAAGTCAGCAGACCTAGCTCCCCAGTTAAGTGCTTGGAGGTACCCTACTCCGCAAGTGAACTTCTAGTCCAAAGGCACTCAGTTTTCCTTGACATGTAGGCTGGGAAGCCCACTACTCCTTGTGGTCCTCTGAATCTTTGTTCTGTTGCTGTTGCTCCTCTGCCACTTTTCTGCTGTTCTTCCAGTGTCATAACTCTTTATCTCATGAATTGAGAAGGTTCAATTTGCAAGATCTGAAAGTCCAAAGTCACTTCTGATTCTTCTTCCTATGATTCCCCTTCCTGATTCTGAGATAGCTCATTTTAAATGCAACAATTTGGCAGAATTTATCAATCACTTCGTTAGATTGTCAAGGTTTTACAATCACAATTAACCCTATTGACAATCATTCACAACTGAATCATATCATCCTAAAAGTATCTCATCCCGTGTTCTCTTACTCAGATTCATCAGGAAAGAAAGTTGTTTGGTGGCAGTTACAAAAACTATAGGTAGAAGAATCATATGAATATGCTTCACTACACTGCATAATTCAAACAGATGAAGAAAAAGTGCTATACCTACTGGAAAATGTTTTATTTGAAATGTCTTACAGGTACATATACTTGGATCATGTTTGTTTTGGGAACTTTCCTTTAATTCAGTTTTGTGGCGTATTACTATTAATCATATTTATTAGCGTAGTGGTTACGAATTGGGTTGCGATCCTTACGGTCAGCGGTTCGAAACTACCAGCCGCTCCGCGGGAGAAAGATGAGGCTTTCTACTCCCGTAAAGATTTACACCCTCGGAAACCCTGTACAGGGTCGCTATGGGTCGGAACCGACTCGACGGCACTTAACAACAACAACAACATTTATGTTTTGAAGAATACTTAGTCACCTTGTAGTTTTCTATCCGTTTTTTACACAGTAATATTACATGCCCTCAAATGTACCTCTGAAAGATTCCAGGACCTATTTAAAAATGTATTTTGTTGCTGCTATTTTTTTTTTTAATTGAAATCTTGTTTTTCATTTCCTGTGGATTTAAAGATAACAAGGGGAAGCAGATAGAACTTCCATGCAGCATGTCTTTAGCTCTTGTCCAGCAATCTCTGTAATAAAATGAAGACATTAGACTCTCTAAATTCTAAAGTACAAATATTGGCAATTCTCGGTAATTTTTTTCTCTGCATCTCAGGCCTAATGAGGGTGAACAGTAGTGCGTTCATGAGCTTCTCCAAGTGAGCCTAGAGGGCTGAGCTTATCCCTGATGAGCTGTTCTCTGAAGCTCTGGTGTTTACCAAATGTGTCAGATGGATAATGTTCATTAATGAACCTGAATATCTTGAAGCAGAGTGATTCCTTCAAATATTATGATGCTTTAATGACACTTGTAATAAGATCGCCAAGGACTACCAGCAGCTTACAAATACACATTTCCAAATGTAACATTAGGAAATGTTTGAATGCAGCAAAACCTTAAAACTAGTGTATGAAAGTCTGCTTACTTTGCCTCCTAAGGACCTTGGAAATGAATAAGTGATGAGCAAGATAGCACCACATGCAGTATTGTGACTGTGAGGAAATGGGGCAGCAATGGCATTTCTAGCAATTTGCATTTCATATATATTAAAGATAGAAACAAGTATAGAAGTATAGAGAGAGCCAATAAGAATGAATTTTAAATATATCAAACTATATTCTTTTATGAAAAAGAAAATGAATTCCTGGATAGTCTCACAAGAATCATAGTGAGAAAGTTATAGAATTGCCACTACTCAATCTAGCTTTCTACTGACCTCCTTACACCAAAGCATTGCCCTGGGACAGTCTGTCTACTTTTGACTTTGCTTTCTTCTTTCTCACCTCCTCCCTTGTTTTGTTAAACACTGAGTCTTCAAGTCATGTCCTTCCCAAACTTCATGGATAGAAAGTCCATTCAACTTTGCAATGGATCTCCATGGAATTGGAAGGATAAATTTTATATTTTTGAGGTTGTGTTTTTATATATCAATTGAAGAAGATAGTTTTCTTTATTAAGTACTAACATGATGTTATTTGGAATACAGGAGAGTTTTTATATTTGTCACAGAAATCTTAAAAAACAAAAACGCAAACTGGTAGGGCTAATTTCTGCTGTATGAGTCCTGGTATGTCACTGTAGGATAAGCACTGAACTGCAAGATTGGTTTGAACGACAAGGTTGGTGGTTCAAACTCACCAGCTGCTCCTTGGGAACTCTGTTTAGAGTTGCTATGAGTCAGAAAAGACTCAATGGCACTTAACAACAACAACAGAAAGATTAATACAATGTTTGCTGAAGGGTGAAAAAGACCTATAATTAAAATGAAAGGTGGGTTTATTGTACAATAAAAACCCAATACAGCATTCATTCATCAATTCAATATTTACTGAGTGCCTATGTGGGATAAGCCTATGTATGATAAGTGCTGGACTGTGAAGCACAAGGTCCACAGTTCAAATCCATCAGCTGCTCCATGGAAACCCTATACTGGGTCACGATGAGTTGGAACAGACTCCAACACACTTCACAACAACAACATTCCATGCATAAAGTGATACTGTGAATTATTTGTTAATTATTCATAGTAAATATTTATTTGAGACTACAAAATTTCATCATCTAACCTGAACCCTTCTAAAATTAACCTTCTGTAACAAAATCAAATGATTAGTTGCCTTATATGTAACACTTTCACAATAACTCTTTCTGTAATGTTTTGCAAAATGAGATAAGTTTGTGTTCCTGTAAATGCAATACCATTAATGTCTTCTTTTCTCCCTTCCTTGTCACACACCTCTTCTCTGCCTACTTCTCTCTCTCTCTCTCTCTTTTTGTAATCTTTAATGATCTTTCTTCACAGAAGATATTTATTAAATGATTTTATATAGACTGATGAAAATCAGACACAAGGAAACAATTAGCCCAATGAATTACTAGACCATGTGAACATCTATCTCTATGACCCTGAGGCAGAAAAAAATTGATGGTGCCTGGCTAGCACTACCAACTGCTCAGAAAAGAATAACATTAAAAGATCCTGGATAGAGTAGGAGAAAAGTGTGGAACAAAACTCCAACGTATAAAAAAGACCAGGCTTACAGGTTGGATAAAGACTGGTGGCATGCCTGACACTGTGGCCCATTAGTCATCCTTCTAGTCTAGAACTGAACTCACTCCATGCCTTAATTTTTAGCCAAACAAAAGATATGTATATAAGGGGAACAATAGCAATAGTGACATATGTACATCTTAGAACAATCAACAATTTGAGGTCAAAAGGGCAGTGTTGATCCAAGGACAAAGTTTAGAAAGGTTAGGAAATAAGCAGAATGGAAGCGGGAAACACAAGGAGGAAAGAAGATGAGTGATGCTCCATTGAGGGGATCACAACCGATAAGCCGAAAGAAAATGCATGTGAATTATTGAATGTAAATTTGATGATCAGCTAAAAAAATCATTACCAATTCACAATAAAAAGTGAAAGAAATATTTCTGTGTACTCCTCAAGCAAATACTACTTAATTTACAGAGATGATAGACCTAATCACTCCCACTTCCCACCAAACACTGGTCTACTCTCACCAAACATTGTCCTTATCCAGGAAAGCGCCTCTGAACTTTCTATGTGCCATCACTAATGACTATAATTATATAGTTAAAATTTACTGAAACAGATTAATTAAATGAATAATTTATTATTCTGCTCCATACATCTCGAATTTAAAATACAGCTAAAAATAGCTAGCTCAGCCATTTTTATTATGCTGTTAATAAATGAAAAACAAGGTGTTTTTTTAATCAACATTTTGCAATAAGCAATTAGACTCAAAATGTTACATTTAACAAAGAAAACTAAGGTTATTACTGACAGTAGACTTAAAGACAAAAATACTCTTTAGGGATTTATATTTTGTTTTCTTTGTTATCTTTATCTCTCAGTGTAATGTATTCAAATATGATAGCATCTCAATTAATACATTTCATTTTTTGCGTTCTCAGAGTAATGAGTTAAATCATAATCCTTTAAGTCTAATTTAATATATTTGACCTGAAATTTTACTTAATTTATTTACTATTTCAGCCAACATAAATATGATATGAGTGATAAGTTACATTGTCATAGAATCCAAATTCCATTTTGAACTCTATCATCCATAATTTGATCAAATATGTCCCCTAATAAATCTTTGTTCTTCACAGAAATCTCCATTAAGGTATATTTCTATAAAATTTCAAAAATGCAGAAAATGAGGCTATATGTTTTTCTTGCTCCTTGCTGCCATGATTACGATTGCCTGTGTCTCCTAGTTGACTCATTCTTTTCATCATCATTGGTATAGTCCCCATTTATAGAAATACTTCTCATATATCTTATCTTTCAAGTCCCTAGTGTCATCTCTTCCAACAATCACCATCTCCCCTCTGTTATTCACTAAAAAACACACCAAAAAACAAAAAACCATCTCTTATAAAAGGCATCAATAGTACTGTTTTCTTTTTCAATACCTCGTCTTGAAACTACTTCTTTGTGGACTCTTTTTGTATTCACAAGGTACTTTCATTCTGCTGTGCATAAGGTCGCTATGGGTCAGTACCTACTTGATGGCAACTAACAACAACAAGGTACTACTGAAATAAGCTTCGAAGGCCTTTAATTTTGTTGTTTTCTTCATTATTTTCATAGTTTATCATACCTATGTTGATTTCATGTCTTTTGTGATTTGGACCACCTACTCGTAGAGTAGTGGTTACAAATCGGGCTGTGAACCGCAAGGTCAACAGTTCGAAACTGCCAGCTGTTTTGTGGGAGAAAGATGAGGCTTTCTGCTCCTGTAAAGAATTACAGCCTCAGAAACCCTATATCGGGTCGTTATGAGTCGGAACCGACTCCACGGCACACAACCAACCAACTCAATCATGTTCATTATGTACTTATGACTTGTAAAAATTGCTCCCTTGTTCTTTTATTCTCTGCCACACACAAAGCAATAGGTATTCCCTCACTATATACTTTACTGAGCATGTCTAATAAAATTTTGTTTTCTGCTTCTTCTTGAGCTTATAATATCAATGTACTAAATATATGTCTACTTTTAATGGAGTATATTTTGTCTTTTTAACTTTTGAAGAAATATATTTCTCCTTCAAAGATTCCAATTCAAAGGGCAATAAAAGTTGCCAATTTCACAATATATTAACCATAAATGGAAGCACTGGCTAGTTCGTGAAATTATTATTTTTTTCTTCTCTTCAGGCTCCAATTAGGATCTGGTCCTACTTGTCCCATCAATTATTTTGTCCTTGATATTAAGCTCAACCAAGAGAATCTTGGCTGAAAGCATAGAATATCAGAAAGATGTTAACCTGTGCTTCATTGACTACACAAAGGCTTTCGATTGTGTGGATCATTACAAGTTTGGACAACATTACAAAGTATGAGTATTCCGGAACACTTAATTGTGCTCATGAGGAACTTGTACCTGGACCAAGAGGCAGTTGTTCTAACAGAACATGGGAACACTGAATGGTTTAAAATTAAGAAAGGTGTGCAACAAGGCTGTATTCTTTCACCATATTTATTCAACCTGTATGCTGAGCAAATAATCTGAGAAGCTGGGTTATATGAAGAAATTCATGGCAATCAGGTTTGGAGGAAGACTCATTAACAACCTGCGATATGCAGATGATACAACCTTGCTTGCTGAAAGTGAAGAGGACTTAAAACATTTACTGATGAAAATCAAAGAACACAGCCTTCAGTATGGATTACATCTCAATATAAAGAAAACAAAAATCTTCACCATTGAACCAATAAACAGCATTCTTATCAATGGAGAAAAATTGAAGTTGTCAAGGACTTCATTCTTCTTGGATCAACTATCAACACTCATGGAAACAGCAGTCAAGAGATAAGACGACATATTGCATTAAGCAAATCTGCTGCACAAGACCTTTTTAAAGTGTTGAAGAGCAAAGATGTCAGCTTGAGGACTAAGGTGTGCCTGACCCAAGCCATGGTATTTTTAGTAACTTCATATGCATGCAAAAGCTGGAAAGTGTATAAGGAAGACCATAGAAGAATTGATGCTTTTAAGTTATGGTGTTGGAGGAGAATATTGAAGGTACCATGGGTTGCCAAAAGAACCAATAGATCCACTTTGGAAGAAGTACAGCTGGAATGTTCCTTGGAGGCGAAGATGGCCAATCTTTGTCTCTCATACTTGGGACGTATTGTCAGAAGGAACCAGTCCCTGGAGAAGGATATCATGTTTGGTAAGGTGGAGGGTCAGAGAATAAGAGGAAGACCCCCAATGAGATGGATTGGCCAAGTAGCAGGCTCGATGGACTCAAGTGTGGTAACAGTAGTGAGGTTGGCTCAGGATGGGGCAGTGTTTCATTCTGCTGTGCATAAGGTCGCTATGAGTCGGTACTGACTTGATGGCACCTAACAACAACAACAACAAGGGAATTAATAGCACATATAAGAGGAAGACATATGTGCTACTACTATTTCAAGATTTTGAATAGGTGGATATGCCTTTGTACCTTCCCTTTTCTCTTCTTCATGATGGATGTTATTGTTAGATACCATGAAGTTGATTTTGACTCATAGTGACCCTGTGTGACAGAGCAGAACTGCCCCACAGGGTTTTCTAGGCTGTAATATTTGTGGAGGAGTCCAGGTGCGGTGCTGCGGGATAATGCGCTAGACTGCAAGATTGGTTTAAACTGCAAGGTCAGTGGTTCAAGCTCACCATTTGCAGGGTCACTATGAGTCTGAACCAACTAGATGGCATTTAACAATAACAGTAGCAATCTTTATGGAAGCAATCACCAAATCTTTTGCTGAACTAGTCACTGGGTGGGTGTGAAACACCAATATTTTGGTTAGCAGTTATCCACCACGGCAGGATAGAGGCAAATGACAGATATGCAAGACTGTCGACCCATAAGATTATATATATATAATGGTTATGTGCCATGGAGTTGCTTCCAACTCATAGTGACCATGCACAGGCTTTCCAAGCCTGTAAATCTTTACGGGCGCAGAAAGCCTCATCTTTCTTCCACGGAACAGTGGGTAGTTTCAAACTGCTGACCTTAAGGTTCACAGCCCAATTCGTAACCACTACA
>NW_006408703.1:2716924-2735725 GCF_000296735.1 Chrysochloris asiatica
TTCATCTTTCTCTCTATCGATCGATCTACTGGATCTCTGACTCTTGGCATGTAAAAGAGTCAGTTAATTTGGATTCTTAGTTGAGTGAGAAATTATAATCTATTATGTTTCTTCTATCATGCTTTGCCATATTTTCTGCTTCTTAGCAAGACTAATATAGCATTTATTTACAACACGTTGAAAGTACACAAATTCCTCAAATTTTTATTTTCAGTTTGTACTTTAATTGTATATTTATAAAAGTTTCTCTTATCATATTTTAAATTCTCAAAAAAAAAGAAAAATTAGCTCCTTGGACAGTTTCCATTTTATCCTTAATAAATAAGGGTATATCTATAGCTTTTCATTAGAAAGGAAGAATGTTAGGTTTTATAAAAATTTAATGTGCAAGTCCCTTCAGATTATGGATTAAAAATTTGCGTGAAACAAATTTGGTTTTAAGGATTCAACTAAAGAAATTGTGGAATTATTTTGCCTTAAGGTAGTATTGATAAAAAGTATAGATCCATGAAATATGCACCGGGAAAAGACCTTCCATGTTATTTATTTTTTCCACCCAATCTAATTTTCATGTTCAAATAGTTATCTATCATTCTTAAAAATCATTAGAGAAAGACAATCTAAATTCTGCATTGGCTAGGTTTCAACTATCTATAGCAGAGATACAATGAGAAATTATGAAAAACTGCAGCAGGCTATTATATTTTATACAGAAATCCTACAGCAAGGAACTAGGGTTACTAGTTTATAAATAATCTTGTAGTGTATTTCTTTCTCTCTCTCTCTTTTTTTCTTTTTGGTAAATGAATTCACTTGGGCCATATATCATTAAAGATTTTCTTTATGAGGACCACAGAAAGAAATAGCCATCATAAAATATCAGCGGCAAATAATGAAGCAAGTCATGAAGCATATGACAACACAGGTTCAAGAGCCAGTTTATGGATGATCGGCTGTCTGTGAACCGTCTCTTCTAGTATTTGTAATCACCTAGCTGGCAAAATTTCTAATATTTTTCAGAGATTTTATTGATTTATGTAGGAATTACAAATGGGACCCATGGCAGATATTGTCCTAAAATGGTGTTGATGTCATGAGGGGAAAAAAAAAATTTCTCCGCTGGTCTAATTTGGGGTACAATTCCTTTAGCATGTGAAACATTAAGGTCCTTTGATGTAAGTCTATTATTGACCACACTGGAAACTGGCAGAAGACTACTTCTCATAATAAAATCATTTTGTCAAATTAGAGATTTAAAAGCCTATTAACCTGCTATTAAAGATCAGTGGTGGGGATTTCTTGAGAGAAATGAAAGTGCATTGTGTAAGAAGTTAGCAATGGCACCACAAAGGGAACTTGATAACTGGAAAGGGAGGGAAGGGAAGATTCTTATCAAAACCCATGGGATTAAAGAAATGAAATTGGAGCTACACAAAGCTAAAGACACAGATTACGAGTAATGGTGCAGAACCAGGTTACATCAGCATTGAGTTTCAGGCAGTTCCCATTCCATTTTACCTGCATTTGCAGAACTGAGCCAGTGTCAACTTCCACTTAGAATGTAGTTGATCACAGTGCTATGAAAAGTCAAATTGATAGTTAAGAGGAAGGAAAAGGCTTAGGGTCATGTCTCAACTGGGTTTTAATTTATTCTCATTAGGCACAGTAATCCAGCAGAACATACAGGGATGGTGGGCAATTTTTTTCCCTTTCCCCTCCCCTCCCCTTTTTTAAAGACCAGGAATCATGAATATGAATGCAGTTCTGTTCGGCTTGTCACAGAGTTTGCAGGATAGAGGGGGAGGAAGGCTTCCACATTATCATGTTATTGGATTTGTTTTAAAAAAGGTTCCTGACATGGTTCTCCAAATGCAGCCGGGTAAGCAGCCCTCTCTCTTTGTGTTACATAATGTCCCATCTGTGCTCACGGAGTGTGGCTTGATGAGGATGCCATCAGGTGATGTGTCTGACTTAATGGTATTCTTTCAGAGCTGGAGCAATAAACATTAAAGGGCCTTAATTGTGTTCTTTGCAGTGGGAGCAATAAACATTAGGGGCCCTATTGTACCCTTTCCCAAAATGTCCCCCAAGCCCAATTTGGGGAGTGTCTTGATAGTCAGTTCTAATTTCAAATCCTCCCTCCTATTCCATGTGTTTTAAAATTGAGGGACTGGACAAAAACAAAGAAATTAAATTAACAAGCATATCTCCACAGAACCAGTTCCTGGAGAGTTACAGGCGCTCCTATTATGTACCTGAGCTACCGTAGCCTTAATAAAATAAGATGTGCAAGTAATCCGACTTGTTTTCTATGGATGACAACAAATTTCTTACCTACTACATAGAGAATATCTATGGAACAAGGGATTAAGTTGTCTTGGAGTTTGAGAAGATTATGGAGTTTTAAATTGAATCAAACATGAGGAGATAACTCATGATAATCACTAACTCTGTATTTCATCTACATACTTCTGCCTTTTGTTTTTGTGTGTTTGTGTGTGCGTGAAACTATACATGTATTTTTTTTAAGGAAATGACAGGAATCTCATTTTATCATTTGCATTATCAAATGGCTAACCCATTATTAGGGAAGAAAAAGTTTGAAAATGATTTTCTTTTTTCATATCTACACTTGCCACATCCATATTAGTGAATATTGGATTGTAATGGGTTTTCCCTGGATTTAATGGTGTTCTTTTTTTTTTTTGCTCACTTTGTTGTTCCAATTTTTCTCTCCTTTGTTTGCCACAGTTCTGAGTCTCAGATACAGGCCTATGACTGGAGTAAGTCATCATATGTTTTAACAGTAACAATCCCATTGTTTCCTATGGCTTATTTTGTTATAATTCTCCATGAATGTTTAAATTGCACATATACATTTTATAGAAGAATCAACACCATGCTGAAGTTTTTCAAGTTTGGGTTCTAAAATAACAAATTAAATGAAACTAGTTGATATGTTATGACGAGTTTAAATAACCTTAATACTATGCTAATTTGAATTCTGGCCTTTACTTTAGGCTGGGAAATTTCAGTTTCCTTTTATTTAAGCAGAATTAACTTTCTGCCAAAACAGGGAATGAACATGTGAGTTAATTTGAGAAAAGAAAGGAAAAATAAATTCCTGTTGATTATTTTATTTAACACTGTGATTTCTCACATAAAGACATTTAATTCAAAGTGCTTTGACTTGGCCACAGCAATAATTGTGTATAATATCCATTATCTTTTAATTGGAATTATCTTTTATCTTTGTCTACATTTATCTGAGAATCCCTTCAGAAAACCCACCAGAAGCTCAAATTCCAATTTGTTCTCTCAGCTTGACTAATGATGAAAAGTATCAAAAATGACTCTTATGTGTTTATAAATCACCTCTTTTATCCTGATGTGGTTCTGGGACTTTATACTGTTAAGTATCACTTCTCTGTAGAATGTAAATGTGAAAACAACAAATTCAGCATAAACAATGACACAAAATAAGAAGGAACAAAAAAACCTTTAAAGGAAGCATCACAAAAGCAAAGTATGAAAAGAGAACAGCATAAAATATCAAGGAGAAAGTATAACACATAAAAATTGTCCCCATAACTTTAGCATGGAACAGTTCTATTTGGAAAAGCTTACAATTTGTGGCATGAATGCAAATATATCTTAATTGGGCCCACACGCATCCACCTGCTGTAGTTTCTTCTTAGTCACTTGGAATTTGTCTAACAATACTTGTTTACATTCTCATGTTAGCACAGTAGCATGTATTCATTTAATAAAATAAGAAATATGTCCAGTATAAAATGTTGAAGAAGTAGTGGTCAAGAAACGTTAGTTCATACTGTTTAACCCAGTTATAACCATACACTTCTGATTATGAAATATTATCCTTCGATGTTAACATGATACCCAACATCCTCAGTTAATTAAACCATTCACCCAACAATTGTTTATTGAGCATCTGCTGTGTGCCAGACAATCTGCTAGGAATTTAGGACAAAAGAGCAAAGGGCATAGTTCCATCTTCTGTTTTATTCCCAGCCTTCATCTATTTTAGGTCCTCACCAGCACACACTTCTCAGCTGAGCTGGTCTTCCTACCAAAGCTCCTAGTACTCACACAATACACAATCTCCTAACACAATCCACGTTATATCTTGCATAGCCTCTCAGGTGAAATGTTGAGCCATTTACTCAGTGGCTCATTGATGTGTGTGACTCCTTTCTTGTTTCCCTACCCCTTCACTGTCAAGACATAATCTCTATTGCTGCTAGTAAAGAATATGGATGCTTGTGATATTGCTGAGGTTTCTGAAGCAGCAACTGGCCTCAGATTCTGTATCTATTATGGTAATTGGGTAGGATTATGACAGCCCTGGTATTGCGCTGTGGGATAATGCAAGGTTGGTGGTTCAAATTTATTAGTTGCCCCTTGGAAGCCCTATTACAGGGTTGCTACTAGTTGGAGAAAAGATTGAAGTTGTCAAGGACTTCATTCTTGGCTCAACTATAAACACTTACGGAAGCAGCAGTCAAGAAATCAAACAATGTATTGCATTAGGCAAATCTGCTGCACAAGACTTTTTTAAAGTGTTGAAGAGCAAAGACGTCAGCTTGAGGACTAAGGTGTGCCTGACTCAAGCCATGGTATTTTCAAAAGCCTCAAATGCATGTGAAAGCTGGACAGTGAATAAGGAAGGCATAGAATTTATGCTTTTGAGTTATGGTGTTGGAGGAAAATATTGAGAGTGCCATGGGCCGCCTAAAGAACCAATAGATCCATTTTAGAAGAAGTGCATCCAGAATGCTCCTTGGAGGCCAAGATGGCCAAACTTACTCTCTCATACTTTGGACATATTGTCAGGAAGGATCAGTCACTGGAGAAGGATATCATGTTTGATAAAGTGGAGGGTCAGAGAAAAGGAGGAAGACCCCCAACGAGATGGATTGGCCAAGTGGTAGCATCGATGGACTCAAGCGTGGCAATAGTAGTGAGGTTGGCCCAAGATTGGGCAGTGTTTCATTCTGCTGTGCATAAGGTCGCTACGGGTCGGTACCGACTTGATAGCACCTAAGAACAACAACAACAACAACAACAAGTTGGAACCAACTTGACATCACTTAAAAAATAGCAACAACGAGACAATGGGATAATCCTTATTGTGACAGCAGAAACACCATCCATTGCTGCCAAGAGACAGACCAAAATCCAGGATTGGTGTCTTTTGGTCTCTTCACTCCCTCCTAGCAAACTATGCTTTGATATGTTTAGACACAAAAATCTTAAGTGCCATTAGCCCATTGGGCACATTTTTTTCTAATACTGTATACCTTATCACCAGCAGAGCAGTCAACGCTGAGCATGTCACCCAAACACAACACAGGTAAATAATTGGTAACTGCTCAATAATCCTGTGTGTGACATCTTTTCCTTCTTTTCTCAAATTTGTATGGTATGTTGTTGTTGTTAGTTGCCATCGAGTTGGTACCGACTCATAGTGACGTTATGCACAGTAGAAGGAAATACGGCCCGATCCTGAGCCAACCTTCACTATTGTTGCCATGCTTGAGTCCATCGATGCTGGCACTTGGCCAATCCATCTCGTTGGGGGGTCTTCCTCTTTTTCTCTGACCCTCCACCTTACCAAACACGATATCCTTCTCCAGTGATTGGTCCCTCCTGACAGTAGGAGAGACGAAGTCCATCTTGGCCTCCAAGAAGCACTCTGTCTGCACTTTTTCCAAAATAGATCTATGTTTTTTTGGGCAGCTCATGGTACCTTTATTATTCTCATCCAACACCATAACTCAAAAGCATCAATTCTTCTATGGTCTTCCTTATTCACTGTCCAGCTTTCGCATGCATATGAGATTATTGAAAATACCATGGCTGGAGTCAGGCGCACCTTAGTACTCAAGCTGACATCTTTGCTCTTCAACACTTTAAAAAGGTCTTGTGCAGCAGATTTGCCTAATGCAATACGTATTTTGATTTCTTGACTGCTGCTTCTGTGAATGTTGATAGTTGATCCAAGAAGAATGAAGTCCTTTACAACTTCAATCTTTTCTTCATTGATAAGAATGTTGTTTATTGGTCCAGTAGTGAGGATTTTTGTTTTCTTGACATTGAGATGTAATGCATATGGAAGGCTGTGCCCTTTGATCATCATCAGTAAATGTTTTAAGTCCTCTTCACTTTCAGCAAGCAAGTTTGTATCATCTGCATATCAGAGGTTGTTAATGAGTCTTCCTCCAATCCTGATGTCACACTTTTCTTTATAGTACCCAGCTTCTTGGATTATTTGATCAGCATATAGGTTGAATAAGTATGATGAAAGAATACAACCTTTCTTAATTGTAAAACATTCAGTGTTCCCATGTTCTGTTAGAACAACTGCCTCTTGGTCCAGGTACAGCTTCCTCATGAGCACAATTAAGTGTTCCGGAATACTCATACTTCGCAATGTGGTCCATAGCTTGTCATGATCCACACAATCGAAAACCTTTGTATGTATAGTCAATAAAGAACAGGTAAACACCTTTCTGCCAAGATCCATCGAATATCAGCAGTGATATCACTCATTCCACGGCCTCTTCTGAATCCGATTTGAACCTCAGGAAGATCTCTGTTAATGTATGGTTGTAGTCATTTCTGGATTACCTTTAGTAAAACTTACTCACATGGGAAATTAAAGAGATTGTCTGATGATTTCCGCATTCTGTTGGTTCACCTCTCTTTGGAATGGGCACAAATATGGATCTCTTCCAATCAGTCAGCCAGATATCTTTGCAGAGATGATTGAGTGCCTCCTGTGTCACCTCACTATCTTGAAAGATTTAAATTTTTATTCTATCAATTCTTGGTGCCTTGTTCTTTGTCAATTCCTTCAATGCACCTTAGACTTCCTCCTTCAGTATCATTGGTTCATGATCATATGCTACTTCTTGAAATGGTTCAACATCAACCATTTCCTTTTGGTACAGTGACTCTGTGTATTCCTTCCATCTTCTCTTGATGCTTTCTGCATCATTCAATAATTTGCCCAGAGAATCTTTCAATAATGAAAGTTAAGGCTTGAATTTTTTCTTCAGTTCCCCCAACTTGAGAAAGGCTGAGCATATTATTCCTCTTTGGTTTTCTTATTCCAGACCTTTGCACACTGGCTTTAGTGGTTGATGCGTAAATTTGAATTATAATGGTATTAACTGGGCTTCTCTGTAGGCGCATGGATATTATCCAATCACAGACAGTGTTGTACTTTATGACTGATTTGGATATATTCTTTTTGACAATGAGTGCAACATCATTCCCCTTTAATTTGCCATTTCCTGCATAGTAAACCATGCGGTCATCAAATCCAAAATGACCAATACCAGTCCATTTCAGCTCACTAATGCCTAAGATATCAATGTTTATGTGTTCCATTTCATTTTTGACAACTTCCAATTTTCCTAGATTCATACTTCATGTATTCCATGTTCTGATTTTCAATGGATATTTATAGCTGTTGCTCTTCATTTTGAGTTATGCCTCATCAGCAGACTTTTCTCCCATGGGCTTACTCCATCCACGTCGTCACGGTCAACTCTACTTTGAGGAGGCAGATCTTCTCCAGTCGCATTTTGAGTGACTTCCAACATGAGGGGCTATTTTCTGGCACTATATCTGACAGTGTTTCTCTGCTATTCATAAGGTTTTCAGTAGGTAAATATTCGGAAGTAGTTCATCACTCTTTCTTCCTAGTATGTTGTCATCTGGAAGCTCATCAGAAACCTGTTCTCCATGGGTGACCCTGTTGGTATTTAAATTACCAGTGGCATAACTTCCAGAATCACAGCAACTCACAGACAAGTGACAATTGAAAGGTATGCCCCAGCTTAAGGAAGACCATAGAAGAATTGACGCATTTGAATTATGGTGTTGGAGGAGAATATTGAAATTGTCATGGGCTGCCAAAAGAACAAACAGATCCATGTTGGAAGAAGTTCAGCCAGAGTGCTCCTTTGATGCCAAGATGGCCAAACTTCGTCTCCCATACTTTGGGCATTTTGTCAGGAGGGACCAGTCACTGGAGAAGGATTTCATGTTTGGTAAGGTGGAGGGTCAGAGAAAAAGAGGAGGACCCCCCAATGAGATGGATTGGCCAGGTGGCAGCATCTATGGACTCAAGGAGGGCAACAATATTGAGGTTGGCCCAGGATCAGGCAGTGTTTTGTTCTGCTGTTAATAGGGTCTCTATGAGTCAGTACCAACTCGATGGCACCTAACAGCAACAACACCCCCCAGCTTACTATAGTTCTTATATACCACATCTATGTTTTGCTGCTTCTCTTTCCTATCCTTTTCATATAATCCTTACAGCATTTTTTTGCCCCAAAATGATAACTCACATCACTCATATTTCCATGCTTACGGAGTACATGACTTAGTTCCATCCTGGAAGTTTCCCTTAAACTACACACTCTGTCTAAAACCTGTGTATTTATATAGACTAACGTGCTGATCCTCAGAGGACTTGCTTTCTGTGAGTTGAGGTCTCAGATGACAAGCATCTGCCTACATTCCCATGCTTCTGTCACTTGCATCTGAGCTTATTTTCCTGTTCCTCCTGTGTCTTGATACTTCATTATCTCACTTTAATACTCCTGGTGCTAAATGTGGTCTAAAATTTTATAGACAGGTGTTCTCTTTTGACACTTTGTTTGCCATTTAGGTTATCTCCCCACTCAGATACACTAATTAACTGGTCCAATAGGTCCTTTATAAACCCAATTTGGATTTTGCTTTTAGTTCCAGCTACTTACCCTTCTTCACTTGCTTGATAACAGAATGTCCCACCACAAACTAATCACAAAACACAACTATTCCTGCCACATTACTTTCCTTCTCTGAGCTATACTTATGGCCCAATGGGGAGTTACTTATGATCACTTGACTGAGGAAGAGAAACCTTGGTGTACAGATATGCAGGCACCACTTGAAAGTGGATGGCAGCAGCACTACAACTCCTGCTGGGACTTCCCCAAAGGAAAATGATGAAGGGAAATCCTCCCAATTGCAGCCTTTTCCTTACTAGAATAGACTTACTCTAGTTATGGATTTGTCTTTCCTGCATGAAAAGCTTCTGCCAAAACAATCATCCAGGGACTTAACGGAATTCCTTATCCACTGTCATGATATCCCACACAGCATTGCCTCAGAGATTATGTATATAGCTTAAGGAGACATGTACAGATGCCAATTGACGAGGATTTGAGTGTGAAGTTAAGCTTTTGTGTCAACTTGACTGGGTTTGGCAGCTGAGATGAAGTTATCCCCCATGATATCTAGTATTATATAAGCAACTCTAGGATGAGGTCTGCTGTGAGCAGTCAA
Organism: Chrysochloris asiatica; assembly: GCF_000296735.1. Classification (NCBI taxonomy): domain Eukaryota; kingdom Metazoa; phylum Chordata; class Mammalia; order Afrosoricida; family Chrysochloridae; genus Chrysochloris; species Chrysochloris asiatica. Next base: position 2,726,291 of record NW_006408703.1, read on the forward strand.
TCAATTGAAAGGAAGTTTCCTCAGTGAAGTGGCCTGCTTCCAATATATTGGACACACAGGCAAAGCTTGGTTGTTCTCTGTTGGGTGTGGAACTTGCTTCTGACTCATCATCTGACCTTAAGTTCTTTGGACTTGAGCCAGTAAACTTCTCTATTACCTACCAATCCTGGGAGTCATCAGCAACTATAAACTCTTTATATATACATATATGTGTTTCACTGGTTTTGCTTCTCTCGAGGAGCAAGTCTAAGACACATAGTGACATCAAAGACATAACAAAAGAAATGCTAATTCCATTGCATATATTTTTACCCATCAAAGAAATCAATACCAAGAGTCCTTTAGAATATATCCACTACTGAATCAATGGTTAGAGTTGCTTTTCATAGATAAATAAATAGCTGCCATCATCACTATGACTCATGATGATCTTATGTCTAACAGAACAAAAAATTGCCCAGTCCTGCATCATCCTTATCATTATCAACCTGCTTGAATACATTTGTCTTAGTTATCAATGCTGCTATACAGAAGCAAAACTAGTGGATAACTTAAACTAACAGAAATGTATTTTTTTTCACAGTTTGGGAGGCTAAAAATCCAAAATTTGGGAGTGCCAGCTCCAGAGAAACCTTTCTCTCTCTGTTGCTTCTAGGAGAAGATCCTTGACATAACTCTTCCTCTAAGATTAGAAACTTCTAAGCAGAGGGATCCAAAGGACACATTGTATTCTTCTTTCTTGGTAGATTCCTCATCTCTATTTGCCTGTTTATTAACATTGATACCAAAAAAGAGAGATTCAAAATATAACCTAATTTTATAGATTAGATATTGCCTTGTTAACATAACTGCCTCGAATAATGCCTCATTAATATTACAGTAATGAGATTCAGTGCAGTTAAATACTTCATACTTCTCTTCTAACCATGTTGTTGTTGTTGTTAGGTACCATCGAGTCAGTACCGACTCATAGTGACCCTATACACAGCAGAACAAAACAATGCCCTATCCTGGGCCAACCTCACTACTGTTGCCACACTTGAGTCCATCAGTGCTGCTACTTGGCCAATCCATCTCGCTGGAGGTCTTCCTCTTTTTTTTTGACCCTCCACCTTACCAAACATGATATCCTTCTCCAGTGACTGGTCCCTCCTAACAATTTGTCCAAAGTATGAGAGATGACGTTTGGCCATCTTGGCCTTCAAGGAGCATTCTGGCTGCACTTTTTCAAAAACAGATCTATTGATTCTTTTGGTAGCCCATGGCACTTTCAATATTCTCCTCCAACATCATAACTCAAAAACATCAATTCTTCTCCAAGCTTCCTTATTCACTGTCTAGCTTTCACATGCATATGAGGTTACTGAAAATACCATGGCTTGGGTCAGGTGCACCTTAGTGCTCAAGCTGACAGCTTTGCTCTTCAACACTTTAAAAAGGTCTTGTGCAGCAGATTTGCCTAATGCAATACCTTGTTTGATTTCTTGACTGTTGCTTCTGTGAGTATTGATAATTGATCCAAGAAAAATGAAGTCCTTGACAACTTCAAACTTTTCTCTGTTGATCAGAATGTTGTTTATTGGTCCAGTGGTGAGGATTTTTGTTTTCTTGACATTGAGATGAAATCCATACTGAAGGCTGTGCACTTTGATCTTCATGAGTAAACATTTTAAGTCCTCTTCACGTTCAGCAAGCAAGGTTGCATCATCTGCATATCTCAGGTTGTTAATGAGTCTTCCTCCAATCCTAATGCCACATTTTTCTTCATATAACCCAGCTTCTTGGACTATTTGCTTAGCATACAGGTTGAATAAGTATGGTGAAAGAATACAACCCCGTCACACACCTTCCTTAATTTTAAACCATTCAGTGTTCCCATGTTCTATTAGAACAACTGCCTCTTGGTCCAGGTACAGATTCCTCATGAGCACAATTAAGTGTTCCAGAATACTCATACTTCGCATGTGGCCCATAGCTTGTCATGATTCACACAATCAAAAGCCTTTGCATAGTCAATAAAGCACAGGTAAACATCTTTCTGATATTCTCTGCTTTCAGCCAATTTCCATCGGACATCAGCAATAATAACCATAGGCTATGGGAATTCTACCAAACTACATTTTATTTTTTCTGGTGAGTCTGGGTGAAAGAAGGTGAGGGAAAATGCTGATAGATTATATGATTCATTTGTGAGTGATTGTTAACAGGGTTCTCTGAAAAAATTTGAAATTCTAGCATGGGTATAAAATGAATCATCTTAAAAGCAGGAAGGGGAATTTCACTACCATCAAAGATGAAGAACCATGAGTGGACCACCTGGATTTCAGGGTCTCTTCCCATTGAATATCCCTGATCCAGGGACAGAAAGCTGAGACACTGAAGAGTGACAGAGGAACAGCAATGGCAGAACCAAGAGCCAGAGCCTTATATAGAGCAGTGGGCTTCCCTGTCCATGGAACAATTAAAGTTGAGTTATTTTGAGCAAGAAGCTTGCTTGCTTAGTGGGGTGCCTCAAGGCACTTAAGTGGGGGAACTACGTTTGCTGAGCCAAAGAGCTAAAGTCAAGTGCCTTTGGGTTAAAGCTTAAAAGTGGAATGGTGTGTACTGTGGGCATTTATGAGCAGTGGTTACGAATTGGGCTGCAAACCGCAAGGTCAGCAGTTCAAAACTACCAGCTGCTCCGTGGGAGAATGATGAGGCTTTCTGCTCTCGGAAACCCTATTCAGGGTTGCTATGGGTTGGAACTGACTTGACGGCACTTAACAACAACAACAACAAAAAGAGCTATGTAACATTTCCTAGGCAGCGAGAGACATAGCTGATGGCACATTTGAGGAGAAGCTGTCCAGACTGAAACAACTATGCCTTGAACATTTTTAACCACCCTGAATAATAACCTGTTAACTTCCCTAATTAACTGTGAGTCTGGTGTCTGAGTTGTGTGTGACCATTGCAATGAGTTGTCAAATGCAGATGAGAAGTAGCATGTTGGTGTCACACTTTTTTTTAAATATGAGGATTTACACCATATTGGATAATTGCACTGGATCACAAAATGGAGGATAATTACCTAATACTCAGAATCATGGCCTAGCCAACTTGACACATATTTTTAGGAACAAAATTCAATCCATAAATCATCTTATTGGCTATTGTGCCTATCCATCTCACTGAAGGTTTCCTTCTCACTGATTGGTACTCTACTTCATCAGACATGCTGTTATCCAGTTATTATTCCCTCCTGATAACATAGGTAAAACAAGAGAGTCAGAAAATTTCTCTTATGAATCATAAGATTTCCACTGGCTAATTTTTGGAAGTAGGTTCCCAGGCCTTTCTTTCCAATCTTTCTTAATCTTGATCCTCCATTGAAATCTGTTCACCACAGGTGAAGTTGCTGATATTTGGTACGAGTAGCACACAAGCCACCACAAGACATTAATCTGATAAATGGATGGTTGTTTTTCATACATATACCTAAAACAGTAATTGGCGAAAGGAATGGCAATATGATTGGCTTTGACCGTAATCCAGTGAGTGGGCCTCCTTGTAGCACATGCATGCCAGTCAGGAACAAAAATTATGTTAACAAAAAGAAGAGGAATCATGCCTCTTGGGTTGGCAGTCAACCATACCTGCCACATCAAGGACACATTCAAAAACAAGTGTATGCATGTATCTCCTAAGAGTAAGGATATGTTTCTAAAGCCATTGCCGTAGAGATGATTGGGATGCTCAGTGAAGATATAAGACAGAGAAGAACTGCCGTATAAGGTCTCCAAGACTGTAGTCCTTTCAGAAACCAAATGCCACATTTTTTCTATTGAAGTGTTGGTAAGTTAAAACTGTCAACATTAAAATCAGTTAGTAGCCAAGTGCTTAACCACTATATCACCAGAACATACTACTATATAATGAAAATACCATTATTAAACCTAGAAGAATGTCATGTAACATCCAAACCATCTTCAAATTTTGCATTTTGACAATATATTGCATCCCACCCCCACCTTGAATAGGTTCACATACTACATTTATTTAATTGCCATGTCTCTTAAGTTCCTTTTAATTTCTCCTTCCCAACAATATTTTCCCCTCATTTTGTATTGTCCTTTGAAGAGTTTTAATCTGTTGTCCTGTAGAATGTTTGTTGTTTGGGGTTTTCCTTAATTGTGTTGTTTAATTTTATTCTCCATCACCTATATATATGAAGGGGTTTCAAAAATGTGTTGACAAATTCCATTATCTTTTAATTCAATTTTTCCAAGAATCTTTTGAAGTCCCTTATATTGTTGATCATAAGATAAGTGTATAGGTTTTATTAGATTTAGATTAAACACAATTATATACACATTATTTTGAATCATTTCATAAGCTGTATAATTTCAGGTTGTCTACTGTTTGTTATTGGAGTCCTGGTTGGCATTGTTGATTAATGCACTGGACTACAAAGTCGTCTTGAATTGCAAGGCCGGCAGTTCAAGCTTACCAGCTGCTCTTCAGAAACCTGATACAGGGTCACTATGGGTCGGAACCTGTCTCTAGGGCCCTTAACAGCAACAACAACACTATTTATTATTGCTACATTTTAATATTTAACAGGTGATTTTTAATTTTTTCTTATAAGGAGCTAAAAATACTTTTTTTTCCCCACAGAGAATCTACATTCAGTATTATTGTTGTTGTTAAGTACTGTTGAATCTGTTCTGACTCAGAGCATCTCTGTGTAGGGTTTCTGAGGCTTCAGATCTTTGCTGGAGCAGGAAACCTTATCTTTTCCCTGAGGAGTGACTGTTGGGCTGGAACTGCCAACCTTCTGGTTCCCAGACCTTTGCTTATCCTATGGAGCCATTGTACCCTTATTAAGTATTATAGGCACATTAAAAAAAATGTATTGTTCTCCTTATAGAAAAATTAAACACTTCTATCCCTTAACTCTTTATCTTTAGTAATTTCCAATTTATAGCAAGAGTATTTGAAGCTATACCCAAATATGACTATTGTAAATGGATTTAAAGTGACATTTGTATTTCAGTCTTTTAAAATATCTAGTACAATAATTTTATCTTTTAAAATAGTTCTCTTACATTCTGGAGATTAATTGTGCCGCTTTGGAGAAAACATTAGTAGCTTTAGCAGTTTCACATTGATTTGTGGTTATCATTTTCCTAACAAGGTACGCTGGGTGCAGTAAGCAGTTGGTGCCCTGCTCAGCTCTCTCAGCATGAGTCTCGTCCCAGCAGGAGGGCTGCATTGAGCAGTTACCACACCAATTGCTCAATCTGCTGAAATATAAATTATAAGAAAAAATTGAAAACTGAGTCAGTATTTTAGTTGGCGAAATATATATGATTTAGATTGTGAGGGAAATTAGTTTTAACCAAGAGAAAAATATAAATCTAAATTTATCTGCAAGAAAGCTAAAACCAAGAGATCTATATAGTCATTCCTGTGAGATTTCCCTATAATATAAGGAGTGTGTACACTATTACAGAAATATTATAAGTGAATAAATAAATGCTCAAACATTTTTACCTATAGCTATTCAAAATTCTGTTTCAGTAATAGGATTTTGTCCGTTATTGTTTTTGTATTTCAATTATGTTACCATTTGAAGGGTTTTAGTTTTCTTCCATGAAAAAATATTATGTGTGCTATAGCTAGAAAGTCAGTTTACACAAAAATGCAAAATTATGATGTTGGTATGAAATATTCCTAACATACCTGGGAGACTTGATTTGAGGATGAAAGCATCTTATGCATAGATTCACAGACACCCATTTCTTTTGACTTCCTGGCCCCACCATTCAAACTTGGTATTAATTTTTCATCAGCTATGTTTGTTGTCTCTGAGGGTGAACACTGTCTGAAGTATAAAATAGGGAAATATGGGTGGGAAGTTATTCATCACACTTTTGTCCACACATAGCTTTCTTGATTCTTATATAAGGCTTGGCAAAACATGAATGTATTTCTTCAGTAATAATGAAGAGCTCTCCCTTGACATATTTTATCCTTAGGCATGACAACTATTCTTCAAAATGTTCCTAGTTCTTTTGACTGTTATTAACTTTGTGACCATAAATATTCTTTGCTTGATCGTGTTCTTTCTATTCATTTTCACCAAAGCTTCAGCACAAACATGTTAACATTTAGCTGCAGGTCAGTGGGCTGCACTGGGCCTGAACTTTCTACTCTGGAGTAGAGGAAAAGGCAGGTTGGTTAACTTTGCCAATTATATTTGCTCTCCATGTTTTTGTTTTCTTTCCAGAATCTTTGGAAAAATACTTAAATTTGTTGGCAAAGTTTAATAATCTAATTGAAACTAGTGTTTAAATGGTGTCTAAAACAATCTCTAAATTATTTTAGCCAACTAATGACCAATTAGTAAGTATAAAAGTCTACAGAACAGCTTTCCTCAGCATAACCTTTTATTACATGAAGCTGTTCCTCTGCAGACCTTTGCTGATCCACTCCACACCACGTTTGTTTTATTGAAGTTGAGGATGTTGAAGTTGTTAGACCCTTGAGTAAAGAACTAAATGTTAATGATGAGGTTTTCAAATGGTCAAAATTTTCAGAGAATATATTGTGTTGCATGCTTCATTAAAATGTAAGTAATTTATTATTTGTTGTTGTTGTTAAGTGCCATCGAGTCGATTCCGACCCATAGCGACCCTGTACAGGGTTTCCAAGGAGCAGCTGGTGAGCTTGAACAGCAGACCTTCGTACCTTTAAAACCTTTCCAATGAAGTATGAATTACTTCCATACATTTTCTTTTAGAGAAGATGTGTGGAAATGATTTTACCAGTGAGATTATTCATGGTAAGCCATGAATACAAACATCTAGGTTTTGTAGAATTAATAATTTTTATTTGTTCACTTGCCCAATAACAACAAACACTCAATTTTTACAACAACCACCCTTTCAGCTCAGGGTTGTAGAGATTGGCATTCTGGGTTGAATGAAGCTGATTGATATCAACTAGTGCACATCTCTGTGTACTTGGTAATTGCTATATCATTTGTGGAGTTTCAGGGTGGTGCAAACAGTTACTGCTCAGAAAAAAGTGTGGTGGTTTACTTTAAGAAAATCAGCCATTGAAAACTCTATGGAGCACAGTTCTACTGTGATACATGTGGGATAACCCTAAGTATATGGTAACTGTTACTAATACTGGTGAGTCAGTAGAAGTATGACAATATATACTAGGATGCATTGGTCCTTTTTCCATATGGGCTTCCAACAACCAACAGGTTAGTGTCAGGGTGAAGCAATCCTTAAAGTGCAACAGAATGCAAAACTTCTTGAAAGCCAGGCTCAGGCCTTGTGCATCATCTCTCAAAAAATGCATGATACCAGTTTCCATTCAAAGAGTAGAGAAAAATGCCCCACCTCTCAAGGGAAGGAATGGAAAAAAATGGAATCATTTTGCAACCTACCACATACTTAATAGAGTTGCTGTTTTTATTGTGTGCTGTTGAGTCAGTTCGGACTCACCATTCTGACTCACAGTGACCCTGTATAAGGTTTCCAAGGAGTGGCTGGTGAGTTTGAACCCCCAACCTTGCGGTTTAAACCGACCTTGAAGTCGCGTGCTTATCCTAAGGTGTCACCAGAACTTCACTTAATAGAGTAGGAGAATTGATAGGATTCTTTATGCAAATATTTTGTCAATCAAATACTTAAAATATGTGTGTTGGAGGAGAATACTGAAAGTGTCATGGGCTTACAAAAGAAACAATGGATCCATTTTGGAAGAAATGCAGCCAGAGTGCTCCTTGGAGGCCAAGGTGGCCAAACTTTGTCTCTCATACTTAGGACATATTGTCAGGAGGGACCAGTCTCTGGAGAAGGATATCATGTTTGGTAAGGTGGAGGGTCAGAGAAAAAGAGAAAGACCCCCAACAAGATGGATTGGCCAAGTGGCAGCATCGATGGACTCAAGCGTGGCAACAGTAGTAAGGTTGGCCCAGGATCAAGTAGTATTTCTTTCTGCTGTTCAAAACGATGCTATGAGTTGGTATCAACTCGATGGCACCTAACAACAACAATAACAACAATGGATCACCATGCTCTTTTCATTATTTTTATTTCTACAAACCAAGATATTTATGTACTTGTTGTTGTTGCTGCTAGGTGTCATCGAGTCAGTTCGAACTCATGGTCACCCTATGTACAGCAGAATGAAACACTGGCTGGTCCTGCACCATCCTCATAGTTGTTCCTATGTTGAAGTCCATTATTGTAGCCACTGTATTAATACATCTCCTTGATGGTCTTCTTAATTTTTATTCACCCATTTTCCAAGAATGATACCCTCTTCCTGGGACTAGTCACTCATGACCACATGTCCAAAGTATGTGAGAAGAAGTCTGGACATGCTCACTTCTAAAGAGCTGTACTTCTTCCAAGATAGTCCATGGTATGATCAATATTCTTCACCAATATAATCTAGAGGCATCAATTCTTCTTCATAAACAAGATTATTATTATCAAAATATTATGACAATTGAATATCGTTCTATATACCTTCCATGATCATCAGAATTTTAGTCATCCTTTAAGAAAATGTATCTGTAATGATATCTCCTGCTTACATAGAATTATCACCTTTAATATAATAATAAAGATTACGGGAAATAGCTAATATCTACATCAAGCTCTGATTGAATTAAGATTTAATATAAATATAAGTAAATTGGTTTTCTCTGACTATTTGAAAATGGTAGGAAACGAATCTATGTAAAAGTTGATCCTTTGTGTATAATCTTCTATCTGCATTATTCTAATTCAGAAATTATTGCTTCATGGTCTGTCTTTGCTAGAAGACCCAAAAGCACTCTGAAAAGAAGTGGTGGTCGGTGTTGATTTGGTCTCAATGCATAGTGATGCTGTATAGAGTTTCTGAGACTGTAAATCTTTATGGGAGTAGAAAGCCTGTTCTCCCAGGTATCAGCTGGTGGACCCAAATTGTTTTCCTGTGGTTAGCAGCCCAATGCATAACCCACTATGCTACCAGAGCTTCTCTGAAAGCAAGTAGGTTCTGTTAAACATGCTATAATGCCCTTAATTTATTGCCTGGCACTTTGAGTGCTTAACAAATCCTTTATAAAGAAAGAAAGAAATTTAAAAAAACAACCACTTAGTAAGATTTTTTTAACATTATACTACATAATGTCTAATCTTATGATATATGCATATCAACTAGCTATTTTATGCAAAATATTTCCATGTTTCCATGTTTAAGAATATATCAGGTTTATTTCTTATGGGTCAATCTGCCCTACAAAATCTGAACTAAATTAGACAAATTTTAAATAACCAAATAAAGCAATCAATAAATTTGATTATTGTGTATAGTCTTACATTTGAATCAAGAATTTTCATTTATTACTTGTATAAAGATATTTACTATTAAAGTAAATTTTAT